>NC_134013.1:50900000-51210833 GCF_040712315.1 Castanea sativa | reverse complement strand
TGTGGAATGCACGAAAGAGGGCTCCTGCTGATTGTATAATGGAAGCTGTGAGGAAGAGGCGTCATAATCCTGTGGCTGATGCAGTAGCGGAAGGACTGATTCCAAGTCTTCTTGTGTCTGATCATGTACCTGAATTAAGAATTGTAAACAAGCAGGCATCAGTTTCAAATATGCTTCTCATGGTCCATATAAGAAGTTGATATGGGAAATATCCATATGGCATGCTCCTTTTTACCTCTGGAATTGTATCCTCTGGCATTGGATTTTCAAAATCAGAAGCAATGTAGCTGCTTTCTTCACCTTCATCACGGGCTGTCACATTAGTCTTCTTATCTGTTTTATTCTTTAAGCGACAGAGGACAAACGCCCTCTGCACAAGTGAATGAGTCACTATTACTTTGTGGTAGTAGATAACAAAAGTTTCAGAAAAACCAAAAAAAAAACAAAATTCAAACATCAAAATCAGAAGCATATACCTAAACTTTTCTACTCACATCAATCACAGTCTAGGATGACATCAAGCATCCATCAAGTAGTAGTAACACACTGTTTAGAAATGTTAGTTTTTACTTCTTAGAGATACAAACAATGAAGTTCAGAATCTCTTGTTGTAAACAACAATTATAAAACAAAGAAAGTTTGTGGCAATTTGAAAACATTTAAGAACCTCAAGGGTTGGCTATATGGTTCCTAAGGCCACACAAGATCCTGGGTTCAAAATTTATTGTCAGCATCTTGGAGCCACCTTTAAAGGATTCCTCCCTGTAATAACTCAGTGTGTGTGGGACAAGAGAACTATACACATCCATCAAATACTCAAAGAACTTTGAATACCCTTGTTTCTATTAAAAAAAAAATCTCAGCAAAGGGGTCTTGAAGTTTAAGGTAATGCATAACAATTATCCAAGACCAAGTCTATGAATGTGATTATGACTTATACCCGATGTGAAAAGTTACAAATTCACCAATTAACTTTTTAATGGAATTTAAATGGGCAAGACCACATTTGGCCCTTAAAGTTTATCCATTTTTTTCAAAGTCCAAATTTTCAAAAGTATTAATCAAATAGATCCTTTATTTTAAATTTGACGATGAATTTTCTTAAGCCACATGCCCAAAAATTATCATGTATTATATATAACTAGTGTGTAGTCTCGTGCATATGCATAACCACAATTAAAAGCAATCACAATTATACATTCAAATTATATAAATATTTTTAGAAAAGATTCAAATTATACATGGTATTAGCTTACATTTTTTTAAAACCATACATTTCTAAAATATGAATGGGTTCTCATTTTATATATATATGATTTAGAATTTAATTGGTTTTAAACTCTTCGGCTTTTATATCCAAGAAAGCACGGATGCGGCTATAGAGCCGCCGCACCCACACCGGACTTGTCCCGACACGGCGTCCAATGTGCCAATTCACCTCTTTTTTTTTCGATTCGCATCAATTCAGCCCGATTTCAGCGGAAACAGGAGCCGGAAAGGCCAAAATGGTCCGATTTCGGCTAAAACAAACCCATACGACCCAATTCTGGCTGATACGGCCACCGAAATGGCTGCTGGCCGCCATTCTTCTGCTTCATGTGGCCTTGTGAAAAAAAAAAAAAAAAAAAAAAAAAAGGGAAGAAGAAGATGAGAAGACACAAAGAAATAGTTAAAACTTAGAAGAGGTGAGGAAGAAAAATAAAGGTATATTACAAAAGAAAATAAATTAAGTAGGTGAGAAAGTCATTGTTTCACATGGGTGGGCTTGGGAATTGGAAAAGGAGTAAAGGAACCTTCTTGAAATGTGGTTTTTTGTTTATAATTACCAAAAATATTGATTTTATTAAAAACAAATCATAAGTAATTGTTTTTTAATAATAAACTCTATCCCTTTATTTGAATTTTTTTATATAAAAATATTAAATTCACTGTATAAAAATATTTTTAATAATTTTTTAATTGCTGCACTCCGCCGCACCCGCACCCGCACCCTACTTTTTCAAAAATTGTCGAGTCCCGCACCCGCACCTGAACCCGGAAACGCAACCGTACTTCATAGTTTATACCCAATAATTCATTTGCCAAAAAATTAAAAAATTTAGATGGACACATGGTGCAAAATTAGACTCCATTTGAAATCCAATTTGAGTGGGGGGTTTGTAAGCTTGTATAACATTTTTATAATTTTGTAATGATATACTACTATCTTTTCTAAACTTCATTTTAGTGTCTTAAAAAAAAGGACTAGTTTATTTTTTGGGGGGCCAACTTTACATATTTTTATGGGGCTAAACTTTAAAAAAAAATTAATTTTCATAAATAACAAATATAAGTTACTTAACACAATTAAAGGTTTTTGAGGAGAAGGGGGATAGGCCCTTCATCCCAGCATAGTGTTGTCCCTACCAATTGGTCACTTTTTATCCATTTGTGCTGCTCACGTATATTTTTTTTAGACAGCTATATATATATGGACAAAACTTAAGTACAATACTTTAAGTGCTGTTTTCTAAGTTCTCCTCTTAATATTCAGTTATGTGACTACTTAACTAAAACATCACTTCCATTCTATGAGAAAAACCACATGGCAGAATCTCAAGAGAACCTAAGAAATAGCACCTAAGTACTCTCTCTCTCTCTCTCTCTCTCTCTCTCTCTCTCTCTCTCTCTATATATATATATATATATATATATATATATACACATATACACACACAGGGGCAGAAGCAAGGGGGGCGAGAGGGGGCAAGTGCCCCCATCCAAAGTAGCAACCCAAATATTACGGCCCTGTTTGGTACCCCCATTCAAACACATGTTTTCAGTTTTTAAACAACATTCCACCTATTTTCACAAACTTTTTCACCCACACATATTTTCACACACGTTTTCAAACACATATTTTCAATTTTTAAGTGTATGTATGAAACACCCCCTAAGTTATCAAGTATTTTGATCTTGACACAAACATTCCACGCCTAGAGACAAAAGAAGAAAGCAATATTATGTGCAAATCTTCATAACATTATTTTGTCTTTTTCCAAACAAAACAAAGCTTTGTGAGTCCCACTTAACACCCATACTTTTTTTCCTTGCCACGTGTTCCCAAGCAATGGAAATTTTTTTCCTAGACTGCTTTTCTTAAGGCAATTTGTTCTTCGAATAAGGTATTCCCACATAATCATAATAAAAATATATATTTAGGTCCTTGTATATCAAACTAAAACCATTGCGTTCCCTAATCTTTTCCTCTTCTACTTTAACTTTTTCATAATTTCAATTTTGAAACACTTTATTTTTACTATAGAACCAATTTTAACTACTTACTACTTAGAGTAAAAAATACAGAATTTTGCATAAATGAAAATACAGCTTTATAATTCTTTTATATTGATTTATTTTCTCAATTTATTTTAAGGAATCAAATTACATGTTTAAATTCTATATATTTAGAATAATCTCTTAATTTGATTGTTATTAACTATGATTTTTTTTTTTAATAATATGGAATATATTCTTTGATAAGGGATTCTTAAACGACACCATAAAGTTGACGGGTTCATCCCAAAGCTGACGAGTCAATCCCAAAGCTGACGGGTGTGCCTCAAGATCCTTAGTACCTTTATGTGACGACCAGAAGACATAGACGGAATGACAAGCTGACGACTTGAAGCTAAAGGGGGCAAGACAAACTCTTGACGGGTCCAGCATATACTTTACTTGACCTCCACGTATGAATATATATAAGGAAATATCTTGTGCTCCACGATAAATCCTAACCAAAAAGACTCCTACAAGGAAAGGATTCCGCAAGATACGCGAATTAAAGAAGATCTCTCCTACAAGGAAAGATCTTCTGAGCCAAGAAACGAAGGTCAACCCTATACTACTATAAAAACCCCAATACCTTCACAAACCAAGGTACGCTTAATTCACCCTAGCTCTGGCATTCTAGAATTGTGAACAAGAGATTTCTCTAACTTGACCGTCGGAGGGTCATTGGCCGATACCACACCAGTACCCTTCATAGGTTATTCTTCTTCCCTGCGTGTTGTGCAGGTTTTGCTTAGAGCACATGAGAACTGTGTGGCTTACTGACGATTTTAGGCATCATCATACTTATAATCAATTGAGATTATGGAGAAGCCAAATTATAATAATGATTTAGATTCAAATTCTAAACAAACTCATATCGAGGTGTATTTTACTAATCTTCCAATTGAACAAATTAAATTATGTATGAAAAAATAAATTAGAGCTTATATTATATTAGATTTTGTACGACAATTGCATTAATAGTTTATAATTCTATATCTATTTTGTTATTAACATCGATTAATAATATTTAGATTAATTTTACTTTCAATCTTGTCTTTTAGTTTTGCTCCTCCTAAACTGAAATCCTGATTCTGCCACTATATATATATATATAATCATAAACATGGCTCTTTAGTGCAACTAGTAATTTGCACTGTGCCAAATTGAATCATTTTTAAGGATTTGATTACTACTTTTAAAACTCAAAAAACAATCGAATTAGAAAGTGAGCAAACTTTATAGAACAAATATTTTTTTGATCCACTTATAACAGAAACCATCAACTCGCAACAAGAAAACTATGTTAACAATTATCTTAAATGCATAGAGTAATCTTCTAATTGCACACATAATGTAGAAATTGTGATGGAGAAAAAAATAAAAGAGGAGAGTAAACATGATAGTTTAGCTATGAATTTCTCTACCAATCAATCCTAAGAATTTCTCTACCAATCAATCCCATAATGGTCTATTTTGAAATCAATTTCTTGATTTCGTCTTCCATTTTCATGGAAAGTAAATTATACTTACCAAGAAACAATAAAACGCGTAAACCAAGGAAATTTATGCCTACCACAATCCCAATAAAAATGCATAATTTAACATCATCTTCATGTGTACCAAATTAAGAGCATTAACATGAAGAACACCAACCTGGTGAGGAAGAGTGACAGTTGGGTGATACTCGTGCATAACCCAGTTGGTCCTGACACCACCACGAACAAGACCTCCATAGAAAACTAAAGTCTTCATTGTACCAATCACATTGTTGGTGCCTCTAGCTTTGATCTTCCTATCTTTACCAGTGACTTTCCAGTACCCGGATTGGGTAGCCCTATTCCTTCTGTTGCTCTTGGAGTTCTTGAAATCCCGGGGACTAAAGAAGAACCATTCTGGGTCATCTGACTTGATCACTGAGAACTCTGCACAACCATGTAACATCCAAGTCCCTTTGTTACAAAAAAGAAAATCCCAACTTTTTTTTTTTATTATTTATAATACAATTGTTGGGACGAGAGGCCTCGGTATCTTCATTGGAAACATAGGAAATGCCAATTGAGCTATAAACCTCTAAAAAAATCCCAACTTTAATGAATAGTTACTAAGAATTGAATAAAAAAAATTGAAAACCAAATAGACACTGTAAAACTAGTACATTAAGGGTCCATTTGGATAGAGCTTATTGCTGAAAACTGAAAACTGAAAACTGAAAATACTGTACCAAAATAATTTTTAAATGTGTGAATAGTGTCGTGGGACCTATTTTTAATAAAAAAATTTCTGTAAAGTGAAGTTTGTGAGTCCTGTGAACAGTATACGGGACCCACAAATGTGCTAAAAAGTCAGCAAAAGTTGGCTACTGTTCATGCACTGTGCATGAACAGTAGCCTTTGTCCCCCTGACCCGTACAGCAGCAGAAGAAGAAAAAAAAAAAAACGTAAAACGCATAGATGCAAAACGCATAAGTTGTATCCAAACTCAGCTTAAGCATAAACTTTTTTTTGGGAAACAAAAAAATCCCAACTTTAATGAAAGGTTAATAAGAATTTTTTTTTTTTTTTTAAATTGAAAACTAAATGGACACTGCACTAGGTACTATTGAGCATGGACTTTTTTTGAAAAAATAAAAAAATCCCAACTTTAATAAATGGTTACTAAGAATTGAAAACTAAATAGACACAGCACAAGTACTTTTGAGCATGAATTTTTTTTTTTTTAGAAACAAAAAAACCCCAACTTTGATGATTGGTTACTAAGAATTGAATAAAAAAAAATTTGAAAACTATATGGACACTGCACTAGTACTATTGAGCATGAACAAGAACAAAATAGATTACAAAATGCAAACCAATCAATTCTTGAAATTGAAGTAATAGTAAAGTGTTAAAAAAGAATAAATTTTTTATTTTTGACACTTGGGTCTGTAATACATACTAGGTAAATCACAAGGCTCCGACTTGCACACGTTAACTTCAGGGATGACATGGACTAGGGAGTCATTGCCTTCCATTTTGAGCCTGAGATAGTGACTCACAAGCTCTTCATCGGTTGGGTGGAATCTGAATCCCACTAGCATTGATTCCATTCCTTTAATTTTTGTTGTCATTTTTCAATAACTTCAACTTTCATAAGAAAAGAAAATTTACAAAAACAAACACAGATTTAAATAAGAGGAAGAAGAGGGTAAGGGCTGAGGAGTAAGAACATTCGACTATATGTATTGCATTCACTTGAAACTTTCCCTTCAATTCATCAAAAAATAAAAGAAAACCTTTCATATAAGTCTTCTGCTTAGTTTACAAGCTACCCTCAGCTCTGACAGTTTCGGATTGGCCATGAGGCCCATGACACGTAGTCAAGATTACTGTATTAGAGTCAAAAAGTTTTTTTTTTTTTTTTTTGGAGGAACATTGTACTCAAAAAGGTAAAATTTGCTAAATAATATATTTTTAATATATATCATTTAAATTCACTTTATTTTGAAATTATTTGAAAATTTAGGTCTGTTTGGTATGTGTGTTTAAATAATAATTTTTAGTTTTTTTTAAATACGTATAGGTAAAAAAGTATGTAAAAATACGTGTAATATTGTTTTAAAACTGAAAACATATGTTTAAACACATGTATCAAACATGCCTCTAGTTTTTTATTTTAAAAATTATGGGGTCGTTTGGTAACGTTATTCTAGTAATTGTATGTATTTTTTGGAAATATGTGTGGGTGAAAAAGTGTATAAAAATGCGTGTAATGTTATTTAAAAACTGAAAACATGTTGTTAAACTCTTCTACCAAATGGCCCCTATGTTTTCAAAAACACTATTTATTTTAGCACTTGAAAACATTGAAATCCAAAGTTAAAAGCTAAAAAAAAAAAAGGTTTTGTATAAAAAAAACAATTATTTATTTTACATTTCCACTTTCAAAATACATTATATATCTCATACTTTATTATCTTACCTCTCTATTTAAATATTTTTTAGGTAAAATACAGTTAATACCCTTGAAGTTTGGGTTAATGTCTAACCAACATGGTTCTTAAATACTAGTTATTACTCTCTCTTTGTTCCTTCTTTCTCTTAATGATTAGAGACCAAGTTGGTCAGTTTTGAACTTTGCTAGCATTAAACCAAACTTTAGGGGTATTGATGTTGTGGAAGTCTGAAAAAAAACACTCATGATATTCCCTTTGATAGAACAAAAATTAAACTGTTTTTTTCTGATAATAAACTTTGAATTCACGAGGTGTTCTTTGAATCCACAAGAGGTTTTTTGAATCCATAAGGTAATAAGTCCGGAATCTACCAAAGAAAACAATAAACAAAAGTCTGAAATTTTATTAATAATAATCTCTTCCAAAAACGTTTACAGACTTAAGGCCTATTTAAAGGCTCCGTAAAACTTGACAAACAAAAAATTATATTTTTTAAAATAAGTTCTAATTAATACCTAACCATAACAAGAACCAAATTTGACCTTAAAAACAAGGAAATAAATGCTCTAAATCTAAAAGAACGAAAATTAAATAAAAAAAATACCAAAAATAACAAATTATATAAACTAATTTGAAGATTCTATCCTACATCAAACCCCTCCACTTGAAAAAAACTCATCCAAATAAACAAATACTTTAAATGCTTTAATAACCCGATCTGATTCTGAAACTTAAATCCTTCATAAAATGTAGCATAAAATTTCTTCTCATCTACCTTCAATTTATTAGCAACATCAATCAACAAAGGGTTGATAATAAAATTAAAATTTTTTACTCCAAGAAAATCAACATTTTGTGTAGTCATCTTCAACAAACTAACTGAAACATGATGATTGTGAGTTGTGGATTCATCCTCATATTTGACCTCAATTGAATCTTTCACAATATTCTTAATAATTACCATCTCTTGATTTTTGTTATTACCACAATCAACTCAACGTTCTTTTCTTTGACCTCTTCAGCAAATTTTTGACAAATGGTATCTTCAAGCTTCAATTCAACAACTTGTTGCAAGTCTTGATATTTTTCAACAACTTCAAAATTTTCTTTAGAAATTGGCTGCATCTTGTTAACCCTCAAACTCTTTTCTTTTCTTGATCCATGGACTTAGCTATGATAATTTTGGTTTTGTGGTTGACCTTTCATGTTTTGAACATATTGCTTTTTATATAAATATACAGATTTAAAATCAACACTAGTATAATCTAGTATATCATAATAATTATTACGAAACCATAAATCAATTAATACTTTTTTCATTCTTTGCCAAGAGCGAATTGGATGCTTACCTTGACATTTTCTATCGATTTGAATGTCTTCCCACCATTCCTCTACTTCATTGTCCAATTTATTAGATGCAAACCGTATTTTTTCTTCATCACAAATCTTGCAAAAATTAAAATACTCTTCCAAATCAAGAAGCCAGTTAATAAAATCCAACTTATAAATATCTTCACCAAAGAATGGAATTTTCTTATAGTTAGGAGTGCATCTATGAATATATTGATCATAATTGTTGTGAGATGATTTCCTAGCAAGAAGAGTAACAATCCCTTGCAGGATTTCGCCCACAATTTGTTGTCTCTCTTCACGAAATTGGTGGAATCAGCCCTAGTGTAAACTGCATTTTCAACTTCATTTTTATAGTTATGAAGGTTACCGTTACGCCGGTTAGCCATTAGACCAGAATAAGTCAAGACTCTAATACTAATTAATGTCACGGAAGCCTAAAGAAAACACACATGATACTCTTTTTGATGGAATCGAAACTAAATTATTAATTTCTGGTAGTAAACCTTGAATCCACAAGGGATTCCTTGAGTTCACAAGGTGATAGATCTAGAATCAACCATAGAAAACAATAGAGAAAATTATGAATTTTATTAATAATAATAATAATATCTTCTAAAAACATTACAGACTTAAGGGCCTATTTAAGGGTTCTGTAAACTTGACAGAAAATATATTCTAAAATAATTCCTAGTTAATAACTAACCATAATGAGAACCAAATTTAACCTAAAAGCATTAAAAGCACCTAAAAACAAGAAAATAGATGTTCTAAACCTAAAGCAACGAAAATTGCATAAAAATACAAAAAAAAATAACAAATTACATAAATTAATTTGAAGATTCTGTGTAGGTATTAACTATATTTTACCTTATTCATTTTTATTTTTTTTATATTACCACTTTAACTATACACTCTACATCATTTCATACTCAATTCTTTTTGTAAAGCTAAAATAATTTAGGGGTGAAATAAAATAATCTATATAATAATAATAATAATAATAATAATAATAATAATAATAATAATAATAATAATAATAATAATAATAATAGGTGAAGTTAAGAGAAACTCAAATTAGAATTCCAAATTAAAGTTTCAATTTTGCGCCATGTGTCCTAAATTTTTTATTCATAAAGTGTATTATTTCTTAATTTTAGAATCAAATGTGGGACCACATCATAAATATTCATCCAAATGAGTTATTAAGTACAAAAATCAAAAAGTCTAGAATAAATGAATCGTAAAAAAATAAATAAAAAATAAAAAAAGTGCTTCACAATAATTAAAAAAAACTATATGGACAATTTACATTTTATACCTAATAATATCCTTATAAATTTTTTTAAAGAGTTAGTAAAATATAAAAATGATTATCAATAGTATTTAAATTATATATATATATAAGAATTGTGGGGACTAAAAGGACCTAAATCGGCCCATGAGTCGAGAGTCCGAGGATTCGTCCGAGGACGAATCTCTCCTCGGACAGACCCACGATGACCCTGGGATTCGCCAAAAAGATCAAGGCAATGTTCTGGACGAACTGTTGGTTAAAAGGGGGATCTAAATACCCTCTAGACACCACGGGGTAAAAGAAATATCTTAGAAAAAGGCTGCTACCTCCACATTAAAGACCCTGCACCTACCTCCCTGTCCGCATTAATGGGGAAATGACCCCTGAATAGTAGAAGTCAGCCTTCTTGCTATCATTTGAAGACTTCCAGAGGGTGGTGGATGAGACAGGTGTCTAATAGGGTAATTTGTGTTACACGTGGATAAAGAGGGAAGAAGAAGAAGTATAAAAGGGGGGGGGCTAGACAAATACTAAGGGGGAGAACTCTTGAAAGAAAAAGAAAAGAAAAAGAAATAATACATAAATAGTCATCGGCTTACGTCCGAGGAGGTTCATTTTGCCTTATTTGTCCATTGTTTGCAAATACTGTAACATTCTAGCCTGTTCATCGAGTTTCGAATATCACAAAACTAGATTACGAGCCCACACTCTACAAATTTCATTGTTTAAGGCTCATTGGGCCTGAGCCCACGTGTGTTTTTGGGGTCCAGGCACAATTGTGCACTTACAATTGGCGCCGTCTGTGGGGAATCTAGTGTAAAAGGAACTAGAATACCATGGCAGGCTTAGGCTCACACCATGCAAAATCTCAGGGATCGCAACCTGAAGATCTTTTCGAAAGTCTTGAGCGCCGGAGGGATCGAGAGGGAAGCGTCCACACTGTATATCCTGGCGCGAGTCATACCCACGGTGGAGACAGTACCACCCATGAAGATGGTGCCAAAGCCATGCAGAAGGAGATTAATCATCTTAAGAGGAAGCTACGCCGCGTCAGACGGAGGCATTCGCCATCCTCATCTAGTCCTTCTTCGGGGAGATCCCGGGGAAGTAGTTACAGTTCAAGGTCATAGTCGTCCCCCAGCAAAACATCCTCTTGTGAAGAGAATGGCTCACCAGGTCATAGGCACAGGAAGCTCCCCTCTAGGGGCTTGGGAAACAATGCTATGAGTCGGGCGTTGCACCAACTCTCCAAATCACCATTCTCACGAAGGATTGAGAATGGAAGACTCCCCAGAAGGTTCACCCAGCCCACCTTTACCATTTATAACGGCCGCACTGACCCAGTGGAACATGTGAGCCACTTTAACCAGAGAATGGCAGTGCATTCTCACAATGAGACCCTGATGTGCAAAGTCTTCCCTTCTAGCTTGGGACCTATTGCTATGAGATGGTTCAAGGGTCTTAAATCTGGGTTTGTAGGTTCGTTCGGGGAACTGACTAGAGCATTCGCGTCACGGTTTATTACATGCAGCAGAGTTCCTCGACCGTTGGACTCGCTGTTGTCTATGGCTATGAAGGAGGGCGAGACGTTGAAAGCATACTCCGACAGGTATTGAGAGATGTTTAACTAGATAAATGGTGATTTTGATGAGGTGGCGATCAATACCTTTAAAATGGGCCTTCCAACTGATCATGACTTGAGGAAGTCCTTGACCAAAAAACCCGTACGGAGTGTACGGCGCCTTATGGATCGTATTGACGAATACAAAAGGGTCGAGGAAGACCAACAGCAGGGAAAGGGTAAGGCGAAGGTTATCCCGCAGGAGCGAAGGGATTTCAGGTCAAACAAATACCACAAAAGTAAGCCGAGAAGAGATTACTTTGGGCAGTCTGGCTCGGCAACACCTCAGACTGTTAATACTGTATTCCGAGAGCTGGTGCACCAGCTACTAGAGAAGGTCCGTAAGGAACCCTATTTCAGGTGGCCCGGCAAAATGGCGGGGGATCCTGCCAAGAGGAATCAGAATCTTTTTTGTCAGTACCATCAAGATGTGGGTCATACTACCGAGAACTGTCGGACCCTCTGGAACCATTTGGAGCAGCTTGTCAGCGAAGGAAAGTTAAAGCAGCACCTATACCAACCTAGCGGACAGGGTAGTCAGTCTGGCTCGAATAATCAGAGGAATAATTCATCTCAGCCTCCTTTGGGAACGATCAACGTTATCTTTGCTGCGCCTAGCAGGACTGGCTCATGTCCTACCAGGGTGATGACAGTTTCGCATTCCCAAGCCGAGGAGGAGGCTCTAGGCCGAAAAGATTGAAGTTGGATGTGCCCGTCTTAGGATTTTCAGAGCTAGATAAAGCTGGTACCATCCAACCCCATGACGACGCCCTAGTGGTCACTCTGAGGATAGGAAATTATGATTTAAAAAGGGTGATGATTGATCAAGGCAACGGCGCGGATATCATGTATCCTGACTTGTTTAAGGGGCTGAAATTGAAACTAGAGGACCTTACCCCTTACAACTCACCGTTAATAAGTTTTGAAGGGAAGGTCGTGATACCAAAGGGCTAGATTCGGTTGCCCGTGCAATCTGGCTCAGAGACGGTTGAGGTGGATTTTATTGTGGTCGATGCATATTCCCCATACACAGCCATCCTTGCCCGGCCCTGGCTGTACGCTTTGGGGGCTATTTCCTCCACCTTGCATGTTAAGGTTAAGTTCCCTTTGGGGGAGTGCATTGAAGAGATTCTCGGCAGCCAATTGGTAGCCAGGCAATGCATATCGGCCGCGGTGCTGCAGCAGACCGAAGCCTAGTCCTCGACCTCGGCTGTGAAGGACTTATAGCAATTAACGACTCTAGATGCGCCTGACGTGGTGACAGCAGAAGAGACCATATGCGAAGACCTAGAGAAGTTTCTGATATTGGATGATCCCAAAAGGTTCTTCCAGGTCGGGGTATGTTTACCACACCAAGAGAAGATGGAATTGGTGGAGTTTCTAAAGAACAACATCGATGTTTTTGCTTGGGACCCCTACGAGGCTCTGGGGGTTGACCCAAGCTTCATTTGTCATCATTTGAACACCAATCCTGCTATTCCCCCTAGAAGGCAGCCCCCTCGAAGTTCTTCCAAGGAGCACTCCAAAGCTGTTAAGGAAGAGGTGCTCAAGCTCAAGAGGGCTGGGGCTATTAAGGAAGTTTTCTACCCGGAGTGGTTGGCGCACACAGTTATGGTCAAGAAGAAGAATGAAAAGTGGCGGGTATGTGTAGACTTCACAGATTTAAACAAAGCCTACCCAAAGGACTCGTTCCTGATGCCACACATCGACCAGCTAGTGGACGCCACCGTCGGACATCCTCGGATGAGCTTTTTGGATGCTTTCCAAGGTTATCACCAAATTCCACTAGCAGCTGAAGATCAGGAGAAAACCGCCTTTATTACTCCAACAGGGAATTATCACTATAAAGTGATGCCGTTCGAGTTGAAGAATGCTGGGGCTACTTACCAAAGGATGATGACTAGAATGTTCGAATTGCAGCTTGGAAAGACCATTGAGATATACGTGGATGACATGGTAGTGAAGAGTAAAGCGATATCTACGCACGTGAAAGATTTGGACGACACTTTTCAGGTACTTAGAAAGTACAGGTTGCGTCTTAATGCCTCGAAGTGTTCTTTTGGTGTGAGTTCTAGGAAGTTCTTGGGTTATATGGTTACTCATAGAGGAATAGAGGTGAATCCAGCACAGGTTAGAGCTATTCAAACTTTACAGCCACCTCGGAATCCAAAGGAAGTTCAGAAATTAACCGGAATGATCGTTGCTCTCAACAGGTTCATCTCGCGGTCAGCTGACTGATGCAGGCCTTTCTTCCAACTGTTGAATAAGTGGAGGGGGTTCCAATGGTCCGAGGAGTGCATTGTAGCCTTCCAACAACTTAAGGAATATCTTTCCCGGCCACCCATTATGTCTCGGCCTGAAGTAGATAAGGTCCTATTTGCGTATCTGGCAGTGGCCGTCCATGCGGTCAGCCTGGTCCTCATAAAGGACGACGGTGGGGTGCAAAGACCGGTCTACTACGTCAGCAAAATGCTGAATGACGCTGAGGTGCGTTACCTACTTTTGGAGAAAGCGCTTCTAGCTGTAGTTCATGCCACGCGGAGGCTTCCTCATTATTTCCAGTCCCACACTGTTGTAGTTTTAACCCAACTGCCTCTCAAGTTAGTGTTGCGTAGTGCTGACTACTCTGGAAGGGTGGCTAAATGGGGAACTATTTTGGGAGCCTTTGACATCAAATACATGCCACGTACCTCGGTGAAGAGACAGGTTCTTGAAGATTTGGTGGCAGAGTTTGCTGAACCATTGTTGGAAGAAACTTTGAAGGAATCACACATGGATGAGAAATCAGTTGGCATGATTACGAACGAAAGACCTTTGACTTGGAACGTATCCGTTGATGGGGCAGCTAACCAGAGAGGGTCGGGCATCGGACTCGTCCTGGTATCCCCCGAAGGGATTGTCTTCGAAAAATCCCTAAGGTTGGCGTTCTCGGCTACTAATAATGAGGCCGACTACGAAGCAGTCTTGGTCGACATGAACATGGTACACAAGATGGGCGGAAAGGAAGTTCACATGCTCTCGGATTCTCAGTTGGTGGTCGGCCAAGTGACGGGGACCATGGAAGCTAGGGACGCAAGAATGCAAGAATACTTGACCCAGGTCAAATGTTTACAATCTAGTTTTGATTCCTTTATCCTATCTCACGTTTCTAGAAGTGGAAATACACATGCAGACTCCCTGGCTACCTTAGCGACATCCTCGGCTCAGAGTCTGCCTAGGATTATCCTTGTCGAAGATTTGCTAGAGCCAGCTCTTACCACTGTTCGTGCAGCCCGCATCCACTTAATAAGGCCTGGACCTAGTTGGATTGACCCTGTGATATCTTTTCTTAAAATGACGTTCTCCCAGAGGACAAGTCTGAAGCTGACAAGATCCGTCGAAAGGCACCGCGTTTCTGGTTGTCTGAGGATCAGAAATTGTACAAACGATCCTTCTCCGGACCATATTTGTTATGCGTGCACCTCGAATCAACGGAGGTGCTTTTAGAAGAACTGCATGAGGGAATTTATGGGAGCCATACTAGGGGAAGGTCCCTAGCTCATAGGGCACTGACTCAAGGATATTGGTGGCCAAATATGCAGAGGGAAAGCTCAGGGCTATGCAAGAAAGTGTGACCAATGCCAGAGGTTCGCTCCTAACATCCATCAGCCTGGAGGAGTCCTTAACCCTCTCTCCAGTCCTTGGCCTTTCGCTCAATGGGGATTGGACATAGTAGGACCATTTCCGAAGGCTGTAGGAAACAAAAGGTGGCTGCTTGTGGGGACCGACTACTTCACCAAATGGGTAGAGGCTGAGCCCTTGGAAAATATTAGGGATGTCGATTCCAAGAAGTTCATCTGGAAAAACATCATCACTAGATTTGGAGTACCACATACACTCATTTCGGATAATGGCGTTCAATTTGATAGTAGAGCTTTTAGGAAATATTGTGGTGATATAGGCATCATAAATAGATACTCCACTCCAGCTTATCCTCAAGGAAACAGGCAAGCCGAGGCTTTTAACAAGGTTATAGTTAGTGGACTCAAGAAAAGGCTGGACGATGCGAAGGGCAAATGGGTAGAAGAACTACCACACATTCTATGGACGTATCGAACTACACCGCGTAGATCCACAGGAGAAACGCCATTCTCTATGACTTATAGGGCTAAGGCAGTGATACCTTTAGAGTCTGGTTTCCCCACATTGAGGACGAGTACTTTTAGCCCAGAAAATAACAACGGCCTCCTGGAGAAGAATCTAGATTTAGTTGAGGAACGGCAAGAGACAGCTATGGTCCAAATGGCTTATAATCAGTAGAAGCTTAAACGAGGGTATGATGCCCATGTGAAGCTTAGGCCAATCGCGCCTGGGGATCTGGTTCTGAGAAAAGTTGTAGGTACTGCTAGAAACCCAGCTTGGGGTAAATTAGGACCGAACTGGGAAGGACCATATCGGATTATTTCTGTAGCGGGCATAGGGTCATATCGACTAGCTGATCTAGATGAAAAAGTTGTACAACGTCCGTGGAATGTAAACAATCTTCGAAGGTATTATTATTAATAAAGGGCGCTTTTGTCGTTTGTGGTTTAAATTATAAATGTATATGGGCTTATCAATTACAACTCTCAAAATATCAAACAGAAACTTGATAATGCATGGTCCTCGGACCACATACCTTGTGAAAATTGATATGTTCTAAAATATCAAACAGAAACTTGGTAATGCATGGTCCTCGGACCACATACTTTGTGGAAATTGATATGTTCTAAAATATCAAACAGAAACTTGGTAATGCATGGTCCTCGGACCACATACCTTGTGGAAATTGATATGTTCTAAAAATATCAAACAGAAACTTGGTAGTGCATGGTCCTCAGACCACATACCTTGTAGAAATTGATATGTTCTAAAATATCAAACAGAAACTTGGTAATGCATGGTCCTCGGACCACATACCTTGTGGAAATTGATATGTTATAAAATATCAAACAGAAACTTGGTAGTGCATGGTCCTCGGACCACATACCTTGTGGACATTGATATGTTCCTAAATATCAAACAGAAACTTGGTAATGCATGGTCCTCGGACCACGTACCTTGTGAAAATTGATATGTTCTTAAATATCAATCAGAAATTTGGTTAAGTATGGTCCTCGGACCACATACCTTGTGGAAATGGATGTCTTATCATTTGTTAAACAGAATCATGTTTAAATAGAATTTTAAGTCATACATCTTTAAGTATCAAGTAGAAATTTGGTAAGGTAGGATCCTCGGACCCCACACTTTACTAAAATTAGCGTTCCAAGTTACAAATTCTAAGTATCACATGGGTTTGCAAAGTGTGGCACTACTTATCATCTAAACCAAGTTTGTTTTTGGTAGGTTCTTGAACACTTTACTTTTCAAATGTTAGCAAAAAGTTAAGTTAGCCTGTTAGGCGTTCGTTATTACTTCATGCTTGATGTACTCATGAGATATAGTTTGAGAGGAATTCTTATAACAAACACAAAGATAAAATAAATACAAGTCAAATGAAAATTAAATGAAACTGTCTTTCATTAATTATTCTGGCATACATTACATGCAAAATCTTAATTACAAAGAGAGAAAAGCCCTAGGCTCGGCCCTAAACTTTTGGAGGGGAGTCTTGCTGAGAAGTGCTCGTAGCCTCAGTGTTTTTCAGCTCCAACTCAAAGGCAGACAGAACTTGTTTCCCTTTGTCTGCTATAGTTGTTGGAGGGACGGTGGGCTCCACACTTTGGCTTAAGTCCTTCTCGGCACCTCCACACCCTTCCTTCTCTTTATTGGAACCTGTATGTTCTGTAAGATCCGGAATGGGTTCAGGAATCGCAAGAGGGGGAGCAGAAGTGGCTGTCTCAGGGGCAGGTGCGACAGCAGGAGCCTCATCTATCTCCTATATGTCAAGGGGAAGCCAAACATTCTCAGGCTTCCTCAGCTCGGAAGCTGGAGGAACCCCTGCAGCGTTTAAGGCTTCGCCCCAGACCTGCTGATAGTATTCTTGGCACAAGGCCGCGAACGCCTCTGTCAACTGGTCTTCTGTCGCCGTCACCCTTTCCTTCTAGCTAGCCTTCTTCGCAGCCTCTAGTGACTCCTTGAAGGTGCGAGCTTCCCTCTTCATCTGCGCAAGCTCCTTCTCCAAGTCAGAGCGTTCCTTCTGTGCGTTGGTGAGCTCGTCATCCTTTTGATGGAGAAGCTTGCGCTGCCCCTCCACTTGAGTCCTCATCGTTCTCAGACTGGCCTCGACACCGTCTCTTTCTCTTTTTAAGTTAGCCAGCTGAGAGGAGAGTTTCTCATTTTATGCGAGGGCTTGGCCTAGAGACTTCTCAGTCTCCAACCGAATCTCCTGC
This sequence comes from Castanea sativa, assembly GCF_040712315.1. NCBI lineage: Eukaryota > Viridiplantae > Streptophyta > Magnoliopsida > Fagales > Fagaceae > Castanea > Castanea sativa. The sequence goes on along the minus strand of NC_134013.1, from coordinate 51,192,966 downwards.
TCCATCCGACCTTTTTCCGAGAATCCTCCACAAATTTCTCGGCAGCAAAGACCTCTTGAATGGCCTGTGACAAAGTATCAGAGAGTTAGATACAGGAAATATACTTACTAATAATCCGGTATTATGAAAATGAAATATTCATAAGTGAAACTTACCAGGGCCAATTCCCTTTTTAAAGAAAGGAACAGCAGAGGCTGGCTCATTTTTTCCAAGGCATTCATATCCTTGGGCAGCAGAAGGGGACGTTCCAACGCCTCGGCCAGGTGGTGGGTGTGGCCTTGTTGGAATGCCCTAATGCTGGACTGGCAAGAGATTAGTGCTCCGTCCAATTTCAATTCAGGAGACCAAGTAGCCGGTGCTCGGTGCACTTTGGCCATATCCCTAATTTCCCCACTTTCAACTGAACGAGCACGTCCCTTACCCTTGTCCAGTTTCTGCTGCTGAGCTTGTTGTGGCTGCTGTCTTGGCTTCTTCTGTTTTTCGCCACCAGCCTCCTCGGCCTCCCCCTTTCTTTTCTTCTTGGGCTCCTCAACCGGAGGTTTAGGATCTGCTGAAGGAAGGGGAGGTGGCAAGGACGGAGGAACTTGGGACCCTCCCGCTTTTTTTTGGGCGACTTTCTCGCCTCTCTTAGTTAGAAGGCCTTGAAGCACTTCCATTTCTTCCTCCTCGGAATCGTCGTCAGGCCGAGCAACTATTAAACCTGCAACTCCGGAGGCCTCGGCGGGCTCTTCTTCCTCGTCAGAGAGCACGACAAACTGGTTTCCTCGGGGTCTTTCGATGTCCTCGAGCTGAAACTGGTCTATCTCGTCGTCCAACGTGTGCGAAGAGGACACTTGCTCCTCCGGAACAGCAATTGCTTGAGAGTGCGTCGAGAGAGGGATCGCCGCGATGGGTCGCATATATAGGATGGTGTTGAGGTCGTCGGGGATGTCGTGGTCGGCTAGAAAGTGCGGCCTTGCTACGTTTATTCTCTTGCGCCTCCTATCCCCCGCGATAATCGCGTTCTCTATCTCTTGGAAATCCGAGGATATTGGGTCATACCCTAGTATTAGGTGAGCCGCTCTAAGTTGCAGGTCTTCACTCACAAACACTTTCGAGCGCAGTACGCAGTTTAGGTCAGCAACGTTGCAGTGGCTCAAACGACGGCGCACGAATTGTTTATTTGCAAGAAAGAATACCAAAAAAGCCAAGTATGGTCAAATCTACAATGCATATGAGAAATCGAAATGGACAATGTGTAAAAGGAAATAAATATTATAAGATTTTGAGATTAAAGTTCGGGGTAGAGAAATTAACTCCTAAAAAGCCACACCTGGGTCTCCCCATACGACTGGGCAGTGAGGGCCGTCGTGCTAGTTGCCTGAGGTGATGAGGTAGTCGTCCTTCATGCCTTTATTAGACTTGGGCAGACAAGAAATTAACCTAACTACACTAGACCGGGATTTAATGTAATAACCTATGTTCCTAAGTTTGTGGCACTCATACATGAAGACAACATCATGCCAAGTGAGGTTCAAGCCCATCTGCTCATTTAAAGCGTCAACACTTCCTAAGATCCTAAATACATTGGGTGCGCACTGGTCTGGGCACAACCTGTGGTTGCGAAGGTATTCCCTAGTTACGCTTCTCATAGGGAGGGTCATCCCACCTTCTATGAAGGCAATCATGGGGATAATGACCTCTCCCGTCTTCCTAGAACCACCTACAGCTTCCGCCGGACAGTATTTCAAACCCACGTCACTGGGAATATGGTATTTGGCCCTAAAGCCTTCCATCCCAGCGGCGGTATCAACTAAACACTTAAATCTACCCATCTAAGAGAAAGGAAATGGCAAGTTTCAAGAAGGAATGTGGTTAAGAAGGAAGCCGAGGACAGAATCCGAGGAGAAAAAAGTAGAGAAAGTAAGGACTTACGAGTTTGTAGTTATGCGAGTTTCCACGGGTTTCTGGAGAGAAAAGATGATGATTGATGCTCTGATGTGATAGAATTCTGAAGAAATGAATGAAGGCGCAGATTTTCAGGCGTTATGACGTGCAGGAGGCGGCCTCGAAATTAGATGCGTCCCGCCCAAATTTTCAGGAGGTGACAAGGACCGTTGGATATTCATCTCACCGTTGAATGTGGGAACAGGGTGTAACTTGCGGTCATAAATGTGCGCGTTCTGGAAATCGAAGCGCCAAACGGCATTTTCTACGAATGAAATGACCCCCACACGCATGGTGATGTACGAAACGTGTGAAGGGAGCTCTGGTCGGATCAAAACCCTATTTTTCTCCTCAGATGAGGAAAAATAAAGTTTTGAGGGGCTATTGTGGGGACTAAAAGGACCTAAATCGGCCCATGAGTCGAGAGTCCGAGGATTTGTCCGAGGACGAATCTCCCCTCGGACAGACCCGCGATGACCCTGGGATTCGCCAAAAAGATCAAGGCAATATTCTGGACAAACTATTGGTTAAAAGGGGGATCTAAATACCCTCTAGACACCACGGGGTAAAAGAAATATCTTAGAAAAAGGCTGCTATCTCCACATTAAAGACCCTGCACCTACCTCCCTGGCTGCATTAATGGGGAAATGACCCCTGAATAGTAGAAGTCAGCCTTCTTGCTATCATTTGAAGACTTCCAGAGGGTGGTGGATGGGACAGGTGTCTACTAAGGTAATTTGCGTTACACGTGGATAAAAAGGAAAGAAGAAGAAGTATAAAAGGGGGGGAGCTAGACAAATACTGGGGGGGAGAACTCTTGAAAGAAAAAGAAAAGAAAAAGAAATAATACATAAATAGTCATCGGCTTACGTCCGAGGAGGTTTATTTTGCCTTATTTGTCCATTGTTTGCAAATACTGTAACATTCTAGCCTGTTCATCGAGCTTCGAATATCACAAAACTAGATTGCGAGTCCACACTCTACAAATTTCATTGTTTAAGGCTCATTGGGCCTGAGCCCACGTGTGTTTTTGGGGTCCAGGTGCAATTGTGCACTTACAAGAATTATATTATGCATCTTATTGTATATTTTTAAATATATCCATACATATGCATGGGTTACAAACTAGTAGTATTTAATATATAGATCTTGTTACACTAAACATCTATTTTTAGATGTTACTATAGAAAAATGCAAGAATCTCAACCACGTTAAAGCACTACGTGTAAGGGTTTTTTTTTTTTTTTTTTTTTTTGAGCAATTGGTGTTATTGCAAAATGCAAAATAACTAAAAACAAGTTTTAGAGCATCAAATGGGAATGCTCTAAAATCTTGTTTACAAAACATGATTCTAATAAACATGCTATATCCCCAAATAATTATCAAAATAATATCAATTTATAGAATTTTTATTAAAACAATATTAAACTCTGTCATAATATAAACATAGGAATAAAAATCATCTAATAAATTAGATTCTCTAATTAAATTCAAACACATAATTGCATTGACCAATGAAACACAAACAATATCATTTTTTAAGGACAATTGTTCAATGTAACTATATGTTTGGATTTGATTGAAGAACATAATGTTATACAATGAGTGATTTGGAAAAATATTGTTTATATATGATTTTTTAAAAATAATTTTATGACAAGTATGAAGTTATTTATGGGGTTGACATTTGACAAGCGAGGATTGTTTCCCCAAATTGATTGCCAAACTTGGACTTCTTTGGCACTATTTTAGCCAAATTTGTGGGAGTTTTTTGTCATTAGCTCTTTTTGCAAAGAGAAATGATATGTCCACAACATTTTTACAACATTTTTACAACAAATCCTATGTGGCAAATTGTTACTGGTTGTTATTGTTGGGACAAAAAAGTAATCTTAGTGTTAGATTCAAATTTGAACCTATAACAACTAACCACCTATGATTTGTTGTAAAAATGTTGTGGACGTAGCACCTCTCTTTTGCAAAATAAGTTGTTCAAAAATTAATTGGACAAAATCATACTTAAAATTGATTATGTCACGAAAATATTAGGTAGATTAATCATGTTATCTTTTAAAAAGTAGATATTAGGAAAACCTAAATATAAAACTTTATAATACAATTTAAATAAAAAAAATATCCTATTTAAAATTTTTCTCTTAAACCAACGATATATCGAGCCACTTTTGACATCAGGTGCTCAAAGATTCATTTGATGTAATCTCTTTTAATTGTATTCCAGTTTTTTTTTTTTTTCTTTCTTTAGACGAATTGTATTCTGGTTAAATTTAACAAAGCATAACTTGTACTAGCAAAACTTTATTTTATTTTATTTGTTGGGTGAAAGTACTTGCAAAACTTGGCAAACAATGAAGAGGAGGAGGAAAATGGGTGATCTTTTCTTCAATTTTTTATTAAAAGAGTTTCAACTTATAGCGTCCGTTCTTGATGATAACTCTTTATCATCAAACTAAGATATCAATCAGTTTTTAGTGTAGGCGGAGACTGAATCTCAGATTTTTTTTCATTTTTATGTTGCCCTCAATGTAAAGAGTTTTATTTTTGTTTTCTTTTTATGACCAGTTTATCATCAGACTAAGATATCAATCAGTTTTTAGTGTAGGCGGTGATTGAATCTCAGATCTTTTTTTCATTTTTATGTTGCCCTCAATGTAAAGAGTTTTATATTTGTTTTATTTTTATGACCAGTTTATAGGGTTTTATATTAATAGAATTTCTATCTTTTTCATAAAATAAAAAATAAAAAAAGTGTAATTAATTTTTTTTTTATTTTATGATAGTTGATTGATTTATAACTCTTTCTTTAGCCCTAAAATAATTATTTTGGTTAAACTCCTATATATTGAGATGTAAATTCCCTTGAATTTCTCTTGGAAGTATTTCCGTTTCGTAGGACTTGAAGTTGCTACCCATATAATATTACCCAAAAAAATATCCTTGCTGCCTAAGTTTTCTCCGACCATAGCATCTTATATTCCCTCGTAAATAATATGGTTATTAACTTTTTGGCATTTTCGCTTAATATGGTTGTTAACTTTTGGCATTTTCGCTTTGTGGTTTGTTATGTTCCCCACTTTTTTTTTCTTTTTTTTTTTTTTTTATAATCGTTATGTTCCCCACTTATTACATATGTTCCCTTTAAAAGATATGTCAAAACAACAAAGCCAGTGGCCTTGATGAATTTGCAGGGCATCCTAGATAAGATTATAATTAGAGCCTTCCCCACCACCTGATGGAGTGGGCCTATATCTACTGCAACGAACTAAGGCGCAATAGGGTCTTTTCCTTATTTTAGCAAGTACTTTGTCAACCCTTTAATAGTGGGTCGGAGCTATTAGAAATCAACGACTCACCCCATACCGTAGATGTCCATCAGGAGTCGGGGGAATTCACTTCAGGGACCAATTTGATCATTTGACAAAGAAATGCTCGGAGCGAATCAAGTGGGAAAAATGTGGTGCTCACATAACATTTATGTTAGGTGATTTGACCTCAATAAGTAAAAAATTTTACCATTGTTGATAGTAGATTTTAGGTAAAATTCACGCAATATATTTTTTTAGAAAAAACTACTTCTATATTTGGGATGAACAGGTATAAGCACATATCTCCAAGGTGACAAATTATTTTTTCCGTGCACAAAATCCGGCTCCATACAGGGCAGCCCTTTCTGTTTTTTTAATAGACTTTGGTTTGGTATTAGTGGAACCACACATCTCAATTAACAGGTACTGACCCTGAACTGGTAGTATTTATTTGTTTGGTCATACACGTAACAGTCTGAAAATCTCACTGGAAAAGCAGAAAGTGTCCCAGCAGTAAGCAAGCATGACCCCAAACCTGTAGAATTTGGTAATCCAATTAACTCATTCTTTGTACAAATGCTCCTCTTATCGAATTCATCAGTCTGCTAATCTATCAAGTGTCAGTTGTAATCACCTAGCAAACAGCATTTAGGAATTAAGTTGCCTCATCCCCCATGAGCCCTCATTTGTTTGCTACTTTGCAGTTTGCACCAAAGTTGTTTCATCATTAAGTAAAAAATTTAAAATGCTTCTTATTTTCACAGGCTATTTATGTGTTCAGGGCATATAATAAATCAAAACGAATCTTGATCTTCCTCAAGAAATGTATAGGAGAAGACAAATTGACAGATGAAATGAAGAGCATCATCCCAGCGACACTAAACTTCAAATAGTTGATTTCCCCTCCCACAAGGAAAACTTTAAATATTCTACTGGTTCTGGACAATAAAATAAAAGAGTAATTAGTTGATCTCTCTGTCCTAGACACCTTCAACTGAAACATCTCAACTAACACATCCATTGTTCTCATAATTGTTAGATCATGTGCCATCATGTCGTCCATATAGAACATACCAATGAAAGAAGCTAAAAGAAGAAATCATTAGGAAAACACAATGAATTGGCAGCTCCTGCATCCAGAATATCCAACATTTCAATTTGAATGGGCCACCGAAGACGTCTAACATTTCTTCAAATGTGTCAAACGGCACCAAGAAGAAACAATGGATGAAATTGAATGCCCTTATCACTATTCCTATGATAAGGGCATTCAAAAATTCCTGGAATTTTACATGCAAGCCTATTCTAGATTCAATTCTCTTACCTTACTATACAGGTTTTGATGGTCTAGTGTCAACAACCCTTTCAGGCGAGTGTTCATCTTGTGCGTGTAGGAATGAGATGTTGATTATCTTAGTGCCCTAAAGGGGGTGGTCAATAACCGCATTTTCAGTTGTGGGTGCTCTCTGTTGAAGGATTATGAGCAGATTTTGTGGAAAGAAAACAGGAACTACTATACTAATTAGACCGGTGCTGGAAAGCATAGCTTGGATCTTGACATTGCTGCATTGTGTTTATCTAGCAACAAACTCCACCCAAAAGGTCAATGTTGAGAGTTGCTGCTTTTGGAGGTATTTGTTTTGATTTGCCTTCATGTACTCTAAAGGGCATGCACTCTGATAACAAAATGACATTCAGTGTGGAAAAACTGAGCCACGTATCATTTGCATTACAGAGAAGACAGAAAATTAAAATGATCAGAAGAGACAAATTTCTAGAAATTAGAGATTATAATGATGAGATGAAACAACAATGTAAATGTGTGAAGAAGAAAAAAATGGACCTATCAAATACAAAATTTTCCAAAAGGATCATGAAAATGTATCAAGCATCAGAACATATAAAACCTATAAATCAAATTACACCAGAATATTGAGGGAGACACTTGAGATAAATTTTAATATCTTGTCTCAAAGTACCAACTCTCTTCACCAGAAAATGCTTCTACTCCATGACAAAGGAACGTGAAAGCAATACTCCAAAGAGCATCACAAGAAAAACCTCCTTCTGCTTGTGTCCATTTCCGGCTAAAAATCAAATGGGGAACAAAGCAAGTGTCAGATAGATTGAGGGGATTTTTTTTTTTTTTTGAAAAATGAAAAGATTATATATTAGATCTAAACAGTGGCCTGATCTGGTTGGTAAGTTGACTACCTTGTGAACCCACTCAAATTCCCCGCCTTTGCTATCAAATGTTCCATGCTGCAAACTGGTCAACTTAAGTGTAAAACGAGGGCCACATTCCTGCATATTTAAAATAGAATTATCGTATTGGCATACAGTCACAGCTGATACGTAGCCTTTGCGAAGTCTAGGAAAGTCAGTTGATACATAGCCTTAAAGCCAATTTTGGAGACGCAGATTCTCATACCCAAACCACATATCACTTGTACTTAGGGAATTTGCTTGCCACTAACAAGGGTCCATAGCAGTGTACCGCAAATTCAATTTATTTTAGCAAACTATTTTGTTCATCACATGATCCTGAAGCCAATTACTCATGTTTGAGTTGAACATCTATGTCTTCTTAGAGATGAACAATTTTATGTGTCGCAACTTGTCTACTCAGAGTTACCAAATTTTCTTCTATCAATACTCACAGTCACCACATTTTCACTAGATCACATTGACAATAATGTGAAATGCAGCAATGAAAGTATCTGCATATGCATTTTGCTTCCACTGTTTGCCATTAATAAAAAGCAACTGAAATCTTATGTCATATCAAGTTTTAGTATAAACAGGGAACCATGAAAATCCAACTTAAGAGTTAAGACTGTAGAATCACTTCTAACATCTAACTAGTCAACAGATATTTGTTCTTTGGTGTTTGCACTGTTTGAAGTATCTTGGGTCATGACAAAGACAATAATTCAGATGTTCAAATGTTGGCAAGGAAGATTTCATCACCGTAGGAGTGCAAAAATCCAGAATGCAGTTCCTTTGTGCGTCTGATGTTTACAATTTGGTGAGGGAAGAAAGGTAGAACATTTGACAGCATACAGCATATAATGTCCTAATCATGTTATAAGCTGTTTTTGAGATCTTTGTATGATTGGATGTTTGCTTTGGGTAGCATCCCTTCATTGTCTTTTCTTGAACTTTTAGATTTTTTTTTTTTTAATTTGAGGTTGTACCATTGTAATTCTTTGGGAGTGGTTCGCTACACATTCTGTGTTATGTGAACTATCTTTTCTTTGAACGTATAGTTATTTTTTGCTAAGTCTCTTGGAATAAAATTATTTTTACATATGCATATAAAATAAAATAAAAAATCTAGTTCAGCAACCTAAATAAGGTCTATATACAATCTAAATCCATCGTATCCTGTTCCAAAGGAAGTGGCATATTATGTTCCCATATGTCATTTCCATTTACTGCAACCACACTCTAGGTAAAAATGAAACAAAGTAGCATGATTTGCACTGATGGAGTGTGGTTTGGGGCTCAACTATTATATGTTAACCAAGAGGAGGGACAGCGAGGGGCCTTACTAAGCAATTAATGGACGGCACAATATCAAAATCTCAAAATACAAATGCAATTGATGCTGACCTGAAGACGGGCTATTACTCTCTCTTGAGAAGCTTTCTCACCCTTGGCATCCTTGGCCTCTTTACCTTTTGAGTCAGTCTGTTTACTTTCTTTTCTGTCAAAAATGTACCTGCAAACATGATAACAGGATGTATTTGTCAGAAAACCATAACTTATAGAATAGTATAAAATTGTTGACTGTGGTAACTTATAAATGCTACAGAAACACACCGATGATGCCGGAAGAATATAAAATCTCGCTGATTGTGGAATGTGACAACTCGCCGACCACGAAAATTTGGATCTTGTGGGAAAAGTGACTGTATTAATCTAGAGGTGGGGAAAAAAACTGTTAAGGAAAGAGATTTGACAATTATAAACACCATCATTATTCATCAGCATCTATAAGATATGAAAATTGAGGGGCATGCAATTCAATAAAGACTACATACATGAAGAGTGTTGAAATTTTAAGTAGCAGTCACATTTCATATTACTTTGAACAGATATTACCAACATGTATGTCTTCAATCATTAAAATAAGATAAAAATGCACCTTCCAATACGATGACCCAGGCGTGTTGTGAAGTTATTCAGCACGAGCTCGGGTTTATGATTGGTTGGATTTCCATGATTCTGCAAGCAATATGGAAGGATGAGAAAAAAGAGGCCAATGAATAAAAAAGAAACATATTTCCTTAAAAAAATATCCATATAATACTAGTAACATGAAAAATCAGGCATCAACCTACATTTGTTTTTGGGTAAATAGTACTCATCCAGACAGATTACAGTAATGTAGGGCAGTGTCCCTGAATTGGAACATGAGGGAGAACAGGTAAAATTTTGAGGCAACCTCATAATTACATATTGTCTGGGCATAATTGAGCCCTCACACGCATTAATTCCCTATGTAAGAAGTAAGAACCCACTAGATAGTCCAAACATCACATATTATCCGAGGATTGGCCTCTCCAAAAAATTGGAGGTAAGGCTGCCTAACAATCACTTATTTCAAACCCAGAAAAATGTGGTAGCTTTGTGCACTAGGGACGGCCATTTTTTTTTCTTTGAGTTAATCTAGTGCTAGTGTCCATGAAGCAATAACAGTCAATGTAACAAAACAAATAGCAGTGTTGTCAGTAAACACATGCTTGACTGGTTGAAAAGTACTGATTTAGAATGACTTCTTTCGTATATCACATGTAGGAGCAACTTGAAAAGTACTGATTAATCAGTTATTCCTACTTAATAAAGCAAAAAAAAAAAAAAAATCAGAATCACATGATCTTAAACAAGTAATTTTAAGAGTGGTTTTGATTTCATAAATTCCCATTATCCATTCCATGTTTCATTACAAAGAGCCATTTTTGTCAATCTTCCTCTGAAGTCAAAATGATGCTAGTACCTGTTAAGCAATTACGATGATTGCAACAAAACAAATATATAATTGAGATTGGCAGAAGTAATAGCCTCATATCTAAGAACTGCAAGGTCCACTTATCAATTAATAATGGATGCAACAGAACATTATGAATGAATCACCATCAATGCCTGCTGAATTGCAACTCTCGGCATGCTATACCTTATAATCTATTTTTAATATTGGTCAATATAGCAGCTCACATGATCACATCAAATCAAAGGGCTTGTATTCATATTAAAACATCAGCAACAAACCTTAATATCCTTCCGCAAAACAAGCTTTGAAAGCTTGAAATGAGCAGTAGGTCCCTCCGGTAAGCCAATGATTAGGAGAGCATCTACAAGACAGCCAAAAAAGCTGACAGTCAAAAACAATAACAACGGGAAATGGCAAAAAAAAATCTAACTTTTTTATTAAAATTGTACAATTAAAGGAATGGAAAATAAAGAGTGAGAGAATATATTCACATCATAGATTCCATAGCACCTTGAGCATGAAGCATCACTAACCTGGTTCCCTACGATTGGTGTGAACAACTATAAGAGAAGTGAAATCCTTGTTATTCGCATATTCTACAATCTGAAAACACAAAATGGGGGGTTAATTCAAAAGAAACTGTCAAATGGATTTAGCTTCATGCTTGTCTTCTCATAGAGCCGGAAGAGGGGGGGGGGGGGGGGGGGGCACCTTTTTCAAGTCATAGGTTCCTCTCTTGTAGTAATGTGCATTTGGGATCACAGAAAGCAGCTCTGATATAAAAGCAGGCCCCCTCTATAAACCAAATACATAAACCAAAGATAAAATAATATTAAATATATTTATATTCATGCTGAGCTTCATGGGTGGCATAAGACAATTAAAAATGGCAACAAGGAAGACCTACACTAGAATTGAAACGGCAAGTGGTGATTAGAACTTTCGGAGTACGTTCACGCTTTAGAATTGCACCGAATTCATCGGCATCATTTCCAGCAAACAGCTGCAAAAGTCAAAGATGAAATCATATCATCAACGCATGAGATTACATGATTCTAACAGAACTGATCAAATTCCGATAAAAATTTAAACATCTCAACCCCCAAAGTCATATATCCTACAACCCACCCTCCCTCCCACCACCACCACACAATGCAAATGAAAGAAACCCATAAAACAATTTCGCAAATGAATTTCTTTTCGAATTTCGCTTAATTACAGAGCACGTACTTACTTAATACGCAAGCAGCTCAATTAAATTCCATGAACTTGGAAGCCAACACAGCTAGTTTTTAAGCTTAACTCAAAATAAAGAAAAACACCAAATTTTACCTCTTCATCATCGGGCTTACACACAGTCTCATCGAATTCTCGGGTGTTCTCAATGGTACGAGGAACCATCTTCGGCGGCGGCTGCAATAATCAACAAAACCAAACAATTTGATTAAGAAGTCTGCAATTGTTGTAAGAAAGAGAGTAAAAACGAAAAGGACATACCTCCTCGCCGAGCTCGAGAGCTCGCTTCTCGGCAGCATCGCGAGCCTTAGCCTTCTTACGCTTCTCAAGCTTCTTCTGGTGCTTGAGCTTGGCGTGCACTTCCGACCGCTTCTCCTTGTTCTTTATCGTCGAAGGCAGTATCTCCTTCTCCTCCTTCTGCATCATCGGCTTCTTCCGACCATTCTCGATTTCTGGTTCTAACTCGCCTTCGCTCTTCTTTCTCTTATACCCCATTCTATGATTTCACTTTTGTAATCAGCGTAATGATCCAAAAGCGAAAAATAATATAAAAGAATGATGATGATGATGATGATGATGAATGATTACCTGAGATTTCACTGCTCTTGCTGTAAAAGACTCGAAGAGGAAGAGGAAGAGGAAGAGGAAGCTATAGATTCTCTTGCTGTTAGGGTTTTTGAACGGGACCCAGGGTTTTCTGCGATTTCATCCCCGGAACGACGTCGCTTCTTTTTTTATATACTGGCCACTCACCACCTGCCACGTCAGATAAAATCTTTTTTTTTTTAATAATAATTGGATTTTTGCCCTCCTCTTCTCTTCTAGTTAAGGGTTGCATATTAAACTAGTTTTTTTTTTTTTTGGCTGAATGCATATTAAACTAGTTTAACATCTTTTTATGTGTCCTTGATATACAGGCCCCTCCGCGTTGCATCTATCAATTCCAGTATAAAAGCTAATAAAAAATATATTTTATTTTAAAAAATAAAATGTTGGTTGAAGTCTTGCTTCCTTCTAATAATAATAACACTGTTGAAGTCAAAATCTCATTGAAATAAAAAATATATATATATTAATTAATAGACAAAACTTAGAGAAAATTCAATTAAATTTTATAATTGAAATCCAATTTTGCATCAAATAAGTTAATTTAGCATAGAAAATGAGAAGCTCAATATAAATAAACCATACCAAAAACCCAATCAAGTAACTAAAAACAATTCAAATTTATAAGTCATATATATATATTGTAAGTGCACAATTACACCTGGCCTCAATAACAGTTACGGGCTCAGGCCCAATGAGCCTTAAACAATGTGAATTTGTAGAGTGTGGGCTTGAAACCCAGGTTAGAAGTGTCTAAGGATTAAATGACAAGTCAAAGATTGAAAACACTTGAAAACAACAAGGAATATTGTAAATCAACCTACTCGGACGTAAGCCGAGAGCTGTTCTTATATTATCTCTTTCTCTTTTTTTCTTTTTCTTTTTTAGATTACCAAAAAAAGGGAGTCCCCCTTCCTGTTCTAGGTTTCTCCTTAAATACTCCTCTTTTTGATACTTTGTACACGTGTTGCCCCAACTCCCCCTTAACCCAGATATTTATTTTCTCAGTGCCTTTGAATAGTAACCAGAAGTTTCCCTTCCACTGTTCAGGCGTCACTTCCCCATTAATGCGGCCAGGGTGGTAGGTGCAGGGTCTTTAATGTGGAGGTGGCAGCCTTTATCTTCGGTATTTCTCTAACATCGATGCTTCTAGGACATTCAAGAGTTCACCCCCTTTAACCATTGGTCTTAACCGTGTCGTGCCCTAACCTTTACCATGAAGTCCCGGGTTCTCCGGTGTCCGTCCGAAGGGAAATTCATCCTCGACTGGACCCTCGGATCCTCGGCATACGAGCCGACCCGTAGTACTAACAAGTTCTGAACCCAAGGGCAGGTTGGCCTTCCTTAGCATGGCCCAAAGGCCCACATCCCCATCAGGGTCTATTTTCTCCCCACATATATATATATATATATATATATATATATATATATATATATATATATATGTATGTATGTATGTATGTATTAATAGACAATGTTTAGAGAAAATTCAATTAGATTTTAATTGAATTCTCAATTTTGTATCACATGTCCTATTTAATTTTTAATTTTTAATTTTTAATTTTGTACTACGCAAATTATTGAGTGTAAAGAACGAAGAGTTCAAATCTAATCCATCTAAGTATTTTATTTTTCTGGCAAGTGAATTATTGGGTGCGAAAACCAAAGAGTTTTAAACCAATTAAATTTTAAATCATACACACACACACATATAATGAGAAACTATTCCATATTTTAAAAATGTATAGTTCAAAAAAAATTATAAAATAATTTCATGTATAATTTAAACATCTTCTAAAATTTTTAATTGTACTATTGCATATGCGCAGGACTACATACTAGTCTATGTAGTATGCTATGACTATGCATGGTTCATTACTAATTAGGTTATATATGTGTGTGTGTGTGTGTGTAAACCAAAGTTTAGAAAAAAAAATCAATTAGAATCAAAATTGAATTTTGCTTTTGTTAGTTTTTCATACAAATTAAATTATTTATATTTTTGTTGTTATTTTTTCTCTGAACTAATAAGCATATTTTTCATACAATTTTTATTCTGATATTTTGTATGCGAAGACATTGAACGTAACAAACTGTAATTGAACTAAACAACCTCATGCGTCTATCCCCATTCAATTTAAGAGATACTATTTGACCAATTTATTATTTTATTTTATGTGGTATTTAGTAGAATTTTACAGGCAATAATTATGAATAAATATTGTATATGTAGTATCTAATAATGATTTTCAAAATTAGATATGTAATGGCAATATAATGAGAAACTTGATGTAATCGATATCATGAAAATTGCAAGGAAAACTATTTTAGTACCTCCAAATGTCCTGATTAAACTATGTCATATATGTTTAATTACTCAAACTAACATCAATGGCACCACTATAATTCATACGTACGGGTTACATACTTATAATACGTAATATATAAAAACAACATCAGAGTAAGTTGAATTAAGAATCTAAATTAGATTTTAATTTTTTGATATATATATTTTTAAAATTAGATTCTAATTACATTCTAAGTGTGGTGGCAAGTGTTATTTTAATTATAATATTATTTCATATCAAGTATTTCTATATTTTGAATACAATCCATTTTCATTCTAATTATCCTCCAAATTATATTTTTTTATAGTTAAAATTTTGTGCAATGCACTAGAAGCAGAAAGGTCAACATAATATGAATTTTTTCTCTTTTATTTATTTATTTCTCTTCTCATTATGAGGTCTCCAAGAGGTGACCATGTTTCCTTGGTTGGTTTGGGCCACCTAAGTTTTTATAAAGTTGAGTGGTTTTGAAATTCACAAATGGATAAATAGTAAGTTTGAAATAACCCAAGAGTAAAAATGGCGTTTGAATCATTCAAGGGACATAAGTATCACTCCAAAACATCACGATCAAAACAACATGAAGAACCTAAGGTCTTGTTTAGGAGAATGGAATGGAATGGAATGAAATGAAAATAATCATTTTAAAATATTATTCACTTTCCTTGTTTGAGAGTTTTAATTGAGGGAATGGAAAATTCATTCCCTTGTCTGAGAGTTTAAGTGAGAGGAAATGGAATGGAATGGGTAGGAGGGAACACACATTCCTCTCTATTCTCTTAAAACCTCAAATTTTCATTTCTCCCGAAATTAGGAGGGAATGAAATTAGATTTAATAATTTTTTTATTAAAACTCCCACAATACCCCTATATATTCAACCCTTTATTTTAAAAATAGGTCTAATAGTAATATTGCCTTAAAATGATTCCATTCCATTCCCTCCATGTTACTCCCAAGCAAAATTACTTACATTCCATTCATTTTTATTCCTTAATTTTAAAACATCCAATCAATGTTACTTAATTCCATTCGATTCCAATCATTTCCATCTTTTTCCCTTACTTAAATACATTCCATTCATTTCCATTCTCTTATGATAATTCTATTTCATTCCCTTATAAAATCACAAACGAAGCCTAAAGATTAAACCACCTAATTAAAAAATCAAGCCACATCAAGAATTAACGGCTAGCATATTAATGCATGAGCCATGTGATTATGAAGGATTAAATTTCATTGGTCCTAAATTGGATTAGTTAGAACTAATTTAATGTCAAAATTTAATTTGTTTATTTTTATGAAAAGGAAGTAATTTACATTAATCATAAAATTAAGAAATAAAGCCTTAGATTTTTTTTTTTAAGTAACCCACCCAGGCCCAGCCCTAGGCCTAGCCCATTTAGGCCATGGCCTAAGGCCCCTTAACATGGAAAGCCCCCTAAATTAATATGGGGCAGTAACCTTTTTTTTTCTAATTAAAAAAAGAAGAAGAAGAGGTATTTGCACTTTTTTTTTATTTTATCAAATAGGTCCTATAAATTAATATGTCGCCCATCACAATAAGTAATAAGTAATTCAATACTCATTTATTATTTTATTAAAATGTCAAATCAATTTTTGTAACTTTTTTATAGTAAAATTTATAGTAACTTCAGCATCTTCTCCATACACAAAAATATTATGAAACAATAGAAATACAACACAATCACTAATTCACCATTAAGTGAATGAAAAATGCTAAAACTAATGCAAATTTTATGACAAAAAAAAAACTATTGTGGCAGGAATATGATTGATGTCACTCAAACAATATAATAAATTAATGTTTTGAACAACTTTTTTTTATTGGTGACACGTCAGTGTACAAAACCTTCATAGTAAGTATCACTAGCTCACTTTTGATAAATTAGTTTTATTAATTAGTATGAATTAATAATAGATTTGAAATAAAAAAATGTATAATATAAAAAATAAACTAAATATTATTTAAGTGATATTTAGATATAAAAATGCCCCTTTAATATTTCGCCTTAGGCCGCAAACTATCTTAGGCCGAGCCTGAACCCATCTTGTCAAAACTTGTCAATATTCAAATATCCATGACCATGGCATCATTGACTCACACTCACATTGTCCTAATCCAACTCTTGATCTTATCAATAGCAACAATCTCATAAGTGAAGGCCAAGCTTTTCAAGACCCCTCCCTCCTTTCCTTAGAAATTACGATCATCTTCTCGATCCCAGCCACTAATACAACAACCCATAAGCCCAACTATGACCAACCAAACCTATTTTGTCACCCATATCCAAATGTGTCTATTTGCAATAACATACCATTTCCTAATGACTACTCCCCCCCCCCCCCCCTCTATATAACTTTAGCTCCATCCATAGGGTCATCTTGAGCATTGTAATGGGTTTCCTCAATGGCATTGTTTGTGAAACCCTTATTGGCTTTTTCCTCACTTGGTCTTTCTTCTCTCAGAACTTCTTCTCTGACGATTAGCTTAACCCTTGGAAACTTGGCTACGTCTAGATTCCCACCACCACCATTAAGATTAGATGGCAAGTTGGCACCAAGCTTGTTTTACTTGATCCTCAAATACTACTAAATTACAAAAGCATTAGCATTAGCCTAATGCATTTTAAGCCAAAATTGACCCCTAAAACTCCATTTTTTTTGTTACTTTAGCTATTCTACCACTCACAAACCACTACATCAAGCTCAATACTCTATCATTATTCTATTTAAATATTATTTTTTCTCTCTTGAAATAATTTGTTTTCACCGTTTTTCCCTAATTCAACATATCTTCCAACATCAACAAATCCAAACAAACAAAACACAACCATGGCTAATGCCTACAACCTAATTAAACAATCAATGTCATCCCTCAAACCTAGATGAAAAAAAAAAAAATCAAATCACAATGTTAACAACCAAACAAAACAAACAAAACATAGATCAAACAAACCCACATTAGCAAAAAAAAGAAAAAAGAAAAGAAAAAAAAAGACCCACAACGATGACCTAAGACAGTAATGCACCACCACGTGACAACCCATAACAACTGTCGTTCATTACCCATTGCAAGTTCGAGACATAACCATTGTCCTCTACCGCTAAATCAACCCAGATCGTGATCTTAGGGGTGTGCTTCCAACTCGCTAAAAATGACTCTATCTAACTCAACTTGTCAGGTTAGGTCAGTTTTTAAGGGTTAGTGATTTGGGTTGTGAAATTTGTTTTTACAGTGGGTTGAGTTGGGTTTGAGTCAGAAAATTTATAAATCCACATAACCCGACTTGACCCACCTATATTTAATATATTTAAAATTTAGAAAATATATGTAAAAATATATTATATAATTTTGTTATTTACTTTTTTTTTTTTTACCCCTTTTCCTAAATAGAACCCAAACCCTAAGTTATGCTCATATAGTTTATGTTGGTTTGATGTTATGCGCATGATTATTTGGCTATAAATTTGGTCTTATTTGTGGTAGTGTTGTTCTAATTCTCAATGTTATATTAATAATAGTAATGAAAAAAATATTTAACCCATGGGTCTAACATGGTCCACGTGGGTTAGGATGAACCCTTGTGATGGCTTGGATTCTTTTTAACCCATCATGGTGGGTTGAGTTGAAAAAATCCCTCAATCCAATCCATACATATTCCTACGTGACCCAACCATCTTAACTACTTAGCATCCATCGTTGAATCGACCAACACACAATTAGACAACCAAAGTGATCAACCCAAGACAATTTTGCCTACTTTGTTGGAATCAATTTTGTGAGAGAGAGAGAGAGAGAGAGAGAGAGAGAGAGAGAGAGAGAGAGAGAGAGAGAGAGAGAGAGAGAGAAACCTGTCAATGGCATGGAGAGAGAATGAAGAAAGAGCGAGTAAAAAAAAGAATTAAAATGGTTAATTGAACTACAATAGCCTTTGCTTCATCTATCTAGACTCTATTTAGTGTTTTGAGAAAAAAAAGTGTCTGTTTGGTAGAGATGTTTGAGTATTGTTATTGAAAATAATATAAAAATCGTGGTTTAAAAAGTGTTGTGAAAACATGTATTTAAGATACCCATAATGCAAAGAATGTGTTTGGTATTATATTTCTAATGACGTATTTTCAAAAGTGAAAAAAACATAATTGTGTGTTTGGTATGTGTATTTTTTTTTTTAAGTGATGACTTGTAGTTTAATAAGTGAGACCTACCATTTTAAAAATATTTACAAAAGTGCCATTGAACAATGTTATTTGAAAACTGAAAACTGTTAAAAAGAGTTTTTTAAATTCAGTGTTTAAACACCTTAAAATAAAAAACGTAATTTAAACGCTCCTAAAAAAAACACTCCTACCAAATATGTTATTTTTTTAGGTCCATAATTTTTGTTATTTACTTTTTTTTTTTTACCCCTTTTCCTAAATAGAACCCAAACCCTAAGTTATGCTCATATAGTTTATGTTGGTTTGATGTTATGCGCATGATTATTTGGTAATAAATTTGGTCTTATTTGTGGTTGTGTTGTTCTAATTCTCAATGTTATATTAATAATGGTAATGAAAAAAATATTTAACCCATGGGTCTAACATGGTCCACGTGGGTTAGGATGAACCCTTGTGATGGCTTGGATTCTTTTTAACCCACTATGGTGGGTTGGGTTGAAAAAATCCCTCAATCCAATCCATACATATTCCTACGTGACCTAACCATCTTAACTACTTAGCATCCATCGCTGAATCGACCAACACACAATTAGACAACCAAAGTGATCAACCCAAGACAATTTTGCCTACTTTGTTGGAATCAATTTTGTGAGAGAGAGAGAGAGAGAGAGAGAGACAGAAACCTGTCAATGGCATGGAGAGAGAATGAAGAAAGAGCGAGTAAAAAAAAGAATTAAAATGGTTAATTGAACTACAATAGCCTTTGCTTCATCTATCTAGACTCTATTTAGTGTTTTGAGAAAAAAAAGTGTCTGTTTGGTAGAGATGTTTGAGTATTGTTATTGAAAATAATATAAAAATCGTGGTTTAAAAAGTGTTGTGAAAACATGTATTTAAGATACCCATAATGCAAAGAATGTGTTTGGTATTATATTTCTAATGACGTATTTTCAAAAGTGAAAAAAACATAATTGTGTGTTTGGTATGTGTATTTTTTTTTTTTAAGTGATGACTTGTAGTATAATAAGTGAGACCTACCATTTTTAAAATATTTACAAAAGTGCCATTGAACAATGTTATTTGAAAAGCAGCTAAAAAGAGTTTTTAAATTCGGTGTTTAAACACATAAAAATAAAAAACGAAAAATAAAAGCACCTAAAAAAAACACTCCAACCAAATATGTTATTTTTTAAGGTCCATAATTTTTTGTTATTTACTTTTTTTTTTTTTACCCCTTTTCCTAAATAGAACCCAAACCCTAAGTTATGCTCATATAGTTTATGTTGGTTTGATGTTATGCGCATGATTATTTGGTAATAAATTTGGTCTTATTTGTGGTTGTGTTGTTCTAATTCTCAATGTTATATTAATAATGGTAATGAAAAAAATATTTAACCCATGGGTCTAACATGGTCCACGTGGGTTAGGATGAACCCTTGTGATGGCTTGGATTCTTTTTAACCCAGTATGGTGGGTTGGGTTGAAAAAATCCCTCAATCCAATCCATACATATTCCTACGTGACCTAACCATCTTAACTACTTAGCATCCATCGCTGAATCGACCAACACACAATTAGACAACCAAAGTGATCAACCCAAGACAATTTTGCCTACTTTGTTGGAATCAATTTTGTGAGAGAGAGAGAGAGAGAGAGAGAGAGAGAGAGAGAGACAGAAACCTGTCAATGGCATGGAGAGAGAATGAAGAAAGAGCGAGTAAAAAAAAGAATTAAAATGGTTAATTGAACTACAATAGCCTTTGCTTCATCTATCTAGACTCTATTTAGTGTTTTGAGAAAAAAAAGTGTCTGTTTGGTAGAGATGTTTGAGTATTGTTATTGAAAATAATATAAAAATCGTGGTTTAAAAAGTGTTGTAAAAACATGTATTTAAGATACCCATAATGCAAAGAATGTGTTTGGTATTATATTTCTAATGACGTATTTTCAAAAGTGAAAAAAACATAATTGTGTGTTTGGTATGTGTATTTTTTTTTTTTTAAGTGATGACTTGTAGTCTAATAAGTGAGACCTACCATTTTTAAAATATTTACAAAAGTGCCATTGAACAATGTTATTTGAAAACTGAAAACTGCTAAAAAGAGTTTTTTAAATTCAGTGTTTAAACACCTTAAAATAAAAAACGTAATTTAAACGCTCCTAAAAAAAACACTCCTACCAAATATGTTATTTTTTTAGGTCCATAATTTTTGTTATTTACTTTTTTTTTTTTACCCCTTTTCCTAAATAGAACCCAAACCCTAAGTTATGCTCATATAGTTTATGTTGGTTTGATGTTATGCGCATGATTATTTGGTAATAAATTTGGTCTTATTTGTGGTTGTGTTGTTCTAATTCTCAATGTTATATTAATAATGGTAATGAAAAAAATATTTAACCCATGGGTCTAACATGGTCCACGTGGGTTAGGATGAACCCTTGTGATGGCTTGGATTCTTTTTAACCCACTATGGTGGGTTGGGTTGAAAAAATCCCTCAATCCAATCCATACATATTCCTACGTGACCTAACCATCTTAACTACTTAGCATCCATCGCTGAATCGACCAACACACAATTAGACAACCAAAGTGATCAACCCAAGACAATTTTGCCTACTTTGTTGGAATCAATTTTGTGAGAGAGAGAGAGAGAGAGAGAGAGAGAGAGAGAGAGAGAGACAGAAACCTGTCAATGGCATGGAGAGAGAATGAAGAAAGAGCGAGTAAAAAAAAGAATTAAAATGGTTAATTGAACTACAATAGCCTTTGCTTCATCTATCTAGACTCTATTTAGTGTTTTGAGAAAAAAAAGTGTCTGTTTGGTAGAGATGTTTGAGTATTGTTATTGAAAATAATATAAAAATCGTGGTTTAAAAAGTGTTGTGAAAACATGTATTTAAGATACCCATAATGCAAAGAATGTGTTTGGTATTATATTTCTAATGACGTATTTTCAAAAGTGAAAAAAACATAATTGTGTGTTTGGTATGTGTATTTTTTTTTTTTTAAGTGATGACTTGTAGTCTAATAAGTGAGACCTACCATTTTTAAAATATTTACAAAAGTGCCATTGAACAATGTTATTTGAAAACTGAAAACTGCTAAAAAGAGTTTTTTAAATTCAGTGTTTAAACACCTTAAAATAAAAAACGTAATTTAAACGCTCCTAAAAAAAACACTCCTACCAAATATGTTATTTTTTTAGGTCCATAATTTTTGTTATTTACTTTTTTTTTTTTACCCCTTTTCCTAAATAGAACCCAAACCCTAAGTTATGCTCATATAGTTTATGTTGGTTTGATGTTATGCGCATGATTATTTGGTAATAAATTTGGTCTTATTTGTGGTTGTGTTGTTCTAATTCTCAATGTTATATTAATAATGGTAATGAAAAAAATATTTAACCCATGGGTCTAACATGGTCCACGTGGGTTAGGATGAACCCTTGTGATGGCTTGGATTCTTTTTAACCCACTATGGTGGGTTGGGTTGAAAAAATCCCTCAATCCAATCCATACATATTCCTACGTGACCTAACCATCTTAACTACTTAGCATCCATCGGCGAATCGACCAACACACAATTAGAAAACCAAAGTGATAAACACAAGACAATTTTGTCTACTTTGTTTTTATCTATTTTGTGAGAGAGAGAGAGAGAGAGAGAGAGAGAGAGAGAGAGAGAGAGAGAGAGAGAGAGAGACGAGAGAACACATCCGTCAATGGCATGGAGAGAGAATGAAGAAAGAGCGAGTAAAAAAAAGAATTAAAATGGTTAATTGAACTACAATAGCCTTTGCTTCATCTATCTAGACTCTATTTAGTGTTTTGAGAAAAAAAAGTGTACATTTGGTAGAGATGTTTGAGTATTGTTATTGAAAATAATATAAAAATCGTGGTTTAAAAGTGTTGTGAAAACATGTATTTAAGATACCCATAATGCAAAGAATGTGTTTGGTATTATATTTCTAATGACGTATTTTCAAAAGTGAAAAAAACATAATTGTGTGTTTGGTATGTGTATTTTTTTTTTTTAAGTGATGACTTGTAGTCTAATAAGTGAGACCTACCATTTTTAAAATATTTAAAAAAGTGCCATTGAACAATGTTATTTGAAAGCGAAAGCTAAAAGAGTTTTAAATTCGGTGTTTAAACACCTTAAAATAAAAAACGTAATTTAAACGCTCCTAAAAAAACACTCCTACCAAATATGTTATTTTTTTAGGTCCATAATTTTTGTTATTTACTTTTTTTTTTTTTACCCCTTTTCCTAAATAGAACCCAAACCCTAAGTTATGCTCATATAGTTTATGTTGGTTTGATGTTATGCGCATGATTATTTGGTAATAAATTTGGTCTTATTTGTGGTTGTGTTGTTCTAATTCTCAATGTTATATTAATAATGGTAATGAAAAAAATATTTAACCCATGGGTCTAACATGGTCCACGTGGGTTAGGATGAACCCTTGTGATGGCTTGGATTCTTTTTAACCCACTATGGTGGGTTGGGTTGAAAAAATCCCTCAATCCAATCCATACATATTCCTACGTGACCTAACCATCTTAACTACTTAGCATCCATCGCTGAATCGACCAACACACAATTAGACAACCAAAGTGATCAACCCAAGACAATTTTGCCTACTTTGTTGGAATCAATTTTGTGAGAGAGAGAGAGAGAGAGAGAGAGAGAGAGAGAGAGAGACAGAAACCTGTCAATGGCATGGAGAGAGAATGAAGAAAGAGCGAGTAAAAAAAAGAATTAAAATGGTTAATTGAACTACAATAGCCTTTGCTTCATCTATCTAGACTCTATTTAGTGTTTTGAGAAAAAAAAGTGTCTGTTTGGTAGAGATGTTTGAGTATTGTTATTGAAAATAATATAAAAATCGTGGTTTAAAAAGTGTTGTGAAAACATGTATTTAAGATACCCATAATGCAAAGAATGTGTTTGGTATTATATTTCTAATGACGTATTTTCAAAAGTGAAAAAAACATAATTGTGTGTTTGGTATGTGTATTTTTTTTTTTTAAGTGATGACTTGTAGTCTAATAAGTGAGACCTACCATTTTTAAAATATTTACAAAAGTGCCATTGAACAATGTTATTTGAAAACTGAAAACTGCTAAAAAGAGTTTTTTAAATTCAGTGTTTAAACACCTTAAAATAAAAAACGTAATTTAAACGCTCCTAAAAAAAACACTCCTACCAAATATGTTATTTTTTTAGGTCCATAATTTTTGTTATTTACTTTTTTTTTTTTACCCCTTTTCCTAAATAGAACCCAAACCCTAAGTTATGCTCATATAGTTTATGTTGGTTTGATGTTATGCGCATGATTATTTGGTAATAAATTTGGTCTTATTTGTGGTTGTGTTGTTCTAATTCTCAATGTTATATTAATAATGGTAATGAAAAAAATATTTAACCCATGGGTCTAACATGGTCCACGTGGGTTAGGATGAACCCTTGTGATGGCTTGGATTCTTTTTAACCCACTATGGTGGGTTGGGTTGAAAAAATCCCTCAATCCAATCCATACATATTCCTACGTGACCCAACCATCTTAACTACTTAGCATCCATCGTTGAATCGACCAACACACAATTAGACAACCAAATTGATCAACCCAAGACAATTTTGCCTACTTTTTGGAATCAATTTTGAGAGAGAGAGAGAGAGAGAGAGAGAGAGAGAGAGAAACCTATCAATGGCATGGAGAGAGAATGAAGAAAGAGCGAGTAAAAAAAAGAATTAAAATGGTTAATTGAACTACAATAGCCTTTGCTTCATCTATCTAGACTCTATTTAGTGTTTTGAGAAAAAAAAAAGTGTCTGTTTGGTAGAGATGTTTGAGTATTGTTATTGAAAATAATATAAAAATCGTGGTTTAAAAAGTGTTGTGAAAACATGTATTTAAGATACCCATAATGCAAAGAATGTGTTTGGTATTATATTTCTAATGACGTATTTTCAAAAGTGAAAAAAACATAATTGTGTGTTTGGTATGTGTATTTTTTTTTTTTTAAGTGATGACTTGTAGTTTAATAAGTGAGACCTACCATTTTAAAAATATTTACAAAAGTGCCATTGAACAATGTTATTTGAAAACTGAAAACTGTTAAAAAGAGTTTTTTAAATTCAGTGTTTAAACACCTTAAAATAAAAAACGTAATTTAAACGCTTCTAAAAAAACACTCCTACCAAATATGTTATTTTTTTAGGTCCATAATTTTTAGTATTTAAGCATTAAAAACTTTTATTTGAGCTTCCTCACCAAACCGATGTTTGGCTAGGCAAACTCTTTGTCGAGGCTGTTGCAAATCCTCTTATAAGACTAAAATAAGAAGGGTAAAGTGTAAACATATCTTTTCCTTTGACCAAATATAAAAGATATATTAATATCAGTGCTATAGTGCCCCAAATTTGAAAAATGGATATATTGGAGTCCTTGGGGGCGAAGGATTAGATGGCAATACAAATATCATAAGAAGGTAGTAATCTACAAATATCACAAAGGTTACGGTTGACGCAAAAGGAGACCAAGCACAAAGCAAAAAACCAAAAGACGCAAAGAAGATAATATCGAAATCCATGGCCATGGCCTCACTGATTCATCGTGTCATCCTGGTCCAACTTCTGATCCTATCGGTGGCAACAATCTCAGCGACGGCCAGGCCTTGCAAGACCCTCTTCATCTCCTCCTACTCTTTCTCCTTCAAACCCGTTAACCAACAAAACCCTTCTTCATCTTCATCATCATCCTCGGGATTCGTCACCGTCTTCACCGAGATCAGCCACTTCAACCCGAAACCCCAACTGCAAGAACAAGGCTTCCCCACCACCACCGAGATCTTCCTCTTCCGCGACCCGATCCACCGCAACAACATGCCGTTGGGGTACAGGAAACCCCAGCAACCCCTCGCTGCCTACGACTTCAGCTCCCTCCGTGACCGCACCAAGGACATCTTGAGTGTCGTCGTCGCTCTCCTCTTCGGCGTTGGCTGCGGTGCCCTCACCGCCGCCACCATGTACCTCGCTTGGTCTCTCTTCTCCCACCGCTTCTCCTCCTCCGACTACTCCGCATTCCCCTCTTCTTTCTCCGACGACGACGACGACAACAGCAACAACGATGACGATGATGCCAATCTCAAGAAGTTCGGCTATATTAAGATTCCCGCTGCCACCGATTCTCTGCCTGCTCCTGCTCCGGCTCCGGCTAAGTGAACGGTATGAAAGTATATGATAATCGCTATTGTGTTATATGGTATTTTAGTCAATTTGGAGCTATTGAAGCTTGTTTCTCTCTTTTTTAGCGTGGATTGTGGACTAATTGTTTATAATAAACAAAAGAGAGAACAAGTGTGCTACCTTTCTGGTCTGTATTACTCAATTTACGAAGACTTTATTGTCTTATATTCTAATACTTTAAATGTGATCATGTACTTTGTTTATGTTATTTATGATTTTCGTTGGGTTTCGTAATTTTGATGTGATTCAACTGTGAATATCATATCTGATTGAGTTTGAAATTGGGTTTAATTTTGTAGTTCTGATCGTGTTTTACGTTAGACGACGGCCGTATGGCTTTTCTGTTTTCGTATTTTTGCCTGAGTATAGAGCTGCTTTTGCATAATTGACTAGCTGTTCATATTTTCAATTGGGATTGCCTAAAATGAACAAGTTCTTGTGCATAATTGTGCATCTTGCCTGCGGTACTATGTTAATTCTGGTGTTGGTACTTTTGTTGCAGTCTTCTCTTTTTCCAAAACTTATGCTCCCAAAAAAAATATTTTGGCCTTTTGAAACGCAAGCTGTTTTGAAAGCCATGCCATTAGATACAATTTTTGTCCAAATGTTATGAAGCATGTCAGATTCTTTGGATGGCACCTACAGTGGCTTTTATTTATTTATTTATTGATAATTCAATAGTTCACGAGGAGGGGGATTTGAACCCTGGATGTCTTTGTCGGAAACACTAGGAGGTGCCAAAAAATTGAGCTACGAGCTCTTGGCAAATGGCACTGGCAATGTTGTGGGCCAAATCTTCTAAAGTTTTAAGCCTACACTGGGTAGCTCAATTGCTTGGCCTCCCATGATGTCTTTAGTTCGTGTCTTGGGATTACGTGATACACAGTTCCTGTGAACAGGGTTTCTGGGGTTTACTTGACTGGGGTGGGTACATGAAGTGGCCTTGCCTTGAGGAGTTTCCTTGTCATAAAAAAAAGTTCTAAATTAGATTGATTGATACGCAAAACCAAGTCTTTTGATGAGGCATGGAGCAAACAGTGGTTTTGGCATATCATTACAAGGCCCCCATTTTGTAATCCATTGATGTGATAGTCTGATAGATGTCATTTCTTTCTCTTTACAGTGATAACTGACTTAGTTAAGTTTAGAGTTAAGAGTATTGCTTTCATTCAGCAGGTATCTTGTTCTTAGTTCAAATATAATAGTAGGTAGAACCGTAGAAGTAATAAGTACTTCGAAATGTTGTCCGAATTCAACACTATATATCATATGGCCCTTTCATTGTGTAGATAGAACACAGTAGAATATGAACATGATTGAGCATGCATGTTGATTTCTGATTTGCCTTGCCAACTTGAAACAGGGCATGGCATGGCTAAAAATGTAGGAGATGGGGCTCGATGTTATTCATAGATGAATTAATAGATAAGTATGGGATGCATAAATAAGATACATATATACTTGCATATGCCTGCATTTATATGATTAGTTTGTGTTTCAAGATTAGCAATTATTTATGGGTTATATTTGTTGAATAATTGCATTATATAATTACTTATTATTATTATATTTCATTTGGGTTTGAGTAGGGCATTTAGTGGCCCTTTAGGGTCACCTAATCCTTTCCTAATAGGTCGGGTTTGGGTAACCATTAAGAGTTGTGGTGGCTTGGGGAATGAAATAGTAAATCCCTCAAAAATCCAAGTGGATTCATGTATGCATCTAGAGTGGTTAATGAATTTACCGACTCAATAGGGTCTGTGGGACTTAATGGGATGTAATTGGCAGCCCCCTTGAAAGACTTATATATTGTGACAGAGAGCTGGTTGTAATGCTCAAGCATTAATTTGGGATGTTTTGGCAGTTCTGTCAACTGCTTTCTCATCTCAGCCAACTCCATTGGGGACATTCTGTATGGGGCCTTAAAAGGAGGCTTTGATCCAGGAACCAACTTGATCCTATGATCAACAGCACGCCTTGGTGGAAGGGTTTGTAAGGCTTGTGGCTTTTATAGAAAAATGCTAGATAATCTTTTTTTTCTTCTTCTTGCAAAAATTTAAGAATTCTTTTTCCATTTCTGTCTCATTTCTATCTTTATCAAGTGAGGTGGCTCTGGTATCAGTGGTTAAGTGGGTTGAAACCCAACTTGTCTTAGGATTGGGCTTGAAATGGGATATTTTAGTTGGATTTGGGTTTTTGGGTGACCTTTATAGGATTCACCTAACCAATTGCCATCTAAAGGTCTAGGTTACTTCAAATTTTTTGTTATAGAATATTCTGTTGGTGTGGAGTTGCAACCAGAGGGTTTGTTTGGTAGAGAGGATAAAAAAGTGAGAGGAAAGAAAACGCTATGATGCACAGACGCGGCGACGCGCGAGGGACGCTGCTGCTCGCGCGTCGGTGCCGTGTCAGGCCACGTCTGCCATGTGTTTTTTTTTTTTTTTTTTTTTTTTAAGCCGACTTGGCGCTGATTCGGCTAGAATCGGACCGTATCGGGTCGTATCGGCCGGCGACCGAAATGGCCGAAACAGGCCTGAAAAGGCCAAAATCGGCCTTGAATCATGCCGGAACAGCCGAAATCGGCTCTAAATGGGACCCAAAAACTCTAAATCTGTCTTTCCTCAATTTTATTTTGAATATTTGTTGCTTCTTTTGTGTTTTCTTTTTGGTTTTGTGTTTTGTTTTGTGTTTCTTGCTTTTTTCTTTCTTTGTTTTGTGAATGAAGGCATAGTAATATGTTTTTTAAGAATATTTTAATAGTAAAAATATATAGAAAATATAAATAAAAATATTTTTAATTTTTTAATTGCTGAGTCCCGCCGCACCCGCACCCGCACCCGTGCTTCATAGAGAAAACGTGAAAAGGCTGAACATAATAAGGAAAGAAGAGATTAATATTTTTATTATTAGTATTTGGTTGAAGGGATAGAAAAGGGTAGAGAATAAGTATTTTGTATTACATTCCTATTATATTCTTGTGTTGAATTTTTTTTCATAAACTTTATCTATGTAAGACACTTTCTCTTATTTTCCTCCAATTTTGGAAGATTAAAATGGGGGCCTAATTATAAAATGTCCATCACTCCCTTATTCCTTCCATTTTCCCATTCTACTGAACAAGAGAAATTATTAATCCATCTCTTCTGTTCTCTCAACCCTCTTCCATCCTACCATGTTTCCTCCCAACCAAATGCACTCACAAAGTCTTTTTATTGTTAAATGGATGGATTCATTTGGTATTTAAGTCCTAAACCCCACTTGTTGGATTGAACTTGAGATGGGATAATTTTATCTTATTCTAGCTTTGGAGGATCTTCCCAGCCTTCAACCAACCCATTGCCATCCCTAGGTCTAAGTTTTTTGTTTTCTTTTGGCTTGGGGGGAGGGGCAAGGATGATGTAATTCACAGAATTTAGTTGGTATAAAAGATTCTTTCTGTTTGTGAAATCATCCTTACATTTTTGATTCTCTAGTGAATTTTCTCTTTTCCTAATAGCAATTTTAAATATAATGCATTATACAATTATAGCCATGCCATACAATTTTAATTTTTGAAGCTTCCTGTTGTAGTTAGATGGTAACCTAGGAGGCATGGCTTAGACATGGCTACATGTGTGTCCATGGAGTGTCTGGGAAAAAAAAAAAAAAAACACGGTTGTGGCATGCTCTCGATATGGCTTAAAAAAATTTTAAAAAAGAAAAAGAAAAAATACCGATTTGCATTCCTACTGTGATAACGAGGACCATCAATCAATAGAACAAATGCTTCAAACAAATTTCTTTCTGTCTCATTCTAGAATAGCTTCTCTCATCTCTCTCATACTCTGTCTATGTTGCGCCATCGTTGATCCTCAGCTTTCTCATTGTCAACCTTGTCAGCCATCCTCACTGTCAGATTGGCAACCTGTCATGGCCATCACACCATCTGATTTGTCAATGCTCTATTGTTGATTGCTCCTCATTCTTAGTTCTACATCTGTCTCGCCTACTCTCCCCTGTTTTGTTCTCTATGTTTTTTTATATTTTATTTTTCTCATTTTTGTTTTTAGAGAGTTCTATTTTCTCGTATCTATCAAAACAAAGGGTTTTATTTATTTATAATTGTTATAAAGTATAATAGTTTTGGTGAAGTGCTTAAGATTGTTGTATTCCAATAAATTATGGTCCTGTTATATTTTTTACTTTTATTTTTTTACATGAATTGTTTTACAAGTATAAAGTTATTGTTAAAACTATTATTTATTAACATATTACGGTCTTTTGAAGATAATGAGAGATCGATGCTAGATCTTAAGTTATTTTCTTTAGAACTTTATTGGATTGGTTGTTAGCTTTGCGAAACCAATCATTTTCTTCTTTTCTTGATTTTCTTGATTTATGTAATTTTTGTACTTGATTTGTTGACCACTGTATGCTTCCAGTGTACTAGGTTTTTTTTTTTATTTTTATATCAATAAATCTTGTTACTTATCAAAAAAAAAAATGTTATTGTTAAAAATGATCCTTTATTTGCACTATTTTATTTATTTATTTTTGAAGTTGATTTATTTGTAGTAAATAAATAATAAAAATTTGATTGCTCCTAATAAATTATGCCCTAAAGTACACCTGAACTAATTATTAATTAATAATCAAATAATTATGACCGTGTTCTTGTTTTTCAAGTATTATTGTGTCTCGTGCTCATGTCCGTGCTTGCTAACATCCTGAAATGTTCCTAGTATAATAGTATTTAGATTCAGTTTAAGGTTTTGAGGCATTTATATTTGGAGAAGCAGTTGCAAGCTAAATGATTCTAATATTTTATGATTTTAGAAAATTAGTTGAAATGTAAGTCTGTATTCATTTCAAGGTCCATAGCCAACCATAAGTATTGGCTTGTTTTATGTGTTTCAGGGGCCAAAGAAGCTACACTTTTGAGTATATTTTTGAGAAAACTGAAACTTTCATTTTATAAATGAACACCATGTAGAGTTTGTAGATCAAAGCCATTTTGAGCCTGTTGGGGTCAATTTGTAAATTTCATGTAGCAGTGGTTTGGAGAGGGAAACTTCCTGGCTGAGAAGGATACATTTTGTCAGGTTTGGTCAAACTTTTAACTTATATGAAAGAAAAAGATCAGAAGACTCACCAAGTTATATATTTATATGAATGCTTGCAGTAGTAAAATGGCATTTATATGGTGCATTTTTTATCCCTGGGAGGGCTAGGTATCAGAATTTGTAGCATGCTATGGATATTTGAGGGTGCAGCAGTATGTAAATATGGTTGGGGAAAAAAAAAGAGTTGTGTTGCCATTCTTTTTTGTAGAATTTGCAACATTTGGAGATTAATGGCCTCTTGGATTTAACTTTTTATCTGATCCCCCAAATTTAGTGAGAAAAGGGAGAGGGTAAGGAGGAGATGGGGATCATGTGTTGAATGACGAACTGTGATCTTAGTTTTCAGTTGCTTGTTGGTGTAAACCATGCCTCCCTGTTGTTGACATAGGTGTGAAGTATGACTTATCAAAAAGACATGTGTAAAGTATGAACTTTTATTAGCAAAATTTATGAATGCCCTCTCTCTCTCTAATGGCAAAGGAAGTGGAATTATTCTGCCTATTTTTGGCTGAAGTGAGGTGCATAGATAACTTCATGTTTCACCTTATGAAATAGGAATTACAGAAATGAAGTTTTGAGAGTTAATTCTGTTTATCAGTAAGTTTCTGATATTCTTGATTATTGCAATTATTTGTGGTTCCATGTAAGGAGACAATGACATTGAGAACTGAATGGGAGATGAAATTGAAGTTTTGAAAGAGAACTTATTGGTAAGATTTGAGAAGTGTTGGTCATTGCAGTATTTATGCGGTTGCAGATGAACCTGTAAGAATTAGACATTTGATTGGTTAGTCATTGTTTTTTACATGTGGCCTATTATTTTGCATCTCGAGTGTCGCTAAGTGTTGGTATAAGCTTGAATTGTGGTTTAATGGCAGGTAATCAGAAACAGTTTCATCTCATACACTACTTGTGGTGGGATTCGTCTGTCTATCATTTTTCTTTTGATAGATCATCTGTGTATCATTGGGGTGACAGTCACAAGTGGTGCTAATAGAAGTGTCAAAGTATTTACTATGGCTCACGCACGCGCTGAAATGAGAGCGATTTATGTCATGCAGCAGCTGCTATGGCTTCGGGCTCGTGCGATATAGGAATAGGATATATAATCATTTTATTCAAAGCTACGATGATTTGAGTCCATTTAAGCCACGTCCACATATTTTTATTAATTCATAATTAAACTATTTTTTTTCCCTTTTTCTTTTATTTTGTTTCCCTTGTTTCAGATACTTTCCTCTTCACACACACACACACTATTTCTCTCCAATTATTACTTCCATCCAACTCCCAGTCAATCAAAAGATATCATAGATATGGTGAGTTTGGTTCAGCTTTTAGAAATTGGACTTTTTGAAAAAGTTGAGTTTTCAAAAAGTGCAGTATGATTCAAAAAACTGAGTGTTTGGTAAAAGCTGTTAAAAAGTGCTTTTTGAAAAAGCTGAGTGTTTGGTTGGCACTTATAAAAGTGGCAGTTTGAGGGGTAAATTACTAAAAAGGACAATGTCTATATAAAGAGAATTCTTTGTTTTAATTACCTTTTTTAATGTAAGTTATGGATACAATATTTTCATAAAAATTTCACAATAAAGTCTATATAACAAGTTGTTAATGGTAGGAAAAAAAAATGTCATTAGTAGGTCTAGATGAGAACTAATAACAACTTACTATGTAAATTTTATTATAAAATTGTTATAAAAATATTCTGTCAATAGTACTTTTTTTTTTTCTTGAAGAAAAATAGTACTAACTTAAAAACTTTATTCTTTTTTTTTTAACATCATTTATTCTTTTTATATTCATTCCTAACAATTATATTTTTCAATGAATAGTGTTATATTCATAACATTTTTCGCAATATTTTCAAACAAAATTTATGTGAAAAGTTGTTACTACTAATTTGAACCCACCGTTGAAATTATATTTTTGCCCACCAATATTAACTAATAACAATATGTTACTTAAAATTTATTGTGAAAATATTGCGATAGCATTTCTAAATTGTTATATTCATTTCTTTCTTTCTATCATCCACACGTTTCCTTTTTTTCTTTTTCTTTTTCTTTTCTCTTGATTTTTCTCCACCACACACGTATACCCATTATCTCCATCCTCTCCTTTTTTTTCTCTACACATTCCACTTGATTCCAAAACTCTCTGTCTTTCTTTCTCCAGCTCTGTTTCTCTACTTTTTTTTTCTTTTTTTTTTCTCCTCCACACACGGTATCCTATCTCTACCCCCCCTCTTTTATTTTCTTTTTCTTTGAGAACATTCCAGCAGCTCTCATCATTCTCTCTCTCTCTCTCTCTCTTTTTTTTTTTTTTTTTTTTCCAGTTCTCTCACTCTTTTTTTTTTACTTGATTCTTGTTCGTCCCCAACGCAGTCCAAATGGAAGAAGAAGAAGAAGACGAAGAAAGAAGAAGAAGAAGAAGACAGACTCTCCACCAATTCATCATCAAGCTCTCATCCTCCTCAAACTGTCATCGATTCATCCATCATCCTCACCGATTCATCATCGTCCTCACCGCCGCCGCCGAAGCTCACGCACCATCGCATCGAAGTTCACGCATTGTCGCCGACCCACGCACCACTGTCGACCCTATTCATCATCTTCCTCACCCATCTTCGAAGCCTAGCTCCGTTCATCCATCATCTTTCGACGATCTGTTGATTTTGCATTTGAGTGTGTGTGTGTTTGCATATGGGTCTTAATTTGCTTTGTTTACTGATGTGTGTGTGCGTGTTTGCATATGGGTCGCAGAGCAGAGAGATGAGAGATGAGAGGCTCTGTGAGGAATGCGTGAGAAAAAGAGAGAAAGAAGGGTAAAATCAAGGGTATTTGTTCTGTTTTGGGTAAAGCAAAGAAATGGTAAAGCAAGGTTAGTTGGGTAAAATCACCTGTGGTCCAATGGATACCTTCATAACGCGCACTCCGCTTTTCCAAAATGGTCCGAAGCCCCCCATAAATTTTATGCGCGTTTAGTTCAGTGTAGAGAAACGCGCTTTTTCATTAAAGCCAACTTTTTCAAGTTGCCAAACACGTAAACAGTGTACACTTTTACAAACGCGCATAAAGGGGCTTAAAAAGTGGAAACAAACACACACTTAGGGCAACTTGGAGAAACTTTCGAAGCAGTGAACAGAGATGAGTATTAGTGGTAGTGGGCTTTGGTGGTGTAGTGAACGAAGATGAGTATTAGTGGGCTTCTAGTGGAGATGCGGTTCACACAAAGACACAGTAATTGACGGCAACAAACAGGGACTAGGAAGGTGGATTCAATGGTGAGTATGGGATAGCCATTTGTGCTTCACGTTTCAAAATCCCTTGGCTTTCATTGCCCATATATAGGGTGACAATTTTTAACCACACCCAAGAACCCACTCATAACCTACTTAAATTGGATAAGTTTTGACTCAACTCAATTAAAGATTTGGTTAAATGGGTAAGGACTCAAATGGTTAACCAATTAAATGAGTATTAATGGGTAAACCTGTTGGGTATCCAATGGGTACCAAGTTTTTTTCCCCCCAAATTTCAACTATTCTAACACCAAAACCCATAATTCTCAAGTCCTTGACCCCTCGTTTCATGTTATTTATTTTCTTGAGCTTTCTCTCTCTTTTTTTCACAATTTTAAATTGTAAATCCTTCTAACCCTCTCTCACATTGAGGCCTCCATAGCCAAAGATTTGAGCTCCTCTCATCGGTTGTCACCACTCGCTGTTGTCATGATGATTTTTAAACTCTTAGAAGCCCTCTTCTCTATCTCATTTTTCTCTCTCTTCTCACAACTCCATGGCTGAAACAAGGAAAAAGCTTCTTCTGTGCCACCACTAGTCACTGTTGTTAGTCACTGTTGCTGGTGGAGCTACTCCCTCTTTGGTTCGATTAGACTTAACCAAACACCTTTTCTCTCTCTCACATCGAAAAAAATTGTTTGAATCGATTTCCAAATCTTGCCGAGATCGATTGAGTTTGGGCTTTAGATTAAGTTTGTGGAACCAAATTTAGGTGATTTGTCTTTTCTGTAAAAAGTTTATTTGGAAATTTTCCTTTATGTTTTGTTGAAGCCTTGTTTGGTTGCAGTAAGTGCTTTCATATATTTATGTAATGTGAGAAGTGCTAATTTTATACTAGGATCCTTTGTAGCCTTATTGTCTCTCCTTTTTTTTTTTTTTCAATATATCTAGAAAAAAAAAATCGTTGTTAAATCTTATACCTATTGCAGTGGCTATTATTGCTATAAAACAATCATAATAGCGTGAGAAAATTCTCGACTACAAGAGGTGCATCTCTTATGCATTGGTAATATGCCATACCTCTATTATATTGTGTGAAGCCTATGGGTGGCTAGAGTTCACACAACGTAAGAAAAATGTTGCATATAATTGATATTTAAAGATACTTTTTTCCCACTATAGGTGATGAACAAATTTATTTTTGATTTCGGGTACGGGTATTTAAAGACACTCATTAAAGTTACTCATTTATAATGGAAGATGAATCAGTTTACACTTCAATTTTTGTAATACCCTTATCCCGAGCAATTGAAAGCACTAACATCTAACAACTTTCATGGTCTTGTTCCCTTTAAAGTTTAATAACATAGTACATTGCATTATGGACGCATTATGGACCGATTTTATAATCAGTGGCGGCTCTAGGAAATTTTTTCAAGGTGTTCTTTAAGAAGCATAAATTACACACTCTAATAAAAGAGATTGATCTTGAGCTTTTTTATAGGGTCTATTGGGCATTTGAGTTTGCTATGTTATAATTTTTTTTCTTCAGATTTTAGTTCAAAATTTTTTTTTGGGCTTCTTTTTGCTTGAAAGCCTCAATATATTGTTAAGTAAAACAAATTATAGAGCAAGGTTTAATTTTATTGGCATAAAAAAAAATTTGAGGATGTTCTCAAATTTTTTTTGAAGGGTAGACAAATATAAAATTTTAAATTATTATATATATAATTTCAGGTCAGGGTGGTCCTGTGACCACCCTGGCCTTCAAGTGCCGCCGCCCTTGTTTATAATGGATGTTGAATCGGGGTCCACTTTAATTTACTACCCTGGCCTTCAAGTGCCGCCGCCCCTGTTTATAATGGATGCTGAATCAGGGTCCACTTTAATTTTTATAACACCTTTGTTCCAAGCATTTGAAAATTGAAAGGCATTTGAAAGCATTACTATCTAACAAATAATAGCATCCTGTGCAAACTAGGACCTGTTAGGCCTAAAAATGTTTAGCTTTTTGTTTGTTGTCTCATATCTTGTTTTGTTTTTGTAACGACCCAAGGAATAGCGCTAGCCACATCTGTGCTATACCTTAAAAGGACTAGTCACAATTGAGGCTTTTTGTAGTTGTTAATAAAGCCCAGTTCAACCTAGTAAATACCCGATGTGGGACTCATCACACACCCACACACATCACACAATCAATCAAATTGGAGTATCACAATCTCTCTCACTTAAATCCCTAACGTCCTCGTTAGGGCCCACTTTGTGGGGTAGTGTCTCCGAGCCCACACGGGGTTACCAGGTCGGCTCTGATACCATATGTAACGACCCAAGAAAAAGCGCTAGCTACATCTGCGCTATACCTCAAAAGAACTAGTCACAATTGAGGCTCCTTGTAGTTGTTAATAAAGTCCAGTTCAACCCAGTAAATACCTGATGTGGGACTCATCACACACCCACACATATCACACAATCAATCAAATTGGGGCATCACAGTTTTTTTTCCCCTTCAAAATTTTAAAGTCAGCTTTCAATTTTTTGTCACATATTTAACATAAAAGGTACCAAAAACTATATTTTAACACTATTTAAATAAGCAATCAAAAACTTTACACCAAGTAAAATCTAAATCACCAATGTAGCTTCTCTTAAACTTTTGTTTGAAGCAATTGGAAGTTCATAAATATAGCCCATAACTCTCTTTTATCGTATGCAGTGGTGACTCCAGGAATTTTGCCCAAGGTGTTCATATTCCACTTTGAAAAAATTTTGGGTCATTTCGGTCTATTTCGGGTGTTTCGGGACATTTCGGTAAATACCGGCCGAAATTCAAAATTTGGCATGCATGAAGTTTGTACTTAAAAAAAAAAAATTTCTTAATACCAAAACAAATTTGCATTCTGTACACCGAAAAACCTCAAAAGGAAAAAAAAAATTAAAAAAATAAAACGAAAAGAAATTAATGAACAAAGGTACAGACACAATAAACTATAATTTCATTTGAAATATTAATAAAATTATTAATTATTGTTGTTTGGTTGTTTCACAAATTTGTTTGTCTTTTATAAACTATAATTTGTTGTATTGTTGTTTCATTAATTATTAAATTATTAATTGTTGTTTAGCCGAACATAATTTAATTTGTTTGTCTTTTTAATGTATTAGTTAATTAAATTATTAATTATTGGTGTTTAGTTGCTTCATTCATTTTTTTACTAACTATTAGAAGTCTAGCACACACCCCATTGTGCGTTAGCACACACCTCATGTGTGCACACACCTTTGCTTTTGCATGCCTTTTAGTTCAAAATTTGTTTGGCATAAAATTTTTGAGAGTGTTCCTGATATTGCTTGAGGGTGTTCCTATTTTTTTTAAAGGTAAACAAATAAAAAAAATTTAATTATTATATATAAAAAAAAAAAACTCAAGCCAGGGTGTTCCTAGGAACACCCTGGCTTCTGAGTGGCGTCGCCACTAATCGTATGATGACATAAATTGGAGCCATAAGAGAAGCCTATTTGCTAGGACTCTGAGCGAGTCAAATTGGCTAGGTTGAGGGGAAAGTTTTTAGCTAATTCATCATTGGTGGGTTGGAAAAATTCCAAACTACCACCAACCCATCAAGTTAAAAAAAATGGCAGATTAGTTGAAAATTTGGAAGGTTTTAACGGTTTAGTTTTAGTTATGTGTTATAAATTGAACATAAAATTTATTTTACCATTTACAGATAAATTTATGTTGTATTTTCTCTAAAACCTATAAATTACTGAAGGAAATCACATAAAGCGATCAACTTTCCCATAGATTAAAGCACACACATTTGAAGCTGTGAGTGTTTTCTATTTTTTTCTTAAAAAAAGAAAAAGAAAAGTTATGAGTACCATATTCATGTCACTATATATACTTACAAATATGTTCGGAATGTATCATTCATTTTCATGTTAACACACGTAAATCATGGAGTTAACAAAAATAAAAACAAAAACATATATATATATATATATATATATATATATATATATATATATATATATATATTTATTGGATCAAGTTTTGGCGATTTTAAAAATACTCAACCTATCATCTAATATGACTCACTATTTTAGTAGTTGAACCAGCACACATTAAGACATCAATTTTTGGTAAATAACATAAAGCTGTCAATACTTTTCAATTTTCGAGAAATTTTTTTCCAAAAATAATTAATTATTGTGTAAATTAGCAAAATCCTTCTTATATATCGGACACTCGCATAGGAGGTGGGCTCCATGATGGGTACCACGTGTAGGGCCTAATTGGAGCACTGCTTTGAGATTTTACCTAAATTTTTACAATTTTGGAACAGCAATTACGGTCTCTGTTAAACTCATTATATAAAGTGATCTAAGTAAACTAGGGACATGCATATATCAACGTATGTATGAGATCTAGGTATATTCTTCCCCGGGGCCTAAACTTTACCCGTATTCATTTGTAATCGAATTCAAAGCCTAGATACGTATCACAGAGAAAGTGACATGCTCAATATCCTATAACAAAGACTATTAGTTATAATAAAAAGATAATATGGAAAAGGTACCAAAACAAGTTGCAAACCATAAAACCCACTTGGTAATATTCTAAAAACTTTGATACGAATTCGGTTAACTATAAAAGCAATTCAAGGATTAGTTTCATTACCACATAGTTTTATAAGTTGTCCAACATTTGGTTTTGGTGGCTGCTTAAGTAATGGCTGACAGTTCGATTGCCAGGCTCGAGGCACAAGTGGAGATAAAGGCAGATGTAGAAAAGTACTATGGCTTCTTTAGGAACAACATGCATCGTTTGGTTCAAATGTTCCCCCAAAACATTAAGAGCTTTCAAATACAAGACGGAGATGAGGTCAGGGCTGGCTGTCTGACCCATTGGAAATATGACCTCGGTAAATTATAATTATTTATACCTTTCTATAAATTATTTTCAAAATTGAAATTTGGCTAGATATGCTGATATGGCAATATACAGTGTCAACGATCAAGTCTAGTCCCAAATTTGTGGGGTTTTGCTATAACTTAACATATTAGTGAGAGTCAATCACACTCACACACACACATATACCACACACTTTGGCATCACAACTTTGACATGATAAGTTGTGAATGGTGGAAAATATGGTGGGTTTATATAAAAATGACAGTCTACTACATATGATGGTTGTAGAAAATAACGTGGTAAAATGTGTGATCCTAAAATTACTCGTTTGCCATTCTATATTAAATCTAAAGTCATATTTTCAGTTTTTTTTTTTTTTTTAATTGAGCTGTCATGTTTTTACTACTTCTACAAAGTTCTACTAATGTTATTTTGGATCTTTCATTACCTATTTTTGGTTGCCTCAACTCGAATAGGCACACTCTTTCTTATTACTACATTAACCATTTTCCTCTGAACATGACCAAATTATCTTAAATAGCTTTAAATTATCTTTTCATCAATAGGAGCCATTCCAATTATGATCTTATCTTTAAGTGAATTTTCTAACTTTGAATCTTATCTTTTCATGTACTTATATTTATTCATCTTAATATTCTTATTCCAGTTAAACTCATTTTATAAGTATGTTGCTTCTCAATAGCCAAACATTTTGTACCATAAAGCATAACTGGTATTATGTCTTATAAAATTTCTCTTTAAGTTAATAGGTAATCTACTATCACATAATATTCTTATTGTATTCTCTACTTCATCTACTTTGCTCTTATCCTATATTTTATATTCTCTTCACTCTTTCATTCCTTATTTGTCATTAATCTAAGATATTGAGAGTCTTTTTGAGATCCGCTTATTTTACTGAAACTGATTTTTTTTTTGCTGAAAATACTGTAAATAAAGGAAAAAGTTAGCTGAAATAGAACAGTGAGATCTATAAATAGTACCAAAAAGTTCAATTGGGCTCATAAATAGTAGTAAAAATAAGCTAGTAAAAATAATTTTTGCCAAATACAAACTGAAAGCAGTTAGATAGGGATTATAAATTTATACATGGTAAAAAGGGGAACGCTCCATCTGTTATGTTGCTAAGAATTTGGGACTAATACATGAAGGGAAATATTTTATTTTGATCCCTTCATAATTAATTATGGAACTTTCTAGTATAGAAAGTGAAGAGTCTAAATATTCTGTACTACTATTCCTGCTCCACTATATATTCCATAAATAAAAACATGTCACATGTCCATCTAATTTATTAAATGCTAAATTTATGCCTTCTATTATTTCAATTTTCTAAAATAAATAAATAAATAACCCATCATATTTAGGTAATTGAAATAATAGAAGGCATAAATGTAGCATTTAATAAATTAGATGGACATATAACATGTTTTTATTTGTGAAGTACATAATGAAGCAGGAAGAGATGGATAGAAGATTTGGACTCGGAAGTGAAGGGATGAGATGAATCTGTTCAATACTTCAAGAGATTTACTTATCCGCTCACATGATTAATGCATGCTGCAAAGTTCCTAAATATTCTAGACACCACAAGTCGACAGAATCAATTTTATGTAAGTGAAAAGGAAATTACTAAAGGATTATGGAATAAATGCTCTACTTTTGATACTTCGGTTTTTATATCACGAGCAGTCGAGGACTATAAATTGGTAGTATGATGGTTGTTGAAGTTCATTCCACTTCATAAAAAATTGCGTAAAAAGAAAAGGCAACATAGAAATTGTACTAGCATGCAGACACAAAAGAATTTAGGCTCTCACCACCCTCTTTCTGCTAAATGATTGTAAAATTTATTTATGGAAAAGTCTTATGTGATTTTTTTTTCCTTTCGCTTTTTTCTGTACTG
The DNA here is from genome assembly GCF_040712315.1 of Castanea sativa. Classification (NCBI taxonomy): domain Eukaryota; kingdom Viridiplantae; phylum Streptophyta; class Magnoliopsida; order Fagales; family Fagaceae; genus Castanea; species Castanea sativa. The sequence goes on along the minus strand of NC_134013.1, from coordinate 51,151,917 downwards.
TTACTGTCTAGAATAATGAATTGTAGATAGACAAATGCTTCAAATTGGAAAGATTTCCTAAATTTGAATGATTTGACAACATTAAGAACCTAATATGAAATAAGCTATAAACCATAGAGTTTTTAAGTTATTTCCCAAAGAAATAAGTATTTCCTCACCTAACTTTCTGTGTCTATATCTGCTATTAATTAAGTCTATATTTTTTTTGGCGAATTTGTGTCAGGGACTCCCATGACAGCGAAAATAAAAATCGAAGACATTGACGATGGAGATATGTCAATCACTTTTAATGTCATTCAAGGGGATGTGTTGAGGATTTACAAGAGTTTTAAGGAAAAATTTCAGGTTCTCAAAGTGCATGAGGGTGCTGGCTCTGTGGAGTGGACTCTGGAATTTGAGAAGGCTAATGTTAATGCCCCTGATCCAGAAGAATATGTGGACTTCGCAGTTAAGATGTCCAAAGGACTGGATGCTTACCTTTGCAAAAACTGATATTAGTCCTTGCATGTAATAATTTCAGCATATGCTGATCCTAGCTACTATTTACGACTTTGCATGGTTAAGTACTAGCAGAAATTGCAATGAATGTTGTATCTTATTATCTGATGAAGCATCTAGCTATCTATATGTTGTACATCAAATTGGAAAGAGGTAGCTATTGTCCATTTGTGCTTAATGTATGAGTTCTTTTAGCTATTGTCCCTGTACGGCTATACAATTGTTGGAGTATCGTCTTTTATGTATAGTTAATAGGCAGGACAAACACTAGACATGCATTGACATTCAAAAGACAGTATTGATGGGGAAGTGTTTATACCCATAAGGATAATAACGTGACATATATTATAAATTTTATTATATAAATCTTACAAATAGATGTGTTAATTTTTAAATATGAAACAAAAGAAAATTACATCCCTTTGTTTTGTAATAAAATTAATATTTTTTTTGTTATTGAATGATTTTTTTCTTTAATTAGTCTATTCTAAAATCTTTAGAAGTAATGGCTATATCTTTAGAAAAAATTTTGGGCCGTGACTCTTAATATGGCATTCACCTTAGAAGAAATTTAGGCCACCAGAAATAACGCCATCTTTATCAAAGCTTCAATTGACTTGCATCGCTTGGTGACCCACATCCACCACAAGCTTAAAGAAGCGTTGCTCGCTCTCAGTGAGCCTCCTTCTCCTCAGCCTTCTCCTCTGTCTTGGTCCCCCCTCCCCCTGTATGGATCACAGTCAATGTCAATGTTGATGTAGCTCTATCGCCTTCCAAGGTCTCCCTCGCTGTCTTTGCCAGAAATCACCACGGTAAGTGGTGAGGCCATCCAAGCCTGGGCCAGGATTACCAATGCCATCCCTCCTCTCTAAGCAGAGGCCCAAGCACTTCTTTGGGCTGTTAAGTTAGCAAGATGTGAAGGTTGGCCCCATGTCATTTTTGAAGGCGATGCAAAAGGAGTTTTTGATCCTCTCTCTATTGGAAAAGTTTTTAGACTCTCCTTCTTTTGTTTGGGTTAAGAGGTCCTGCAATGCTTTAGCCCACGCTACTGCTAAGTTTGCTATAATGTCTTTATCTTCTTTTTTCTTTAATAAGGATAATATTCCCCCCCGGCTCTTTCTGCCATCAGTAAGGATGATTATCCCTTGTTTCTGTCTCTTAGATTTATATATTGCAACTTACCAAAAAAAAAAAAAAATTTCAACTCCACTCAATATTTTTTTATTAAATGTGAATTTTAACAAATCTACTATTAGTTTACATTTTCTTCTTTTATTTTTTTATGCTTGAAAATTTTTGAAGATCAATAGTCATCTTATTAATCAAGTGTTTGAATTTCAATTTTTATAAGTCTAAAATTATGCATTAAAAATATGTTTATAGATTGAATAGTAAATAACATTTGATTAGCACGAAATTTGTCATACGTGTAAAAAACATGCAATTCAACTATTATATTTCAAAATACGTAACTATGTTAATTTTTTTAAGTGAGAGTTGTAGCCAACTTTGTCCATTTCTTAAACCAAGCCAAAAAGACCTACAACAAAACTTAAAGATCAACGTTACAAATATTGTTTTGGTAGTTGTTATAGTTTGTCTACAGCAACAAAATATTAAATTTTGGGATTAGTATGCATTGGCAATACAATTTTGAAATTACTATTATATATATGTGTGTGTATATACACATGGATTTTATAAAAAATTTCTAAAATGGTCTATTAATGACTGTCCTAAGCACGGGCCGGCTAACTGAACCCTTAAAATATGCATAGAATTCAAAATTTATTTTTCTAATATTCTTTGAATTATATAAAACTTTGGTTTATAACAAAAGCCTAGGGTTTGAAACTGAAAAGTCAAAAGATGGAGTAGAAAAAAAAAGATAGTGGAAGTTTTAGGGTTTTATTACGGTACAAGAATATTAGATTTTTAATTTTTTTAAAAATTTAATTGTTTATTTTTTAATTTTAAAAAATAATTATTTTGGGTAAAAGATGGGAAATATATTGAAATGCCGTGCAAAAAAGAAAGAATGAAAAAGGGATAAACACTTGAATAGAAGAAGACTGCCTTTGTTTAATTGCCCCCCTTGGCTAATGGCTCCGCCTCTGAATAGAAGAGAAAATGAAAGATACAAACTCATAGGGCAAATCACAGAGAGAGACAAAAGACACCAGTATTAATACCTAGAGAACTCTTTTTAAACTTTAGTGAAAAAATCAGGTTGCGCAAGTCAGTCGGTACTTTTCACAACGATTAATTAATTAATTAATTTATTCAGTTACAAGGCTCCTCACTTTTATAGAGGAAAAGGAAGAGATGAGAAATGTACAATTAATAATTTAATACAAATGTATCCTCTGAAATCTCCTGGACCAGATGGGATGCCTCCTTTATTCTTCCAGCATTTTTGGCCTACTGTTGGGCAAGTTGTTACTAAAACAGTTTTGGATTTTTTAAATTTTGGTATTTGTCCTCCAAAATTTAATGATACCCAAATTGTGCTAGTACCAAAAATTAAAAACCCTATGCGTGTTACAAAATATCGACCCATAAGCCTGTGCAATGTTGTTTATAAGCTAGCTTCAAAAATTTTGGCTAATAGACTTAAAAAAATCTTGCCATCTGTTATTAGTGATTGTCAAAATGCTTTTGTGCAAGGATGATTAATTACTGACAATGTATTGGTGGCTTTTGAGACAATGCATCACATTAGTCAAAAGAAGAGTGGGCAACTTGGTGTGATGACACTCAAATTAGATATAAGTAAGGCTTATGATAGGGTGGAATGGACTTATTTGGACAAAATGATGGAACGTTTGGGTTTTAATTCAAGGTGGCGTGATCTCATGATGCAATGCATTTCTACTGTTACTTATTCTGTTCGTATAAATGGTGTTTCATGTGGGTGTATTGTTCCAGCTAGAGGGTTGCGTCAAGGAGACCCCTTGTCTCCTTATTTGAGCTGAGGGTTTATCTGCTCTAATCAAACAGTCTGTGCAGTGTGGGAATATGGAGGGAGTTGCAGTGTGTTGGGGGGGGGGGGGGGCCCTAGTATTTCACATCTATTTTTTGCTAATGATAGTCTTATTTTCTGTAGAGCCAGTTTGGAAGAATGTGACTCCTTGTAGCAAATTTTTAAAGTGTATGAAGAGGCTTCGGGTCAGCAAATGAATAGGGCTAAAACTTCTCTCTTTTTTAGTCAAAACACAAGGGATGAAGTTAAAGAGGAGATTAAAACAAGATTTGGTGCCCAAATCATTCGTCAACATGAGAAGTATCTTGGTCTCCCTTCTTTGGTTGGTAGAAACAAAAGAAACTCCTTTAATGATATCAAAGAAAAATTGGCGAAGAAATTGGCTGGTTGGAAAGAGAAGTTGCTTTCTAAAGCAGGTAAGGAGGTGTTGATTAAGGCTGTGGCTCAGGCCATCCCAACTTATTCCATGTGTTGTTTTAAAATTCTTGATTCCCTTTGTGATGAACTGATTAGTATGGTAAGGAATTTTTGGTGGGGGAAAAAACAGGACGAACGGAAAAGGCCTGGTTAAGTTGGGATAAAATGTGTGTTCCTAAAGCTTGTGAAGGAATGGGTTTTAAACATTTGAAACATTTTAATTTGGCACTCTTAGCAAAGCAGGGTTGGCGGCCTCAAGTTGATCATAACTCCTTAGTCTATCAAGTCTTCAAGGCAAAATATTTTCCAGATTGTGACTTTGTGCATGCATCTATAGGGAGAAAACCATCATTTGTTTGGCGAAGTTTAATGGCTGCTCAAAAGATTGTTCAGAAAGGGTTATGCTGGCGTGTGGGAAATGGTAGAAATATCAAGATTTGGGAGGATAGTTGGGTACCTAGCTCCTCTACACATAAGATAATTTCGCCAAGAGGTTCGTTTCCTTTGATCTCTAGAGTCAGTGATTTAATCGATGCAGACCAGAAATGCTGGAATCTGAATAAGTTGAATAGAATTTTCCTTCCTTTTGAAGCTGATGAGATTGCAAGCATTCCTTTGAGCATTAGATTGCCGAATGACAAACAGGTTTGGGCAGCAACTTCAACTGGACTATTTTCAGTTCGAAGTGCTTATAACTTGGCTTTAAATATAGAGGAAGACGACGGAGCTGGTTCTACTTCTGATGGTGGTCATTTGCGTAGCTTCTGGAAACAATTATGGTCTTGCCAAATCCCTCACAAGATCAGACATTTTGCTTGGAGAGCAGCCCGGTACATTTTGCCAACTAAAGCTAATTTGGTTGCAAGGAAAATCTTAAGAGGACAGCAATTGTGAGGAATGTGGGCTATGTGCAGAATCTTTTTATCATCTTTTTTGGGAGTGTTCAAAAGCTAGAGACACTTGGGGCTCATTCATCCTTCCTTAGTCCATTATCTGCGGTTCCTTTTAGAAGCTATTTTGACTTTTTATGGTATATTATTATGGAAGCAGGTTGGAGTGTAGAGGATGTGGGTCTAGCTATAACTATTGCATGGGCTTTATGGTCTAATAGGAATAAAATGTTTCATGGGAAGCCACGGAAAGCAGGTGTGAAGCTGGTTGACTGGTGCAAGAGCTATTTAGATGAATATTGGGCAGCAAATAAAGTGTCAGTGAATCCACCAAATCATTTGGAAGTAGCTTGGACTCCTCCTACTTTTCCTTCTTACAAAGTTAATGTGGATGCTGCAAGGTTTATGGCTCAAAAAGCTGTGGGTGTTGGTGTAATTATTCGAGACCATGAAGGAAATTTCATTGCAGGGTTAAGTCAGATATTCCATGCTCCTCTGGGGACTGTTGAAGCTGAAGGAAAGGCATTTGAAGCCGGTATAATATTTGCAAAGCAGATGGGAATCAGGGACTTGGTTTTAGAAGGGGACTCATTGATTGTTGTACAGGCTTTAAAGCAAGTTTCTAATGCTCCACTAACTGTTTCTAGTCTGATATATGGGATATTAGCGGAATGTAATGATTTTAGGAAAGTGTGTTTCTCCCATGTTAAAAGGCAAGGCAATAGGCCTGCTCATTTATTGGCCTAACAAGCTCTAGGCTTGGATGATTTCTCTGTTTGGATTGAAGAGTGTCATTGTTTTTTAGAACAAGCTCTTGTCCATGATGTAACTAGTTGTTTATTATCATAAATAAAGTTTTAGTCTTCCTATAAAAAAAAAGTACCTTGTGCGTGCATATATGGTTCTACTGTTGGGCTTTGTGGAGCTTAGTTTATGTTTGATCTGATTGACGACCCGACTCGACTTGAATAATGTTGCGTGGTTTTTAATGGGAGATTTTCTAAGGCTTAGTCCATGGAGAAAATTGATTGTAGCCGCACCTTTGTATTTTTCCTTGATAATAGTGAAATCCCTGCAACTCCGTGGATGTAGGCAAATTGCCGAACCATGTAAATACTGTCTTGTACGTGTGTTTTTTTTTTTTTTTTTTTGCGTATGTTTTTCTCTATATTTTGTTCTCATAGGTTTAGGAATTTATGAAAATTCCCTACATCTACGTCGTATGGCAGTATCATTTTTGGCTGTGTCTCGAATGCATGTCGTATTAAACTGATTATTGGGAGAGGATCGAACAGATAGGCTGCTTCGGATTCTCTATACCATGGGAGTATATATAGTACATTCTAAAAAAATGCATTATGATATTATGTATCTTTTATTTAAGATTGTGTTTGGTATTATACTGAAACTTTTTTGAAAAGTAATTTTGTTGAATGAATTGTGTTTGGTATAAAAAAAATTTTGTTTGTAATTTTGTAGAATGAAATTGTGTTTGCTATTATCATTTTGTTTGAATTCTTGCGGAATGCATTTTCGGGGGCAATAAGAAGGAATTTATATGGGATGGGTTTATATAAATAGTTAAATATTTTTTAACTAAACAATTAATTATTTGATAATGTTCAAGTCCAAAACCAAATTAGATGTAATAAAAAACTATTCCAACAGCATTATACAATTTCCATAAGTACTTGCACTTTTTTTTTATGAATAAAAAATGTGTAGAGGTGACCTTAGTTAACGTCTTTCACATGGGCGTGAGCAAGAGATCCAGATGAGCCATATTTATGCACTCAATCCCATCGATGACGCTAGTAAGCATGAGACAAGAGTATGAAATTTTTTTTTTCTAAGCACCTCCCATTGCGAGATTCGAATGATACTACTACCATAAGTATTTGAATTAGTAATATCTACTTAAATATATTATTTACAACAAGTAACATAACTAATAATACATAATGCCAGATGAAATGAAAAAAGCAAAACAACATAAAATCCACCCTTTCATACCCTAATGGCTTTACAAGAGATGATTAATTTACATTATTTGTGAGTGTGACTAATGTAATGATTTACGTGGTATGGAAAAAAAATGTAATGATTTACGTGTTCCACAATTACTTTTTGTCATGTGATTCAAATGAAACTATTCTTGTAACTTTGTACAACAAAGCAACTATCATATGCAACAGACATCACTAAAACCATCTATATTGGTTTTGTCTAGTCCTAGCCATGCATGCCCAACATCACGGATCAAGGGTGTTCCATCCTTGACTTTGGACGAGGAAAACCTGTGCTGGGTGGGAGTGGAAACTTTGGACGAGGAAGGTAAGATGAAGGAGAAGGGGAGTGGCAATCATGAAAGTGATTGAATATAGTTAATATATTTGTTAAAATATGAATATTCTATGGAAAATATAGAATTTTCCTTAGCTATGTCAATATGCTGTCTAAAATAGTGAAACATGAATTATTCATTTAATTTTTTAATGCAAGTTATATGTGAACTTTGAAATCGAGTAAAAAAGTGATCAGAATTACAAGATTGTAAAAAATGTTTGAGCAAAGAATCACGTGATGGCGCACAAATGGTAGGTGTGCACATAAACTCCCATGCATCTAACGTTAAAAATTTTGCAGAGGATATCAGTGGCGACGCCACTCAGAAGCCAGGGTGTTTCTAGGAACACTTTGGCTTGAATTTTTTTTTATATATAATAATTTAATTTTTTTATTTGTTTACCTTTAAAAAAAAATAGGAACACCCTCAAATAATATCAGGAATACCTTCAAAAATTTTATACCAAACAAATTTTGAACTAAAAGGCATGTAGAGACAGACGTGTGTGCACACATGAGGTGTGTGCTAACGCACAGTGGGGTGTGTGCTAGACTCCTAATAATTAGTAAAAAAAAATGAATGAAGCAACTAAACACCAATAATTAATAATTTAATTAACTAATACATTATAAAAGACAAACAAATTAAATTATGTTCGGCTAAACAACAATTAATAATTTAATAATTAATGAAACAACAATACAACAAATTATAATTTATAAAAGACAAACAAATTTATGAAACAACTAAACAACAATAATTAATAATTTTATTAATATTTCAAATGAAATTATAGTTTATTGTGCCGGTACCTTTGTTCATAAATTTCTTTTCTTTTTATTTTTTTAATTTTTTTTTTCCTTTTGAGGTTTTTCGGTGTACAGAATGCAAATTTGTTTTGGTATTAAGAATTTTTTTTTTTAAGTACAAACTTCATGCTTGCCAAATTTTGAATGTCAGCCGGTATTTACCGAAAAATCCCGAAACTCCCGAAATAGACCGAAATGACCCAAAATTTTTTCAAAGTGGAATAGGAACACCCTGGACAAAATTCCTGGAGTCGCCACTGGAGGATATAGATATAAACTTCGTTCTCTTGTAGTGGATACGCAAATATGAGGAACTGAAGGTTGGCCTGGTTTAGGTTGATGACAAGAAATTTCACAAAAGATGATAGTGGACTGGAGGTGGTGTCATGGAAGCCTAAAGAAAGTACACACGATACTCTTTTGATGGAACATAAACTAAACTGTTAGTTCTTGGTAGTAATTCTCGAATCCACGAGGAGTTTCCTTGAATCCACAAGGAGAAGAAAACTGAAATCCACCAGAGAAATAGTTTGACAAAAGTCAGTGTTTATTGATAATAGTCTAATTTGCCTCTGACGGCTACAAAACATATAAATACTAAGAAAAACGTCTAAAAACTCTAATTTGCATTAATTACGCGATTAGGTGACAAAATACCAAAATTTAAAAATGACAAAATTGAGTTAAATGCAGAATCATAAACTACTAACCTTAAGGGTCATCCCAAAATAGACAGAACCTTTTTTTGAATTTTAAACTAAAAGTTATTAAGGAAAAACAAATATTACTATAAATAGTAAAAACACTATTTTCGGGGCCTTAATGAAGGAATTTGCCTAAATTTTGGCAACGTTCATGGCATCTTATGAATCTGGATCAGAACACCTTTTCCCTTCAATCTGCTAAATTTCATGCAATTCTAAACTGTCACCCCCTTTTGATCTGTGTTGTGACTTCTTGCGCCCCTACTGCTCTAGGAAAGCATGTGCTATCTGTTCTACATCAATCTCCCCCACTTGAAAAGAACTTGATCCCAAGTTCCCACTATTTGGTTTATTTGGAGGATGATAATCATACAAGCTAGCAACATTGAAGGTAGAAGAGATGCTCATGTTTGGAGGAAGAGCAACCACAAAAGCATTGTTGTTGATCTTCTTAGTAATCTGAAATGGCCCATACTTCTTGTCCTTCAATTTGTTGTAGGTACCAACATAAAATCTCTCCTTCCTAAGATGGACTAGCACTAAATCCCCAACATTGAAGATCTTTTCACGCCTTTTCTTGTCAGTAGCTTCCTTGTACTTGGCATTTATAGCTTCAAGTTTCTGCCTCACCTCCTCTTGCATGGCTTGAATACTATTAGCCATATTCTCTGCTACTTGACTCACTCTTGGAAGCTCAGGTAAAGGTACCAAGTCCAAAGCGTGTTTTGGGGGCACGCAGTAGACGATGGCAAATGGAGACTTACCAGTGCTTTTGTTGATTGAGCTGTTGCAAGCAAAATTTGCTTAGGACAATGCAAGATCCCATTGCTTGGGCTTCTTGAGATACACCAGATCAGATTCCCTAAAGTGCGATTAACCACTTCTGTCTAGCCATTAGTTTGAGGATGACTGGTATTGCTGTAATTCAAGGAAGTATCAAAACGCTTCCATATTTTTCGCCAGAAGTGACTAATGAACTTGGTATCTTGGTCAGAGGTGATGGACTTTGGCACTCCATGCAAATGCACAACTTCTTTAAAGAACAAATTGGCCACTCGAGTAGCATCTGAAGTCTTCTTGCATGCTATGAAATGGGACATCTTCGAGTACCTATCAACCACAACAAAAATAGAATCCATACCTCGCTGGGTTCGAGGAAGACTTAGTATAAAGTCCATAGACAGATCCTTTCACGATGCTTGTGGAACTGGCAAAGGCATTTATAAACTAGTATTCTGAGATTGACCCTTGGCAATTTTGCAAATTGGACACTTCCTCACATGATTTCCAACATCCCTCTTGAGTGTGGCCAATAATACCTCTCCTCTACTAGTGCTATAGTCTTATCTTTGCCCATATGTCCACCCAAACCTCCACCATGCAGCTCCCTAATAATCTGCTCCCTCAATGAACTTTTAGGGATGCATAGTTGATTACCCTAAAAGAGGAAACCATCCTGAATGTACATACTATTGACAGCAGTATAAGTTTGTTAACACTTACCCCAAATATCACCAAAACTCCTCATCACTCTCGTACAGCTCCTTGAGGCAATCAAACCCTACAACTTCAGTACATAGGGTGGTCAACAAAGATGCTCATTTGCTGAGTGCATCAGCCACCTTATTAGTGACGCTAGACTTGTACTTCAATGTGAAATGGAAGCGCTGCATATAAGCTACCCACCTAGCATGCGTCTTGTTAATACTAACTTGACTGTTGATGTGCTTTAATGCTTGATGATCTGTGTATAATACAACCCCGTTTGAATCAGGTAGTGTTCCCAATGCTTAAGAGTTCGTACTACAGCAAAGAACTACAACTCATAGGCCGACCATTTACTTCGAGCTTCACAAACTTTCTCACTGAAGAATGCTATTGGTCTGTTGTCTTATGAAAGAACAGTGCCTACCTTGACCACAGATGCATCACACTCCACCTGAGACACCTTATCAAAGTTGGACAATGCCAAATCCAGGGCTATGCTTAACTTCTCCTTGATCAAGGCAAAGCTCTGTTCTGCCTCATTTCCCTACGAGAACCTCCCCTTCTTTAGACACTTAGTGATAGGGGCTACTATGCTACTGAAATCTTGAACAAACCTTCGATAGAAGGTTGCTAGCCCATGGAAGCTTTGTACATCACTCACTGTCTTTGGGGTTGGCCATTTTCTGACTGCACAAACCTTGTCCTCATCAACATGAATCCCATCCACACTGACCACATACCCTAAAAACAACAACTTATCAGGCAAGAAGCTGCACTTCTTAAAGTTGTTATACAACTCATTGGCCTGCAACACCGCCAATACTTCTCGCACATGATTATAGTGGGCTGCTTCTGTCTTACTGTAAATCAGGATATCGTCAAAATAAACTACCATAAACTTTCCAATAAAAGGGCTTTAATACCTGATTCATAAGCCTTGTGAAAGTGTTGGGAGCACTGGACAGTCCGAAAGGCATCGCCATCCACTCATACAACCCTTCCTTTGACTTAAAAGCTGTCTTCCACTCATCTCCAGGTTGAATCCGAATTTGGTGATACCCACTCTTGAGATCCAGCTTGGTGTATCATTTGGACCCACTCAGCATATCAAACATGTCATCCAGTCGGGGAATAGGAAATCGATACCTGACTGTGATCTTGTTGATGGCTTGACTATCCACACACATACACCAACTCCCATCCTTCTTAAGTGTCAACAATATTGGTATTGCACATGGGCTCATACTCTCCCTGATCTGCCCCTTGCTCAGAAGCTCATTCATTTGCCCCTGTAGAATCTGACCCTCCTGAGGATTCATCCTGTAATGTGGCAAATTTGGTAGACTAGCTCCAAGAGTTAAATCAATGCACTGCTGGATGTTGCGCATTGGTGGTAAACCTGCGGGTAACTCTTCTGGAAAAAGCTCTTCAAACTCCTTGATCAATGGTTGAATTGCCTCAGGTATCCTAGCCACCTTCTCCAGCTCGCCATCCATCACCATTACCGCATATACTTGTTTCAACTCCATACACTCCTTGTCAAACTCATCCTCATTGTTGACTATGAGAAGTGATGGCTTCCTCTCCACTTTAGAAGCTTTGGGTACACTATCTTCCTTAATAGGACCAAGGACAATTTTTTTGCCATTCTTAAAAAATATATACATATTATCCTTACACCTATGAGTAGCATCTACATCATACTGCCAAGGTCTACTCAATATTAAATGATATGCATCCATTTCAACAACATCACAAACTACTTCATCTACATAACATTTACCCATAGAAAAAGTAACATGACATTGTTGAGTAACAAGAGTTTCCGTACCTTTCTTAATCCAACCTATCTTCTACGAAGAGGGATGCTTTTTCTATTTTCAGGCCTAGCTTGGTAACAAAACTCTTCGACGCGACATTCTCTACACTGCCACTATCAATGATCAAATCACAGACCTTCTTATTGATGGTGCATTGTGCTCGGAAGATCTCATTTCGTTGATCACTGTATTCCACCCTTGGTGTGAGCAACAACTTCTAGATCACCAAAGACCTCCCTAATGGCATGCCTTCCTCATCTTTTTGGATCTCATTAGGATCATAGGCATATGGATCAGCATCATCATACACCTCTTCACTCTCTTGTTCACCTTCTACCTCACCTTCTTTTGCCACCACCAGATTCACTGAGGCTCGCTTAGGGCAAGTACTAGATCGATGTCCTGGTTCGCTGCACTTGTAACATTTATTCCCAATCGGCCTAGCATAGGAGTTGGCATTCACTAAAGGCTGGGTTGCGGAACCTACTACTGCCATTATGGACTGGTTAACACCACTATTCTCCCTAACCACGAGTTGTGATTGTGGTGTAAACATGGGTTGTTTACCTTTGTTGGTAGTGGAATTGGAGGACTTCGAACTGCGGTTGGAAAACTTCGAACCTGCCCTAAGAAACTGATATTCTATGTTAGGTTCTAAGTACTTAGGAACTAATGTATTAGAACTCTAATGTGTATTGTTGGCAAACCATGATCAAAACAGGTGTTTAGTCTTGTTTTAGACTTGCTCAAAGTATGAAATTCATGTAAAGTTGGAATCGAGTTAACTGCAGAAGTTACTGTGTAAATCTGTCTGGCTCGATCGATCGAGAATTAGACTAGACCGTTCGAAAGATTGTTTTTTCTGCAGAATTTCCAACTCAGCCCTAAGCCCATATAACGTGTAGGGTTTTATGTTTTGCCCTAGGTATAAAAGGCAAACCCTAGTCACGTTTTTGAGGTTGCTCATATTGTTGTTTATGTAAATCTCTTGTGAGATCTAAGAGGTGCTTTCCTTCACACAAGTTTAGGATTATCAAGAAGGAGATTTCTTTGAGAGCTTGATGATCATTCAGTTGTTGCCAAAAGAGCTTAATGATATACAAGCGGGAGTGCTTGTACTTATTGGAGAATCCAAGAAAGAAGGAGTCCGTGGTCTCGAAGTTTGCACGTGGTCGTGTCAGTAAGTTTTCTAATGGTGGGTAGCAATAGGATGTTAGTGGTCTAAGTTGCTATTATACAAACTTCGATTCTTTCATAGTGGATTCAGTTTTACCTTGAGGATAGTTAGGTTAAATCCTCCCCAAGTTTTTTACCGGTTTGGTTTTTCTGGGTCATCATATCTTTGTGTTTTTTTATATTCTGCACTTTACATTGATATGATTATATGATTATGTTAACCTAGATCTGGAATTTGGACTAAGTAATAACTTGGCTAGTTAACTAGGCTAATCCAATTGTGTTTTAAGGGGTCTAAATAACTTAACATTCTATTTTCTTGGATAGGGTTACAGTCACATATAAAAGATATAGGGTTTGCAAGGATACCTGATCTCAGATAAAAACTCGCAACCTGTGTACAAATTTGGATATTCGTTGATCTTCAGTTTCCTCCAAATCATTGTGATTCACCAGCTTGTCAAACTCCTCCATGTACTCATTAACTGTCTGAGTACCCTACCTACAATCTTGGTACTGTCTGAACAACTCCTGCCGGTAATTTGGTGGTAAGAACCGATCTGCCATTAATCTATTCATTCTCGTCCATGATCATATTGGAAGCTTTCATTCATGGGTATGGTTTAATTGAACACGATCCCACCGGGCAGATGCTCCTCCCTTCAATTTGTAGGCCACAAAACACACTTGTTTGTAATCTACAGTACCCATATAATCGAAAAACTTTTCCACCTCACTGACCCAATCTAGATACTCTTCAACGGAGACATTACCATTAAAGGATGGTAACTCTACTTTTATCTGATAGTCCCTCTGCTCCTGATAATCTCAGCCATTATCCCTCGGAAGACCACGATGATTGCTAAGGACTCTCTCTGCATACTCCTCATCCTCATTGTTCTCTTTGTTGTAGTCTTGCTACCTATTCCGGTTTGGACCACGATGGGGAAGGCCACGTGCTTGATTATCACATCACTTTTCTTAGGGTTTTGGTTAGGTAAAGTGGTAAGCACTTCTTGAATCTGGTCTAGAGTCTGTTGGGTTGAATTATGAAACTGTTGATTCTCATCACGAAAATCAAGGAACTCAGCCCTAGTGAGGACTGGGTTGTTGACGTCGTCACCTCTGTCATGGTTATGGTGGTCACCGTCTCGCCGGTAAGCCACCAGACCAGGGTAAGTCAAGGCTTTGATACTAACTGGTGTCACGGAAGCCTAAAGAAAGCACACACGATGCTCTCTTGATGAAACGAAACTAAACTGTTAGTTCCTGGTAGTAATCCTCGAATCCATGAGGGGTTTCCCTAAATCCACAAGGAGAAGAAAACTAGAATCCATCAAAGAAATAATTTGACAAAAGTCTGTGTTTATTGATAATAGTCTGATTTGCCTCTGACGGCTACAAAACATATAAATATTGAGAAAAATGTCTAAAAACCCTAATTCGCATTAATTAAGCGATTAGGTGACAAAATACCAAAATTTATCAAAAATAGAAAAATTGAATTAAATGCAAAATCATAACTACTGACTTTAAGGGTTGTCCCAAAATAGACGGGTTCTTATTTTGACTTTTAAACTAAAAGTTATTAAGGAAAAACAAATATTACTATAAATAGCAAAAACACTGTTTTCAAGGCCTTAATGAAGGAATTTGCCTAAATTTTGGCGACACTCATGACATTTCATGAATTTGGATCAGAACGCTGTTTCCCTTCACCTCCCAAATTTCATGCAATTCCTACACTGTCACCTCGATGGCCCTTACTAGCACCCCCCTTTGATCTTGTGTTGTGACTTCTTGCGCCCCTGTTGCTCTAGGAAGGCATGTGCTGTCTGTTCTACATCAGCAAGGAAAACATTGAAGAAGTAAAAATGGAGTTTGAAGCTGGAACCAAGGATGAAGCCAGGGTACAAACCTAAGGGGGCCAAAGCTTAATGTAAAGCTCATATAATTTTATCACGTTCATTAACATTGTAATCTTATATTTGTAGATGCAATTTGAGATTTGCAAAACTAATACTAATTTTGGTGATTTTTCAAATTTAATTTTAAGATTTTTATAAATTATGATGTCAACATTAAAGGTTAGCAACAATAAATCATCAATATTAGCTTATAAATAATGCTAGGGATTCATCCAACTACACACTTGAATCCACAACATGCCTCACAAAAATTAGGTTAGTCCTAAACAAAAAGCCAAATAAACATATCTTACAAACCAAAACAAACCTTTTTTAGAGATAGTTTTCAACCTATGATGTTTAATAAATTTTACTAGCACTTGAGCTACAACAAAATAAAATTACAATAGTATTAAAATTTATTCATTGCACAACATAAAAATTTACCATTTTTCTATTGAGTAGGATAGCTAAGAGCATCAGTACCCAATCTCTCAAATGGTACATGTTGATATATTTTAGCATCAAAGCACCAAAAATGGCCATTACCCAGTCTTTCAGTTCTAAAAAAATTTGCAATTGTGCTATGGTACCATCCTAAATGTATGATGGTACTGTAGTGCAATTGTAAACCTAAATGTTATATTTTATTCCATTTTTACTATTGTTTTCTCTCTCTTCTCTCTTCTTCTTCTTCTTCTTCTTCTTCTTCTTCTCTCTCTCTCTCTCTCTCTCTCTCTCTCTCTCTCTCTCTCAGAGCTCATCTCACTAGTCACCATTTGCTCTCTCTTTCTCTCCCATGCCTCTATCGATGACCCTTTCTCTCCTCATGCTGCTTAACCCAGCATTCTAGTCATAGTCCCTCTACTTATGTGGTTGTGGGTTTGCAAATCAGATTTTCTAGGTGAGATCAGCGTGGTCAAGGATCTAGTGGTTGTTGTGTGGGTTTGCAAATTGGATTTGGTCGTGGGTGGTGATGGGTTTGCTAATCAGTTTTGGCCGTGGGTTTGGGCTGAGTTTTGATTGTGGCTTTGGTGGGTCATGATGGGTTGTGGTGGGTTTGGGGCTGAGCATTGTGGTGGATCGGTGTGGTAGGCCGTGGGTCGTGGTGGCATGGTGGGTCTGGGGCAGAGTTTTGGTAGTGGCTCTAGTGTATGGTGGGTTTGCTTGGTGGGTCTGGTGGGTTTGCTTGGTGTTTCTGGTGGTGGCACTGTGATGTGGTGGTTGTTGGTTGTGTTGTTGATAGTGGTTGTTGGTTGTGTTTGTAAAGTTGTGATTTACAATTATGTTTTTTGTTGGCTTTAAGTTGGTGTCAAAGTTGATTTTATTTTGTCAATCATTTCTTTGTATGTTTGTAGGATTTAATGTAAGGGTTAAGTGTGAGAGTTTGGTGAAGAATTGTGAAGAGAGTGAAGTTCGCGACTTGCTTGTGACTGGCTCACAAGTGGACAACCTGCAAAAGACCACGTGAGAAGCATATGCTGGAATCTGAATAGTCTTTTGCCAGGTTGTATTTCGCGAGTCACTTTGCGACTTGGGCAACTCGCGAGTGACCTGCAAAACTCTCTACCTGGATTATTTTAATTGTGCTTTCCCCATTTCTTTACTCACACTATATAAGCCCATATTAACAATGAAATTGTAAGGAGACTTTGAAAGAGAAAACCTTAGCAATACACTTGAGAGTTAGAGGTTGTAAACCCACAATCATCTACACAATTTCTCTTAATTTTCTTCTACTCCTACCTTTCCAATTACAAATCCTTAAGAGGTTCTTAACCCAAAAACTTACCTCACCCAGTCTTAGTGTTGAGAGAAGTTTTGGTGCATGTGGGAAGTATTGGAAGAAGCCATTGATTGGCAGATGCAATTTAGAGCTGATTACGGGATCTGGATAACTAGTGAAGACAAGACTTGGTGAAATCTATTAGGAGCTGGAACTCGGAGGGTTCAAGTGTATTGAGTAGATTAGCCTTGTAGGGTCTTTTTGATATTCTTTTATACCAATTTTATTCACTAGTGGATCATTTTGGCTTGGAGGGCCGTAGAGAGGTTTTTCGCCAAGTACTTCGATTTCCTCTTCAATAACATGTCTCGGTGTTATCTCGTTGTTTGCATCTCTCTTCCAATACTCTTTATGCTTTATAGTTATTTTCTATTGTATATTCATATGCTTTAGAGTAGTTCCGACCTTATTGCGTTACACTTACTCTTATTTTGCACTTAGTTAAGTTGGGTAAAAGCAATTTAACTGTGAAATAAACAAGCAATAGTGTTTTACACTATTTGAACTTTCAATGTTGTTGATGGTGGGTGGTGGTTGTGTTGTTGATGGTAAACCAGTGGGTGGTAGTGTTGCTAATGGTGGATCAGTGGGTGGTAATTGGAAATTTTTGGGTAGATAGGTGGGTGGTTGTATTGTTGATGGTTGGGTTGAGTTTCTATGCTGGGTTTGTTTGGGGTTGAGATGAGTTTTTGTGTTGGAGGTTTTGGGTCTCACAATGGTGATGGAGGTGATGAGAGAGAGAGAGAGAGAGAGAGAGATTTTATTGTGTAAATATATTATTTCAATTTGTTGTATAGGAAAATAAAAGTTGGGATGTTGGGTGTGTTATAAAATGGTATGGTATAATAAATAAAGTACCTTTTGAGATAATATAATATATAGAATTATTTGAAGATATTGGATGCTAATGCTCTAAAGTCAAACAAAGTACGGACCATCAATTTTAATTTTTCTCTTTTCCCATTAGCCTGCTTGCCCATTAACTTCTCTAACGATGGCCACACATTTGATTTCTAAAACATTAAAAAAATCATAAAAAGAAAAATCCAACTTTTTTTAATTTTTTTTTTCTTGTGTCACTTGTTCCATTTTTCTCATTGTACCCATGAGTCTATGACCAACTTATTATTTAAATATTTTTATTATTATAACATAATCCTCTCTCTCTCTCTCTCTCTCTCTCTCTCTCTTTTTATATATATATATATATATATATATATATATATATATATATATTTCTCTTTCTTGATATCTCAGTGAATCTTTTCTCTATCCTTTATTGACATTTCCTTTTGACACTTATCTCCTCTTTATAAAAATCTAAGTATTTCTCCCGCCCTCCGTCTCTCACTCACTCTCTATTCTTGCTAATGTTACGGTTTGAACTATGAAGCAGAAGATGAAGACGCTCTTAAACCCAGCATTAGCGGCAATGTCAACAACAAGGTCTGTTCAGGTCCACCATTAATTCTTGTTTCAAACCTTGATTAGATAATATCAGATCATTTAAAAGAGATCTCACCCAGTAATATATATATATATATATATATATATATATATATATATATATATATATATATTTCATCCTTACCTAATGAAGGACGGAGTTTATCCACAAGCAATAAACCTAATTACATTTGTCTAAGAGAATAACAGATCCCAGAATCCAGATTTCCAAATAAAATTGAGAGAGAAACTGATAATGCTAAGCTAGCTAAAGACCTACCAATCTGCACAAAAGTCGCAAAACCAAAGATAAGTTGGTGCTACCAATCATTGAAATGAATAGTTATCCTTTGAGTCATCAGAAAAAGAATAGTCATCCTTTGAGTCATTAGAAAGAGAATAGTCATCCTTTGAAAACTTTGGACGCATTGTTGAGAGAAGGCATCAATGTCAACTCTTGATTATTCAGAAGCTTATTTGGGTCATTACTGAGAGAAGGCAGTGATGTTGACGCTTGATTATTCTGTGATGTCAGCACATGATTATAGTAATTGTAGAAATCAGATTGAAATGCTGAGATGTTCCAATCTTCTTGGTATCCACTTGAAAAATTTGACAAATTTAAGGTCTCTAAAGGAGGCAAACATTCATCCTCTTAATCATGGTTTTCAAACCCGAATCGTTCATTGAACCGTAAAAGGAAGAGGTTCAAGGTTTTTGAAACATGATTCTCAGATCCGAATCGGACCGTACAATCTGACCGGTTAACCATGAACCTGTTACCGTTGTGGTTCTATTAGAACTAAGAACCTCTCAATGCGAAAAAAGAATGAAACCGCTCGAATCGCAGTCGAACCGGACAATTCTATGAACCGTGGCCAGTTTTTACGGTTCACACGGTTTCATTTTTTCAGATCTGGAACTCATTTGTAAGGAAAGAAAATAGAGAAAAAGGAGAAAAGGAAGAAGACAACGATGAAGTAGGGGTGGCGCCACGAAGCATCTTCTTCTCTGTCCATCTCCACTATTCTGTAATGACTTGATACCTCTTTTTTTTTTTTTTTTTGATGAACACTCTTCTTCTCGGTCCGTCTCCATTGCTCTGTAATGACTTAATACTTTCTCTTTTTTTTTTTTCTTTTTTTTTATGCTGAACACTGATATGTATGTGGTTTCTCACTTTCTCTTTCTTTGCTTTGCATTTCTTTTTGAAGTTTCCTAAGCTCTCCACGTGACTACTAACTAACACTAGCATTAGAAATGTCGAAAACTTTTAATTTTTGAATAGAAGATAAGCTGAATCCATTACTTCTTTTTAGCATGGGCCTTTGAGCCCAATGCAATGTGACATAATGTACGTGTATTGCCAGATTGCCATTGTATTCCAAAATTTTATATTTAGACCAATGCTAATATTACAATTTTTAAAAATTTTTATTTTATTTTATAATTTGTCGTGTAAGGAGTTGTGAGTGATGAAAATATGAACTTACATACACTCACAATTTGTTTTTCACGGCTTACAACTTCTCATATAATGAGTTGTGTGAAATATTATAATACTCTAGTATTGCTATAATATTTAAAGTTTTTTTTTTTTGGAAATGGATAAACTTATAATTATAAATTATTAAATAATTATTTTAATTTTTAAATTATTAGATGATTTAAATATTTTATTTTATTTGAGGTAAGTGTCCTTCTCATTCTTATATTACAATAATTATTATATTGTTATTATTATCATTGTTATTACAATTATCACAAGTTTTACTAATTAACATGTAAATAAATAAAGATATACTCTATTTATATTTGCTTAGGATTTGACATTTCTTATTTGTCTCGTGAAAGTTATGATATAAAAAATATTTGAAAGATAGATCTCTATATTAATTTAGACTATTTTAGTTAATTTTTCTATTTTTATTAATTTAATGTTTTAATTTATATTTAAAATAATTATTAAATTAATTATGGCGTTATTACAGTTTGACCTCAAAAACCTTGAACCTCTTCCTTTTACGGTTCAATGGACGGTCCGGGTCTAAAAACCATGTTTGAAGCCCCTTCATCTTGGGTTGATTTCTTATTAGATTTTGTTTTGGGATAAGCTTTCTTATAAATCTTGCACAAAACTGAGTCATCCAACTGGATAACATAAAATTCAATTTGAGAATGTTAGAATTTTTTTGCTGAAAGAGAATGTGAGAACAAATAAATTACTACAACAATTAGACATGTTCGCGATGCGGTGTCAGTTTTGGGCCATTTTTAGCACCCACCATGTGGTGCAGTTTAGCCAAAACCATAACTGCACTGCACCTCATTTTCGTGGTCATATATGTGGTGCAGTGCGGTGTATAGTTTAGCCAAAACCATAACTGTACTGCACCTCATTTTTGCGGTCACATATGCGATGCGGTGTAGAAAAATTCACCCGCTATATAAAAACTCAACATATATATCACCATACAATTCAACATGTATCAATAATATCACTATCTCAGATTCTCGGGTATGCATCAAACTTGTAATGAAGTCAAGTACTTTGAACAAGGAAGAGTGGCAAACAACTTAAATATTTTAACTATCAAAATCTAATGCTCTTCAGTCTTCACTTAAGATCAAGAATATGAAGTAAAGAGTTTATGTGAAACACCATGTACAAAGCAAAAAAGATTTACCCATACTCAAAGCAATTCTAGTTGTGCTTACTAATTTCAAGTTTCAATTATCAAAGCCATAATGTAAACAAGTATAAAGCAAAGCATGAAATGAATTAAAAATCCAAAACAAGTATTCATTGTAAACCCAACAAGAAATTGTTTAAATGAACATGAACGCAACAAAAAGAAAAAAAGGTCTATCCATCCAATGCTATACTTCTCCCCTACCCAATTCCATTTTGTAGTTCACACTCCAAGTCTTCACTTAATCTTCTTTCTCTGTTGCCAATTTCATCAATTCTATGAAAATAAATACAAAAAATGTTAGTAAACTACTAAACAAAGAACAATAAATTGATATACAATTTAAATATATAGTTTTAGAAAATTACCCGCTTCAACATCTTGCTCAAGACTTTCCATTTCATTCATTGCTTCTCAAAGATTTTGGTTTAGATGGATTTTTTAACCAATTTTGAGCATAGATAAGGGCCTCCACAGTTTTAGGAGCTAATGAACTCCTAAAAGGATCCAAAACATGACCCCCCGTGCTAAAGGTTGACTCAAAAGCAATGGTGGACACAGGAATAGCCATGATATCTCGAGCTACCTTGGAAAGGATTACATATCTAGTAGAATTCTCCGTCCATGAAGCTAAAATATCAAAACCCTCCCTATTTTTTTTGCTAGCTTCATTAAGATATTTGTCCACATTAGTAGTGCATTCATTATCATCTTCTGTAGCTATGTGTTCATCAAACTCATGTGAAGCAATCTTCCATGGATCACATGGAAAACTAGCACTTGATTCTATTGAAGAAGCAACATTAGTGGCCTGCCCATTGCCACTAGCACTTGATAATTCAGTACCCTTTGCATAGTGGGCATACAACTAATCTAAAGCATCCTTTACCAATTTTAAAGCAAACTCTGCCGTCTCTTTTGAATACCACTTATTAAACCAATATTTCAAATATTTCATCTTATATCTTAGGTCAAGAACCACAGCAATAAACATCATCAAATTCATATTTTCAATGTCTCCCCAATACTTCTCATATTTTTCCTTCATAGATTGTGCCATTTCTTTTATGAGAGGATCACCATCAATGCCACACAATCTATGCAATTCATTTTGAATGCCCACTAGCTCACAAAAATAAGTGGAAGTGACAAATAAAGAACCAGTAAAACTTAGAGTCACCTCATAAAAATGCCGGAGAAAATTACAAAACATTTTGACATTCACCCAGTCCTCACCCTTGGGAGGACGTATGTGCTTCTCTTTCTTGTTTCCATCTACCTCCATAAAGTAAGAATTAAATTCCACATCCTCTTCATGCATCCTATCAAAGGTTGTTTCAAACTTCTTGGTTGCCTTTGACATAAGATATGTGGAATTCCATCTAGTAGGGACATCAAGAGATAACAAACTCTTTTTCACCCTCTACAGCTTCCTTGAACCTATCCATCTTATTTGGAGATAATTTAATATACCGCACTGCAGTCCTCACCTTAACAATTGAGTTATGAATTCCTTTCAATCCCTCTTGCACAATGAGATTCAATATATGAGCAGCACATCTCATATGCAAGAACTGGCCTCCCACCACACAACCATCTTTCGTCTCCAACTTCTTCTTCAAATTATCAAGAGCCACATCATTGGATTTAGCATTATCAACTGTGATAGTTATCACCATTTTGATAACCCAATCATTCAAGCACATTTCAATAGTTTTCCCAATTGTCTCCCCTTTATGATTTGGAACTATACAAAAATTCAAAATCCTTTTTTGATAGGTCCAATCACTATCAATGTAGTGGCAAGTGAGACACATGTAGTTGAGGTTTTGAATGGAAGTCCATGTGTCAGTAGTCAAAGACACCCTTTGGCCCAATTTCAAATAGCTTATCAACTTTTCCCTCTCCCCAAACCAAAGTTTAATACAATCCCTTGCTACCGTGAGACGAGAAGGCACAGGAAACCTAGGTTCGACCACCCCTATAAAGTATATAAAACTATCATGCTCAACAAATCTAAAAGATAGCTCATCCACTATAATCATCCTCGCAAGAGCCATCCGAATTCTCTCAATAGAAAATTTAGCAACAACAAGCACATTACTAAACTCTCCCTCAACACCACCAGTTTTTTTTTGCTTGGAAACTCAAAGTGGTTTGGCTCATGTCAATTACACCGGGAATCTTCTTACATTTTAGCAAATGAGCCCACATGGATGAGGTCCCATTCCTCCTAGCAGCATTGTATTGCTTCTTACTATATTTGCATTCTGACTTTTCACGATTTTGTAACCTAACAAAATGGTCTCAAACTTCAGATGGCTCTCTGGTGGACTAATTCTCATTAACTCTAGCTTTTTTTGGTGGGGGTACATCATCCACAATCAAAGGGTCATTAGGACCATTTGGTGCTGGTGGATTTGGATTTAAGGGAGCATCCATCTAGGGCCATTGAAAAAACAAACACACACATATATATAGGTTAGAAAAGGAGTTTTGCAGGAAGTCAAGGCAATATATTGAATGTACTTGAACACACTAATTATGCCACATTTGTCTTTCCAGAAGGATAAAATAAAAAAATATTGAGGAAGTTAGTCCCAAAGACAACAGTATGCAAGGCAAGATTAAAAAAAACAAATTAAAAATCTCTATCAACTACAATGAATGTGACTCAGGTGGCGTTTGGATAAAGATTATAGCTGCGTCTGCGTTTTCAGTTTTTTTTTTTCCTCCAGCCGCAAGTGTTGACCCAATCTTCTGTGAACAGTGCATTCGTGCACTGTTCACGGACCCACAAATTTCACTTTTCAGCAACTTTTTCATTAAAAATGGGTCCCGCGGTACTATTCACACATTTTAAAATTATTTTGCTACAGTGTTTTCAGTTTTCAGCAATAAGTTCTATCCAAACGGACCCTCATTAGAAAATCTCAAAGTTTAAACTACAATCATTTAAAAGCCCCAATATAAAAGCAAGAACAAGAGTGAATTGACAGAACTTTGGATGAGAAAAACTTCAAGAGAGAAAAGCATCGCCCTTTTTGACATTACAAACAGTGAATAAATTCTGACTTCATTGCCATAGAATATATAAAATAACAAATTCCTTGAAGATGGAAATTGATCACAGCCTATAGCTTCTAATTAAACATATATCATATATGTCCCTACTAATTCTTTCCTAGTGAAACTAAGAAAGAGAAATCAAGTCTCAATTCTATATTAAAGCATACAAAGCAACTGACTCTTCTTTTGAATGTAAACTGACTCCCAATCCGCCTTTTCCTTTCCTTCCTTCTAAGAAAAAAAAAACAAAGTTTATATATATATACATATATATATATATATATATATATATATATATATATATATATATAAATTTAGTTACAAACAAAAACAAAGAAAACCCACAAAAATTAACTTAAATATCTAACATAGCTATTGAGTTCTAACCCATCACTTCCAAGTACTAATATACCAACAGCAACAAATTGTTAATTATAACAATGAATATAAAAGAAAAACTTTAACAAACACCAACAATCAATAAAAAAATAATACAATAAACAATTTTGTCATATACAAGCTACTTTGTCCTGAGTAAATGGTACAATAGGCCAATAGATTAACTTTAACAAAGAAGAACTTGAATTGAACACATATAGAGAGATAAATACCGTAATAGTAGAAGCAACTGGTGAAACGACAGTGAGTAGTCTAGTGACAATTCAAGTGGAAGTGTGGCAGCTAGGGTCTGACTTCTGAGGGCTGAGACTTGAGAGAGTGATAAGATTTTTTTAAAAATTATTTACTAACAGAACAGTAAGATATGACTAGGGTATTAAATTATTATTGTATTGATATTTTTTCCTTACTATATATATTTAATATAAAAAAAATTATATATATATATATATATATATATATATATCTATATAGAGGGTGCGGTGTGATGTTATTTGTGCGGTCTTCATATTATAAAATTGCAAACCGCACCGCACTACATCATGCGGTGCGGTGCATTGTTACTTGCGGTGCGGTGTGATTATGCCATTTTGTAGGTGGTTTTGGTGCAGTTTTTGCAGTTTGTGCGGTTTGGTGAACACCCTCAACAATATTTGAAAATTAGGTACAAAAACTTAAAAAAGATTCAAATAGCAGTTAAATGAGCAATACAAAAGCTAAAACATATATAAAATTTGCATACCTTCATGTCACCTGGAATCCTTTTATCTCGAGAAGGGGTGCTAACTCTAAATTCGTACATAATCCAACTAGTCTTCTCACCATTGGGAGGTTTTCTTTTTTTTTTTTGGCTGTACCATTGGGAGGTTTTCCATGATAGAAAACTAATGCCTTCTTAAACCCAATTATGGTTTCGTTGAATATAATAGGCATGTCAGCTCCACTAGCCTTCCAATATCCATCACCAGCTGCTCGATTTGGAAGGTTTCCATTTAAATACTTTCGATCCCTTGGGGTAAAAATGTAGCATTCATTTTCTCTACATTTCTTGTAATTTGCTGTTAATAATTTTTTTTAGAAAGATGCTGTTAATAATTGGAATATTAAAACATATATAAAATAATATAAAATGAAAAGTATTTGATGTTTGTTTGTTGACTTCTTCTAACATTGTCTCACACACACATATATTTGATAGATAGGTACACAAATTTTTTGAAAGTTCATATCTTTTTTTTTTTTGTGTGTATATCGCCATTTTAATATATAATCTATTACTTGACTATCAAATAGTGCTAAATCAAGTTTAAACCAATTAAAACTCATAAATTCTGGTAGTTAAATTAGATAAGTTATTCTTTTACAAATTCTCTACTATAATTTTTTCGAGCAATAAGGAAATATGTTAACAATTAAAAAAAAACACTCATGGAAAACTACAACATGAAATAACATACTCCGTAGATCCTAGCATCATTGACTTTGGTACAGGGGTTTACATATATAAAATGGTTCTTACTATCCATTTTATATATATGAAACAAGGGAGTCAATTTCGTACCGGAAGCTGTACCGGTTTGATCAGTGGAACGATATATTTCGGTATTGGTCAATATCGGTGTACCGTTTCGGGTTTACCGTCATTATATATATATATATATATATATATATATGTATGTATGTATGTATGTATGTATGTGTGATAATAAATATAAAAGTTTACCATAAAATATTACCTCAATTTAAAACAAATTATTCATGGTTTTAGACTTTAGCATCAATTATAAGAAAAAAAAAACACAATATAAAAAATATAAGGCTTAATTGTTTATTGCATACTAAGAAAACAAATAATACTAATAAGTCAATGCAAATAAGTTACCGTTCTGCCTTTACAAAAATTCAAAAATTAGAAAACTACAAAAAAAAAAAAAAAAACTTTTTTCTGTACTGGTCGATATGCTCGGTACCCACTGGTATTGTTCGAAATTGGCCAGTATAGCTGGTACATGGCCGATATGTCCGATATTTAAACCGGTACAAAACGTTGGTGTTTCGATAATAGTATACGAATCGGTACGGTCGGTACCGATACGGTATCGACTACACTAATATGAAATGGTGTTGCTCCTTAAATTCTTCATTTTAAGATTCATCTATGTGGTTATACTTACCTAAAAATACACTTCTATTCCATGAGAAAATGCCACATGATTGAATTTTAAGAAGAGTACCTAAGTACTGTACCTAAGTTTTGTCATTTTGTATTATACCCAACTATCGTGCTGGTTTTGGTAATGGTCTAAGCGTGCTAGGATTCAATATCCTGCACCATCCTTACGGCCTGATGGGGTAAATACAATTATGTTAGATATATATTAGCCTATTAGCATAGGCCCAAGCTTAATTCTACTTTGTGTGTAAGTTAAGTCTCTTACTTGTATTAGAAGTCTATTAGTTTAAGGTTTAGTTTACTATATATACCCATGTTATAGTTCATTGTAATACAAGTTTTGTACTACACTCTTATATAATAAAGATGTAGCTGTTAAGGGTTTCTTCCGTGGACGTACGCCTTAAGGCTGAACCACGTAACTAGTGTTCTTGTGTTCCTATTTTATGCTTCCCTCTTTCGTATCTACTCAAGCATATTCAACATGAAATATATTATAGCTAATATTTAACATGGTATTAGAGTCACCAACCTGTGGCCATGGTTTTCTGTCCTTACGGTGTGTTTAAAAACAATTTCTGTCTTCCTCAGTGTTCCTTCATTGCATTCATCTTCTTTGGCTTCCCACTAGAGGTGTCCAGCCAGATTCGGAACTCGACCCACCCGCCCAAACTGTCTGATCCGGCCCAAGAACTGGCCGACCTGACGCCGGTGACGGGTCAGCGGCGGGTTTGAGCTCCCTGAACCCGAAAACGGTGGGTCGGTTGGTGGGTTTGAGGCTAAGAAATTGAAATTTAACCGACCCGATAGTATCTGACCAGAAAATTACTCATTTTCTGTCCGATCTGTTAAGATCCGGCCTGAACTCGAAGGAAAATCGCCCATTTTCTGTCTGATTTGTTGAGATCCGACCTGAACTCAAAAAGTCAGGCGAGATCTCATCGAGATTCAGCCTGATCTCTTCGAGATCCGCCGAGATCTCGTCAAGATTCTGTCAGGTCTCTCCAGATCCAACGGCTTTTGAAAAAATCCGACAGCTTTTCGTCCAACCCGAAACCGACCGAGGATCAATTTGAACTCGACGAAAATCCAACCACTCGAACCGACTTTGTTCACTGGTCGACGGCGGGTCTAAGCGTGGGAAACCCAAGGTGATCAAGTCGGTTTTGGGTTGGGCACAAACCCGACCCGGACTGACCCGTGGATAGCCCTGCTTCCCACTGCTGCTGTCAAAACTCTCTAGTATAGTCATGCCACTATTAGAAGTCGCATTAACACTACAAGACTATTGTCTTCCTCAAACCACTGTCACAGAGCCAAAATTCATTCAAGGGATCTTCTCACTCTTATCAAATCTTAAGATTTCATCAAACTTCCATCTTGAGTTTGAGAGGGGGTGTTAAAGATATATTATCCCATTAGCATAGGCCCAAGCGTAATTCTACTTTGTGTGCAAGTCAAGTTTTTTACTATATTAGAAGTCTATTAGTTTAGGGTTTAGTCTACTATATATACCCATGTTATAGTTCATTGTAACACAGGTTTTGTACTATACTCTTATATAATAAAGATGTAGTCCTTAAGGGTTTCCTCCGTGGACGTAGACCGTTAGACTGAACCACGTAACCCTAGTGTTCTTGTAATCCTATTTTATGCTTCCCTCTTCCCCATCTACTCAAGCATGTTCAACATGGAATATATCATAGCTAATATTTAACTTAATGATGAGGACAAGGAAGAGCTCAAGGAAAAAGAAGATTAAATATGCAAAGATTCAAGAGTTGTGGTCTAGTTTTAATGTCGAACCTTCTTTGCACCTTTGATAGGTCATTTTAGTTATTAGTATTGAGTCTTTTAGGTTGAGAAGCTGCTAGATCAATTTTAATTAAGGTCTATTAGAATAAGGGCAATTTGGTAATTTTTAAAAATCTGGAATGGGCTGTCCTTGGCTGTACCAAAGGCCCATGAATCTTATTCTAATAGACCTTAAGATTCATCTATGTGGTTGTACTCACCTAAAAATACACTTCTATCCCATGAGAAAAAAAAAAAAACCACATGACTGAATTTTAAGAAGAGTACCTAAGGAATAGCACCTAAGTACTGTATCTAAGTTTTGTCATTTGTATTATACCTGACTATCGTGTTGGTTTCAGTAATGGTCTAAGCGTGCTAGGATTCGATATCCCGCACCATCCTTACTGCCTGATGGGGTAAATACAATTATATGATTAAGATTCATCCATGTGGTTGTATTTAACTAAAAATATACTTCAATCTCATGAAGAAAAAAAAACCACATGACTGAATTTTAAGTAGGAAACTTAAGGAATAACACCTAAATACTGTATTTAAATTTTGTCATTTTGTGTTATACCTAACTATCGTGCTAGTTTTGGTTATAGTCTAAGCACGCTAGGATTCGATATCCCACACCATCCTTATGACCTGATGGGTCAATACAATTATATGATTAAATTTATTAGAAAATCTAAGATTCATTCCTAAAGAATTTTCCTTAACGTTTACCGTTGGATGAAAGTTACTTTCAAAAGGCCTCTACCTCAAAGGACAAAATACTAGTACAAGAAATTACATATGGTAAAAGGAAATACATCATTGAATGCATGATGGGAGAGCCTAAAAGTAAAATAAAATGCCAATCAGTGGCCAACGCATTGACATTCCTCTTTCAAGTGGACGCGTCCAATTAGATAAATGTTGCAATTAGAATCATGTTCCCATAGCATTATAAAGGTCCTGGTAGTAATTGATCTTGAAAGCTTCAAGCTTTCTATCAGCAAGGCCTTAATTAGCTCCAACTTTAGTCAAACTTCAAAGTTGTTCTTTCATCAGATTTTATGCTGTTTCTGTGAGGTCAAAACTATTTGTTTTAGGATAAAAATTGTTATGAGCATTCGGTTACACACATTTTTTAATTGAAATCATGAATTAAAATCTTGATTTGAATTTTGAAACATGTCTTCAACTCATGATTTCAATTCAAAAAATAGATGTGTAACAATGTGAGTAATATATTAATAGGGTAAGGGTACGAGTAACAAACACTACTCCTTGTTTTATGGTATCTAGAAGGTGTCAGTCAAGGTAGTTTTTTTTTTTTTTTTTTTGGCAAGTATTCTAGTTACTAAGAAGTAAAATAAATGACAATGTTTATCATATACACACTGCCATATTACACACAAATGCAAATCCACATGTAATTATGTTGTGTGTGTGACTGTGTGTGTGTGTATACACTCATGCAACTATAAGCAAGTTGATGTTTTGCAGAATAATAATGTCTTTGAAAATTGCAGTCTTCTAGTTTCGAGAGGGCATGCTGCTTCAATTATTTGTGCCTAGGTTTTGTGCAAACACGCAATAGTGTTTATCATAGGTTCCATTGTTTGGTGTTAGTCCATAATTGAAAAACTAATTTAATATACTTATCATTACATAGGTGTTTGACAGAAGGCCTCCAATAGGTACCTTGATTTATTATTTTTCATATGATTTGTCTTCTTTTGTTTTTATACAAATAAATCTCCAATGGTAGAGCTTAATGCTTTAAAACATTGAAAGATAATTTCAAGTAGTATATGCAGTAGGTGATTGATGGAAAAGGTGATTTGCAAATTGTCCACCATCTACATTTGTGAATAGATTAGAGAATAGACCATAAACAATCAATTAGCCATTAGAACACAAGACCAAGCAAATTAACGCAGAAATATAACAAAACTATCTAAAAAATATTTCAAATAAATCTACTAAATTATCCACAGCAAGAAACTTAATGACATTTGTCTTTCTAAGAAAATAAAAGATGTACTGCAGAGTGCAGATTTCCTAATGAAATGGAGAGAGAAACTAATACTGCTAGCTAGCTAAAAATCTACCAATCTACACTAGTTGGTGCTACCAATCATCGAAATGAATGGTCATCATTTGAAAGCTTTTGACGCTTATTTGGGACATTACTGGAAAAAGGCATCGATGGTGACACTTGATGAGGAGGCGTTGATGTCGACACTTGATTATTCAGAATCAGAAGCATATTTGGGTCATTACCGGGAGAAGGCATCGATGTTGACACTTGATTATTCAGCGATGCCTGCTGATAAACACAGTAATTGTAGTAATCAGATTGCATTGCTGAGACGTTCTTGAAAGGATTTGTAGCGTACGACCAATATTGGTATCTACTTGGCAAATTTAGGGTCTCTGCAGAATTCAGTGAAGGAGGCAAACAGAAACTTTGTTGATTGCTCTGGACAGGAGTCTCAAAAATATTGCCGCCCCTTGCTTGAAATGGATCATGGAACCCAGGCATGTCAATGAGAGTAGTAGCGTTACTGTTTTGAGGAACTTCCAATAATGCACTAGGTGCATTTTGATCGGATTGAAGCATGTAGTCATGGTCATATATCATTTGTGCCATAGGATCCTTGAATTCGAAATACTCCATCGGCTCATTTTGAGGCAAAGATGTAGAATTTGGAACCTCCTCATCTTGGGTATGGGCTTGGGTTGATTTCTTTTCAGTTTTCTTATAAATCCTGCACAAAACTGAGTCATCCAACTGGATAACATAAAATTCAATGATAGTGAGTTTGAGAATGAGAGAATTTAAGAATAAATAAATTACTACAATTATATTTGAAATGCATGCACAAAAACTCTAAAGAAGATTCAAATAGCATTTTAATGAGTCATATAAAAGCTAAAATGAAAGGATATATAAAATTTGCATACCTTCATGTCACCTGGACTCCTTTTATCTCGAGGAGGAGTGTCAACTCTAAATTCGTGCATAATCCAATTAGTCTTCGTACCATTTGGAGCTTTTCCTCGATAGAAAACTAGTGCCTTCCTATACCCAATTAGGACTTCGTCAAATATAATATGCTTGTCAGCTCCAGTAGCTTTCCAATATCCATCACCGGCTGCTCGGTTTGGACGGTTTCCATTTAAATACTTTCGATCTCTCGGAGTAAAAAAGTAGCATTCATATTCTCCACATTTGTTGTAGTTTGCTGTTAATCATTGGATACGTTAAAATATATATAAAATAATATGAAATGAAAGTATTTGATGTCATATCTGTTGTTCATAAAAAAAAAAAAATGTAATAGCTATTTCACAAGGATACACTTCGTACATGTAGCCATGTAGGTATGATTGTGTTATTAGTGCTCACACGTCATATTAACTCATATTTATCTATATAATAATTTGAAGTCTATAAACTGTTTGGTCACGTTAATTACATATTCCAACTTTGAAAGAGAGTTCAAGAATTAACTTAAAAGATAGGCTATATATATACCATTTCAAAGTTATAAATATTAATATGCAGCGATACAAAGATTACACTATATAATTAAAGGCTTAAAGCAAATATCAAATAAATTAAATTTTATGACAATGTGGTATAAAACTTGAGTTTTACACTCTTCAATCTCAATATGTCAAGTCATTTACATATTAAAGGTAGACACAACCTACACTCAATCAATTGTAATATCCATTTGAAAATTCAACTCAATTGAGTGTTTATTGAGATATTATTAGATGTGTTAAGATGTATAGAGTTTTAAGTAAAAAACTGATTATGTGACAATCTTTTATTAGATGGTGTAAAATATGAATTTTACACCCTAATCTTACCAAATTCAAACTCAATATTAAAACCATGAAAATCACTCACCCTTAGGCTGAGTTTGGATACGGATGAAAAAAGGGGCGTCTGCGTTCAGCGTTTTTTTTTTTTTTTTTTTTTTTTTCACCCGTTTCATAGGAGATGCGGCTACTGTTCATGCTACTGTGCATGAACAGTAGCCGATTTTGTTGACTTTCAGCAAATTTGTGGGTCCCGTGTACTGTTCACGGGACCCACAAACTTCACTTTTCAGATTTTTTAAAATTAAAAATGAGACCCACGGCACTATTCACACATTTAAAAATTATTTTGGTACAGTGTTTTCAGTTTTCAGTTTTTAGTTTTCAGCAATAAGCTCTATCCAAACGGACCCTTAATATACTACAAATTACAACTAAAAATTACCAACCAAAAAAAAAAAAAAGTTGTAGACTTTCATATTAAACATTGTTTAGCATATTAGTTCCATGCAAAATTATGAATATGACCTTCAATGAATTGGAAAACAACAAGTTCCATTCAACTCAAAACATGAACAATTAATTTTTTTTTAAACAAAAAAACAAAGGTATATTTAAAGATTAACCTGCAAGAAACTCGGGATTGTGGAGGTATAAGTTAGTCTCCACGATCTGGTTGGGAGGGAGGGGCTCATTGGAAACCTTCTTATTCAAGTAAAACCTGACAAGCTCATCGTCAGTGGGACAGAACCTATATCCAGGTGGGAATGTATCAAAAGGGAATGTATCAAAAAATAAATCAAGAAGAGCTTCTTCTAGTTCCATCCCCTTCCTGATGTTTATCCAGGTTGATTTCCTATTAGATTTTGTTTTGGGATCAGTTTTCTTGTAAATCCTGCACAAAACTGAGTCATCCAACTGGATAACATAAATGCAATAGTCAGTTTGAGAATGAGAGAATTTGTGAACAAACAATTACTACAATGATATCTAAAAAGTAGGCACAAAAACTTAAAAGAAGATTCAAATAGCATTTTAATGAGTCATATAAAAGCTAAAATGAAAGGATAAAAATATGCATACCCTCATGTCACCTGGATTCCTTTTCTCTCGAGGAGGATTGTCAACTCTAAATTCGTGCATAATCCAATTAGTCTTCGTACCATTTGGAGGTTTTCCTTGACAAAAAACTAGTGCCTTCTTATACCCAATTAGGGTTTCGTTGAATATGATAGGCTTGTCAACTCCAGTAGCTTTCCAATATCCATCACCAGCAGCTCGGTTTGGACGGACTCCATTTAAATACTTTCGATCCCTTGGGGTAAAAAAGTAACATTCATTTTCTCCACATTTCCTATAGTTTGCTGCTAATCATTCGAAATGTTAAAACGTATATAAAATAATATAAAATAAAAGTATTTGGTGTTCCTTGGTTGACGTCTTCTAACATTTTTCCATAAATTTTTATAAATAGGAAACATGATCACATAAATTTTTGACAGTCATTCTGATATAAATTTTATACTTTGACTTTAAAATAGTGCAAAATCATGTTTAAATTTTAAACCAATTGAAACTCATAAATTGTAGTTAAAGTACATGTGTTTTTTTTCCTTTCACAAGCTCTCTATTTTAACTTTTTCGAGCAATAAGGACATACGTTAACAAAAACTTTATATATATATATATACTCACGGAAAACTACAACATGAAATAACAAAGATCCCTACCATCATTGACTTTGATACGTGGATTTACATAAAATAGTTCTTACTATCGTTACACAAGACTTTAAAAGTTAGGAAGGAATAGCAAAACAAAAACAAATTTTTATATCAACCGAAAAAAATTTAGGTGACTGGTGCACTTGCACCACATCTTTATATGTACGATTTGATGTCATATCTGTTTTCACAATGATACATCTATACATGTAGTACTTGATGTCATATCTGTTTTCACAATGATACACTGCGTACATTCATGTAGGTGATTGTGTTATAAGTGCTCAGAGTCAGTTATCACCCCTCATATTTCATCTATATAATTTTTGAAAAGATATTCATCTATATAATAATTTGAAGTTTATAAACTGCTCTGTCTCGTTAATTCCTTACCCTAACTTTAAAAGAAAGCTCAAGAAGAATTAAAGAAACGCGATTAACTTAAAAGATACGATATATATGTACACCCTTCCAAAGTTTATATAAGAGAGGCCACCATAATTATTGGGATTGATTTCGATGCAAGGATTACACTATACAGGCTTAAAGCAAATATCAAAACTATAATAATAACTCGCCCTTAACATACTACAAATTAAAGCTAAAAATCACAACAACAACAACAAAAAAGTCGTAGATTTTCATATTAATTAAACATTGTTTTGTATATTAGTTCCATGAAAAACTTTGTATATGATCTTTAAAGCATTAGAAAACAAGAAGTTCCATTTAATTTAAAAGAAAAAACAAGAACAAGAACAAGAACAAAGGTATATTTAAAGATTAACCTGCAAGAAACTCAGGATTGTAGCCGTATAAGTTAGTCTCGACGATCTGGTTGGGAGGGAGGGGCTCATTGGAAACCTTCTTATTCAAGTAAAACCTGATGAGCTCGACGTCAGTGGGGCAGAACCTATATCCAGGAGGCAAATCATCAAAAGAGAATTCATCGCTAGCAAAATCTTCAATTTCCTTAAGAAGATCATCAATATCTGAGTCATAATCATCTTGTGAAACCACTGGTGGTGTTGTCAATGGAGTGATGTTGTTGGTGTTATTGCAGTGTTCTATTATGTTCAGGGCTTCGGTTTGGGCTGGGGGTTGTGTATAGGCTTGGGGTTGTGGTGTAGGGATAGTTGAAGTGGTAACAGAAACCATCAATCTCGGCTTGCACGATGACTTCCCGCTACACGTAAGTTTGAAACTCTTTCTCTCTCTATTTATTTTTGCTAAATCTTTCTCTCTCTCTCTGATATATATACTTTCTACTTCTAGTTCTACTTTTGCGAGGATAGGACTCTATTTCAAAACGGACTATAATTTGGACTAATTGACAGCTGTAGAGATAACATTTCTGATAATTTTAATAATAAAAAAAATGAAGATTTTCACGAGTCCGAAATAATCTAAGGGCTTAAATCTTTGACACCTCACCAATCCTGGCAATCCGTGTGCCCACTTTTCTTAAAACACTCTCTTTCAGTAAAACACTCTCTCCTCTCTCTTTCTCTCCCACTTCAACCGGTGTCTCTTGATTGGGATTACTACAGTTTCTTTAACTGAAAACAGGGAGAAAACCCCTCTACGTAGCACACGACACTCGTTTCTGCACTATGTTATTGATATTTCCAAAGAATACTGACAGGGTAAATATATTTCCTTTCATCCCTCCCTAGGTCCTGAAGTTCAATCTTACAGACACGGGGCTTGTTTGTGTTTTACCCTGGCTGACAATGGCATTCTCTGCAATCAACACACTAATATTGAATTTTTTTTCTTCTTCTTCTTTGGTCTGCAATTCGTTGTGTGGTCAGTTAAAGTTATAAATTGCAATAAAATAGAGTAATTTGGTCATAATATTTGGGTTCTCTCTATCATGATGTTAACGAGGAGTGTGATGTCTGAATTGGTTCTATAACCAGACAAACCATATTTAATCTAAAGTTTTAAGTTTCCCAGTCTTAAGATTCTCTCATCTCACTCTCTAGCTCTTTCTCTCTCTGTTTTCTTGTTCTCTAATGCCCAGTCGTGACGGAGCTTCTCATTGCACCCACACCACCGCTGTTGGTGGTGCTATCGTCGCTGGCCCCCTTTCTTTCTCACTGTTGTCTTTCCTATTATATTTATTTTTATGTCTCTCTTTTTATTTGCCTTTTAGGGATGACTGAATTTGGGTCTCATTTTGTTTCAGTTTTGTTAGTTTGATGGCTGAGTTTTCTTGTTGAGTCTAAAGCTTGATAATTTTGCTTGGGTTTGAAAATTGGGGGGTTTTTGGCATGGCCTAATGAGAAGTGTTGATAATTTAACAGGTTGTTTTGGTTTTGCAGACCCCTCCTAAAGACTCGGTTCTAACTCTAATTTCTTGCCTCCATCTTATTGTGTGTTTGCTGATTGTTCTTTTTATTGTTTATATTACTAAGTCTCTAGATTCTTGTGGGATTAAGATTCTGAATTTTTCTATTTGGGTTTGGTTTGCTTTAATTGAGGTGGGATTCTGCTCTTTCATTTCTTCTTTGTCTAGTTATTATGTTTTGTTCTTTATAGTTGCTTATTGTCAAATAAAGATAATTTTGTTGATGCAATACCATTTTTAGTAGTTTATGTTTAATTTGATAATTTCTTTCATTTGCTGTGGAAAAAATATTATGTGGGAACATGCTTTTGGTTGTGTATTCAAGCTGAATAATTATTTACACGATGACATCTTTTTGCTTTGTTTATCAAAG
This sequence comes from Castanea sativa, assembly GCF_040712315.1. NCBI lineage: Eukaryota > Viridiplantae > Streptophyta > Magnoliopsida > Fagales > Fagaceae > Castanea > Castanea sativa. The sequence continues at coordinate 51,115,237 of NC_134013.1, read as the reverse complement.
AATATGAGATTTTCTGGGACTGATTTTTGTGTAACATTTGGATTTTGCTCCCCCTTTGGTTTGAAACAATTTTGTTGATACTGATGTTTGCGTGCAATCTTTACAATGTAAACCGCCAAAAAATTATGCCTTTTTTTCTACTATTTTGTGGTTGATTCAACTCAAACTGAGATATGCTGTTTCTTGCTGCAGGTGTTCTTGGGTTCTAATTGCTCTATTTGTTGAAGAGAGCTTCTGCTTTAGCTTACAAACAGTTTTGAGTAGTTTGTATGACAACTTGGACAGCTTGTACAGCTTGTAACTGCTTTTTGGATAGTTTTTGTAACACCTTGATTATTGTCAAAAGCTATGATTTAGTATCTAGAATAGCACAAATATGAAAGAACATTTACTTGTGAACTGCAGAAAGTGATATGCTGATTGCTCTTTGCTATTGTTTTAGCAAATATCTAATAAGCGTGTCTTTACTTTTGTTCTCTATGCTTTTAGATAGGATCATACATTGAAGATTTTAAGTGCTCTTGGTTGGTAGCAAAAGCATTGGATCTTGGCAATGTAGAGCAAAAGAAAGTGTTATAAATGACCAAGTCAAGTTTCATAGCAAAAATTGCATGATTTGTATTAGAAATTGCAACTGAGGTTGGATACTCGAAGCATGCAAGACTTTCTCTCCCTATTATGTGAGAATTATGAATTATGATGGTGGAAAATTATTTATTGTTAACTATCATGTAATGATGTTATTATGACCTTGTAATCAAAGAGAATATCTCAACAGAACTCTTGTTATTAAGATCAAAGTTTACATTTTAATAAAATTTTGTTTTTTGAATTAAATTATTTTCTTGTCTACTTCTCTCTTGCATCAATTGATTGTAAAACAGGCCAAGCATTCTTGGAAGACTCTTGATATTTGCAATGTAATCCCCCTTTTTTTTTTGTTGATAAATTTGATATGTAATCCTTGTTTTCAAGTTGTCAGGGGCATATATTGAACTTGGTCAAGAAGTTGTAAACTGACCAAGAAGTAAAGCACTAATGGCAATTTTATGTTGCAAGAACTATTATCAAGGTCTCAAATACCATACAATTATCTTTTCAAACTTCACAAATGACCAAGTTAGAACCAAACCTCCTTTATTGCTAGTCAGAGCTTGAATATAAATTTCAAAGTAATTTATCTTAAATTTACCGAGGATTAGTATAAGTACACAATTGCACCTGGCCCCAAGAACAGTTACGGGCTCAGGCCCAATGAGCCTTAAACAATATGAATTTGTAGAGTGTGGGCTTGAAACCCAGGTTAGAAGTGTTTGAGGATTAAATGACAAGCCAAAGATTGCAAGTACTTGGAAACAACAAGGAATATTGTAAATCAGCCTCCTCGGACGTAAGCCGAGAGTTGTTCTTATATTATCTCTTTCTCTTTTTTTCTTTTCCTTTTTGATTACAAAAAAGTCCGTCCCCTTTTCCTGTTCTAGGTTGCTCCTTAAATACTCCTCTTTTTGATACTTTGTACACGTGTTGCCCCAACTCCCCCTTAGCCTAGATATTTCTTTTCTCAGTGCCTTTGAATAGTAACCAGAAGTTTCCCTTCCACTGTTCAAGTGTCACTTCTCCATTAATGCGGCCAGGGTGGTAGGTGCAGGGTCTTTAATGTGGAGGTAGCTGCCTTTATCTTTGGTATTTCTCTAACATCGGTGCTTCCAGGACATTCAAGGGTTCACCCCCTTTAACCATTGATCTTGACCGTGTCATTCCCTAACCTTTACCATGAAGTCCCGGATTCTCCGGTGTCTGTACGAAGGGAAATTCACCCTCGGCTGGATCCTCGGATCCTCGGCGTATGGGCCGACCCGTAGTACTAACAAGTTCTAAACCCAAGAGCAGGTCGGCCTTCCTTAGCATAGCCCAAAGGCCCGTATCCCCATCAGAGTCTTTTTACTCCCCACAATTAGAACACATAAATCCTAGAAAAAGAATTTTTTGATAAACAGAAAAATAATAGAAATAGGCATCATGCAAACTTCCATTAGGACAAGTAGAAGCTTGACCATGTAGATAATACTTAAGAAATTGCATGCAGAGTTTCCTTTTCTCTAGTAGGACGCATTGGAAATTTTACAAAAGAATGAGCAACAAAAGACTAGTGCGAAGCATTCAATAAGAGAACATGAGTTGGCCAAAATAAATAAGAGGTGAACGTGAGTAGAAACTGTAATGAGATGCCATAGAAGAAGCAATTAGAAATGACTTCCGATGTAAGAGAAACACAACTAATCATGTAAAATGACTTTCCGATGTAAAGTGAAAAATACAACAAAATTGCATGTACCATGAGTTGTATAAATGTCTGTATACATTACATATACTCATGAACACAAAATCAGCTACAACATGAAAAATTCAACAACTTGGTCAACAATTCAACCATACAATAGCAACATCCTTGAAAGACCTCTCTGACTTGTCATTCCAAGGACCTCCTTGATGGTGGGATAAACTTGGCAGAGCTTCTGCACTTCATTACCCAATATCAGCTTCCTTTACTTCTGTAAGTAGGAAGTGAAGGAAATCAGCCAATTTGGAGAGTAGCCTGATGTATTTCTCAATTTGATGAATCTTCCTCAAGACTGCACAACATGCATAGATAGAAATAGCTTAACACCATTTCAATTTTTCTAACACATATTTTCACAAACATCTTTTGTGCACTTTCAAAATCAAAATTAAAATAAAACATAACAATGAGCTACTGCCAATTGCCAATTGCCAAACCCAAACCACAATAGTAACAACTTCTCATCCCTGTGCAGGCCCAGATTGATTTTCAATGAAGCATTTTAAATTCTAATTTTTAATTTATGTGTTTCCCTACGTGATTGATTTAGGAATGGAAAATAATTGAAACTTAAAAAACAAAACCAAAGGTTAAATTCATTGTTTCTATGCTTCCTGACCAAAGGTTTTATACCCAACAATAAAGGTGAGGGATTTGGCCTTGTGTGGACTGGTACCGGGCTGCTGTGACAATGGATTGAAGGAGAGGCAGAGAATGGGTTGAAGGAGAGGCAACTGCGCAGGGAAGAGAGAGAGAGAAAAAAAAATTGAGTTTATGAAAAGTTAGGGCTGAAACTGAAACAGTGGGCGGGTGAAATTTTTTAAGTGCAAAGTAGTCTTTTTGTTATTTGGTGAGGTGCCAAAGATTTAAGCTATTAGATTAAATCTATGGATGAGATTTTAGGTATTGCACATGGGATATGGATCCATAATCTTAATAAAGAAAAATAAAACATATTTTATCCTATTTTTCTCTCTCTCTCTCTCTCTCTCTCCTTCTCAATTTTACTCTCAACCCCAATTCGATTTATTTTACTTTATATTCTTTTTTTTTGATAAGCCAATCTGATTTATTAATTGTTAGCATAATTTTTCTAAAAAGGATATTTTACATTCTAGTTCTAGTATTCTATTTTAACTAAAATTCTAATACCAAAAGTTTAAGATAACTTAAAATTTAAAACTAAAATTTCATAATTATTACGTGAAAAAAAGACTAAAAATTAGGTATTTGAATATTAGTAAACTATTTTATTATATTTTTTTAAAAATTAAAATAAAACTATCCTAACCATTAATAAATCTTTAGCAATATAGTTTAATCTTTAAAAAACTATCTTAATAATTAACTAGCCCAATAATATAAATTAGAATATAAAAATTATTAAAAAAAAGTTACAATTTATTTACTTGATAAGAAAACTTAAACTTTCATTACAATAATTCAATCATAATTGGCTAACAAGACATTATTGAGTTGTAAATGAGCATCCTCCATTCACACCAATAAACCACTAACATGTCTCACATCTTTAGCAATGTTATAAGCTATAGAATTCCTTTTATATACAGATATGAGAAAAACTAAAACTTTGAAAGAATTCTACATGAAATTTGACCTCTGCAATAAGATGATCAAAAGATGCAAAGACTAATTTTCACACTTTGAAGTTGAAATGATCACCTCGGAATCCCCCTCAAGAATAATGGATGAAAGAGCAAGTTCTTTGGCAAAAACAATAGCTCTCCTTGCTGCCAAAGCCTCCACTTCAACCACAGATTGAGGGAGAATAATTTTCTCTGACAAAGAAGCTAGAACCATTCTTGCAAAATCTCAAACAACAACTTTAATACCTGCCTCGCTTGATTCCTAAAATATAGTTCTATCAAAATTAATTTTAAGGAATGGATCTAGAGGAGAAGGAGGAGATATAGGGAGTGACGTGTAAAGTTGTAATTTACAATTATGTTTTATGTTGGCTTTAGTCCATGACAAAAAGTGTTGTAATTGCATTATTTTGTTATTTGTATTTTGAGGGATTTTATTGTATTGGGTTTAGTATTAAGTTGGTAAAGAATCAAGTATAAAATGAAGATTAGTGCAATTTCGTGGCTAGCTCGCCAGAAGCTCGCAAGTAGAGATTCTCGCAAAAAGGGCACTTGAGAAGCACATACTGGAAGCTGAAGAGTCAAGTGTCAGGCTGCATTTCGCGAGTGCTTCGCGAGACAGGCCATCTCGCGAGGTACCCGTGAAACTCTCTGCCTGGAGAATTTTAAGTGTGACTTTCTTACCCTTCACACATACTATATATACTCTCATTACCCCTAAAAGTAGAAGAGATTATTCAAAGAGAAAAACCCTAAATAAGTTTTCTACAACACAACACACCCATCTTTTAGAGAGAAAGCTACTCATCATTTATTAAGAAATCATTATAGTCTCTTCTCATTCCCTCTCCCATTACATACCTTAAGAGGAGATTTGTACCCAAACACACTCACACCTATTTAGAGTGTAAAGAGTATTTTGGAACTTGGGAAGCTTTGGAGATTTGTCAAAGGAAGCCAGTGAGGCTTGGCAGATGCAATTAGGCGTATTATGGGATCCAGAAAGATAGTGTGAAGACAAGACTCCGAGAAGTCCGTTGGCAGCAAGAGCTTGGAGGGCTCAAGTACATTGGGTAGACTAGGCTTGGAGGGTCTTTTGTTATTCGTGTACTCCAACTTATTCATTAGTGGATCAATTTCGACTTGGAGGGTCGCAGAGAAATTTTTTGCCAAGTTCTTCGATTTCCTCTTCGTTAACACGTCTTAGTGTTATCTTGTGTTTGCATCTCTTCTCCCTTACTCTTGTGCTTTACATTTATTGTTTGTTGTTCATGTTTATGCACTAGAATAGTTCCGGTTTATAGCGCTTCACTTACTCTTGTTCCACACTTTGTTAAATTAGAGTAAAAGCAATTAAGCCGTAATTTTAATTTAGGGTTTAAACAAGCTCTTGGCTTTTAGCACAAATCCAAGCTTTCATGAAGGTTTCACTAGTTGAACCTAATAGAAATCTTGCAAATATTGATGAGCTTGAATGAGGACCCAGTCTAAGGGAAGGGGATGGCTACCTATTTTGATTTGGTCATGTTGATGCCATAATGTCCACACAATCATAGAGAAGGCTTCAAGATCCAACCCGTCTTAATAATTTGCAATACCAAATCAAGAAAACTCGAGAAAAACCTTGTACTGTGAAAGCTCCACGTCTGATCTAAACTCCACACCTCCAACAAAAATGAGCGCATCCACAGAACATGGATAACATCCTCAGGTTGTTGCTTACAGTGATCACAAACTGTAACAGTTAGCACTCTTCTTTGAACTAAATTACCCTTCACAAGTATATTTTTTTAAGCCTTCCATAAAAAGTTCTTCACTTTATTTAGGACTGAGAGACTCCAAATAAACTTCCAAACTTTCTGATATAGGTTTGGATTACTAGCTTCAAAATTAACCAAAATTTCTCCTTAGACAAGAAATAGTAGCCTAATTTCACTAAGTAAGTACCCGATTGAACATGGGGCCAGATGAGTTTATCCTTGACCATAATACTACTGAGAGGGATGCACTTAATTAGATAAACTTCATCAACGAGGAAAGAGTTTGAATCAACTCTAAATTCCAACTTCTAGAAGATGGGCAAATAGGAGAGGTAACTCATATTTCTGGAAATTTATTAATTCCCATCGAGTTAAGCACCCTTGGAGTATCAGTAGAAGGCAATCATGCATCACCCCAAATGCTAATCTCTTCCTCACTTCCTACTCTCCAATGCGCTCCTTTCTTTAGGACCTCCCTTCCTTGTAAAATGCTTTTCCAGGCACATGAACCTTGTGATGAATCAGGAGCCTCCAAGATTGAACAATGTGGAAAAAAAATTTAGCCTTGAAAACCCAATAAAAAAGAGCATGTTTATTATGTAGAAGCCTCCAAGCCTATTTTGCTAAAAGAGCATCATTAAATAGAGCTAGATCTTTAAAACTCATACCAACTTTAGTCTTTGTTTTGCACATGGTTTCCCACTTCACCCAATGAACCTTTCAATGGTCCCCTCTCTAAACCCACTAGAATTTTCAGACAAGACTGTCAATCTTGTTACATAAGCCCAATGGTAACTTGAAACAACTCATTGTATATGTGGGAATAGCTTGGACTATAGTTTGAATTAAAATTTCTCTCCCTGCTTGAGAAAGTAATTTTTCTTCCCAACCATTTAGTTTCTTCCAAACTCCATTGATATATTCAAAACTTGCTTCTTCTTTTTCTGCCAATCAAGGATGGAAGACCCAAATACAATTCCTAATCTCAAGGATTCCTAGAGCTTCCTTGATGTGTTGTTTCCTTACTTCAGTTGTGGACTTGCTAAAAAAGATAGTTGTCTTACTCTTGTTTATATGTTGGGCAGAGCATTTACAATAAGAGACTATCATTTGCAGAAAGAAGATAGGGTGATTTAGGTCCATTTTTGCATAACGAAAAGCCTTGTAAATACCCCTGCCTCACCACTTGAGAGATTAGACCATGCAAACCTTTTGTGCAAAGTAGAAAAAGAAAAGGAAAAAAGAGGATCTCCTTATCTAATCCCATGTGAAGGCTTAATCAATTTCTTTGGCTCTCCATTCACTAAGATATAGAGGAAACAGTCTTCACGCACACCATCAAAAGTTTATCCATCTCTCAATAAAACCCATGTTTCTCATCACCAACTCCAAGAATGCCCCATTTAACCCTGTCGTAAGCTTACTCATATTTAGTTTCACAGCTATAAAGTCATCTTTATCTGCATTATATTTTTGCATGCTATGAAGTGTTTCAAAAGCAATCAAAATATTATCCAAAATAAGATGACCCTTAGTGAAAGTGCTATGATGTTCAGTGATGAGCCGAGGTTAAACTTTTTTCAACCTATTCGTCAAAACCTTCGAAAAGACTTTTTAGAGGACATTGCAGAGACTGAAAGGTTGAAACTCAAAAAAAAACTTAGGATTTTTTACTTTGGGCATTAGAGTGATGAAAGTGTGATTTGAATGCAGAGATAGATGTAGAATTAAGAAAAATGAGAATGGATTGAGTTACATCACTACTAACTAGTTGCCAATAATTTTGGTAAAAGAAAGGGGGCATGCCATCAAGCCTTGGTGCTTTGAGAAGGGCCATTTGTGTAATCGCATCTTGAACTTTCCATTCCATGAAATCAGCCAATATTTGCTCATTCATTTCGTTAGTAATCATATTGTAGATCAAATGCAAGGTGTCCCCAGATTGAGGTGGATTAACCAAAGTGAAGAGATCTTGGTAATACCTGACAAGCTTGGTAGCTACTTCCTCCAAATTGAGCTCCATTGACCATCAAAGTTCCAAATTCTAGCAATGTAATTTTTGTGATTCTGCTTGGTTTCTCTACAGTGAAAAAACTTGGTATTTTTATCACTATGCATAGCCCATAAAGTGTTTGATCTTTGGAACCACATTAGACTCTATTTTATCATGAAGATTATCAGTTTCCAGACGTAATTTTTTGACTTGATCGTTCATGCCTAAGATCACAGAGTCCCTTTCTACTTGTGCTAGTAGTTTCCTCTTTGTCTCCAATTCCCTCCTAACATTCCCAAAATCCTCACGGCTGCACCTAGTTAACTCCTTACCACACTTCTCAATTTTTCTAATAACCCGAGAGTCTGAGTAATCAAAATCTTGAGAAGCCCACATAGCCTCAACTGTATCTATACACCCTTTATCTGAAAGCCACATCTCCTCAAACCTAAAAGACTTAATTTTTCTATCTATTTCCAAACCTCTAGGGAGAATCTACAAAGGGCAATAGTTTGAGGAATCAAAATGCAGATGATTTACTCATCCTAACAAACTTAAGAAGCCATTTGTAGTTTGCCAAACCACAATCAAGTCTTTCCCAACTAAATGCCCATCTGCATAATATTTCTTCCAAGTAAACAATGAACCTACATATCCAAGGTCAAGGAAGCCACACTGATAAATAACATCACAAAAGAGTTGCATTTGGGATTACGAATAAGTTCCTCCCCCAAGTTTCTATGTGCTCCTCACAAGTTCAATAAAATCACTAGCACATAATCATGGCAAATTGAACGGACTATTCAATTGGCATAGCATTGACCAAGATTCATGTCTCTTTTGAGATATAGGCTTCCCTTAAACCTGTGAACCTCCGAGCATTCTCCTTACCTTTTTTGATAATAGAATCAATGTGATTTTTGGAAAAATTTTCGACATTGATTTCAATAGAATTTCTCCAAAGCAATACTAGACCACCACCTCTATTGATGCGTAGAACAAAGTCTTAGGATTAGTGCCCTAAAATCTTATTGTATGCTATGTACAACATTATGTTATATGTAATAAAATTGTTTTATTATTATCCAAAATAATAGTAATATGAATATTTGAACATTATCATATAGTCCTTGAGATGCATAGTATGTGATTTAGTCATAGAAGATATAAATCACAAATTCATTGTAAACTCAAAATCTTAGTTTGCAGTCTGTGATGGAATTGGGTATTTCATCTATGAAGACTATAACATGTCAATTAAGATGATTTATCTTGATCATGGAAGTAAAGACTTCTAGTTGATATGTTAATATGTTTTAAGTGTATAAGATATATTGAACTGGACCGCTGTGAGATTTATTATTCTATTAAAGACTATCAAATGGATAATAAATCTCGCGACTTTTATTTACATAAACTCTCAATCTTGATAGAATAGTGAATACAATCATGAAATGGATGTTGTTTTGATATATTAGGAGTGAGATCTAATCTAACGGTCAAAACTTCAGTATGTTGGGCAACCACATGTAGTGTTGAAGGAACACATATTTTCAAGATAGAATTCATAATCTCCTTATAGAGATATAAAATATTTCCTTGAGATAAGTTTAATGAGTTTAGTTATTCAGAGTGTTAGGCCAACCATTTTTTAGTAAAAAGTTGCTAAAGTTTATATTTTATGAAATTGGATTTCATAAATATATATGAATAAATTAAAGGATTAAACCAGGTACTTAAGGATCAAGATGTAGTAATCTTCAAAGTGACAGTTATATATTCTGACTTTGTATTACTATGAATATTTTCATGAAGGGGTTAAATGTTTTAATAAAGTCTTGGGATATAATATATTAAAAAGGCCTAGAGTGTAATTATATTTATATAGTGGTGTTAAATACAATTAATGGTAACTTTAGACTTGTCAAGAGTTGACAGATAAGTCCAAAGTCCATTGTAGCTAGAGTTTTATTTGTCATTTTTTGTCCCACTCCAAGCCACACACTAAAGCCCAATTGGGCTGGCCTAAAAGGCTAACCCAATTAGATAATCAGTTATTTATTTAATAAGAGTTATTAAATAAAAAAAACTGCCAAGTGCAGAAATATAAACATGTGATTAAAAAAGAAACATTCAATTTTTCTCAAGACTTTTGATTATTTTCTTGAACAAGTACGTATAGAAAATATTGAGAGACCAAACATCTTGGGTGTATTGTGGAATTGGGGTGAAGATTGAAAGTCTTCCCAAATATAATCTCTATTTGTCTGGAATTTCACTGCATCAAGGTACGCATTCCTATTCATTGTTTCTAAAAAATAGATGTTCCATGCTATCTCACATGAATGAAGTAGATCCGTTTATTTCCGCTGCATGTTTTTGTATGAGATACAAAACTGTATTTTTCATGTGTTTTCCCAACACAAAGAACATATTCTCAAAATCCAAATTTCTTTTTATACATTTTAAAATTATGGCAGATTTGTTGGTAAAGGAGGAACAAATGTGGCAGCAACGATCAAAAACCCATTGGCTGAAATCAGGTGATAAAAATTCTAAATATTTCCAAAATAAAGCATCTCAACGGTTTAGAAGAAACTGGATTTTGGGTCTTGAGAATTCAAGGGGAGTTATGCGAATGGGGGATGATAATGCATGTGGCTGGTTTGTTAGAAAATTATTACCAGCAACTTTTTACTTCCTCAAACCCGTGTGACTTGGAAGAGGTCACTCAACACATAAGTAGGGTAGTCACGGATGATATGAGTAGGGAATTGATGGGGGAGTTCACAAGGGATGAGGTGGAAATGGCTTTAAATCATATGGCACCTTTAAAGGCTCCGGGACCTGATAGCATGCCACCCATATTTTATCAACACTATTGGCAAGGTATTGGAGGAGATGTGACTGAAGCGGTGCTGGCCTGTTTGAATTCCAGAACGATACCTTCAGGTTTGAATCATACCTATCTCACTCTTATTCCTAAAGTAAAGTGTCCGGTTAAAGTTTCAGATTTCAGGCCTATTGCTCTTTATAATATTTTATATAAAATTATTTCAAAGGTATTAGTAAATAGATTGAAGAAATTGTTGCCAAAAATAATTTCTGAGTTTCAAAGTGCTTTTCAGACTGATAAAGCCATCTAAGATAATATTTTGGTGGCATTTGAAACTTTACATCATATGAAAACAAAGAAAATAAGAAAAACGGGTTTTATGGCTATGAAGTTAAATATGAGTAAGGCTTATGATATGGTGGAATGACCCTTTCTTACAAAAATTATGGAAAGGATGGGTTTCCATCAGAAATGGAGGGGTTGGTTTTATGAATGTATAAGCTCAGTGTCTTTTTCTGTCATGGTTAATGGGGAACCAAGGGGCCATATTGTCCCATCTAGGGGTTTGAGGCAAGGGGATCATTTATCTCCTTATTTGTTTCTTTTATGTTCTGAAGGCCTAAATGGGTTGATAAAAAATGCTATAAATGAAAGAAAAATACAGGGATTCTCTCTTTGTAGGGGGCGCCCAAAATTTCTCACTTATTTTTTGCAGATGACAGTTTGCTATTTTGTCGTGCTAAAGTGGAAGAGGTTCAGACCATCCAAACCATTCTAACTTTGTATGAGAAAGCATCGAGCCAGCAAATAAATTCTGACAAGACCACTCTTTTTGGCAAATCTGTTGGTGATGATTCAAAAAATGCCATTAAAGAGCTTCTTATGGTGCTAGAAATAAAACAGTATGAGAAGTATTAGGGGTTACCGGCTGTAGTGGGAAAAAATAGAAGAGCTAGTCTGAATTATATAAAAATAGAGTGTGGGGCAAACTACAAGGGTGGAAGGAGAAATTGTTGTCTCAAGTCTGAAAAGAAGTGTTGTTGAAGGTGGTTGTTCAAGCCATACCCACTTTTGCAATGGGATGCTTTAAACTCCCATTAGGCCTTTGTAGAGATATTGAGATGCTAATAAGAAAATTTTGGTGGGGACAAAGAGGGGAGCGGAGAAAAATTCATTGGAAAAATTGGGAAACGCTTTTCAAACCAAAAAAGGAGGGTGGTTTGGGATTTAAAGAGCTTGCAAAATTCAATGATGCTATGTTGGCCAAACATGTATGGAGGCTTATGCATGACACAAACTCTTTGTTTTATCGTGTATTTAAGTCAAAATACTTTCCCACGGGTACTATTTTTGATGCAAAACATGCTTCAGGTTCCCTTGCATGGAAGAGTATCTTAAAGGCAAGAAGAGTAATCTTGATGGGTGCAAAATGGAGAGTGGGGGATGGAAGGTCGATTAGTGTGTTTAATGACAACTGGATACTAGGACTTCCAAATGGCAGAGTGATATCTTCTTTCTCGGGTTTGGACAGAAGCATTATTGTGGCAGATTTGATAAATCATGACTCGGGTTGTTGGAAAGTGAATGTGATTGAAATTTTTTTTTTTTTGTTTAAAGCCCAACAAATACTAGCTATCCCCTTATGCACTTCAGCACAACATGACCTTGTTTATTGGTCCTTGGAAAAAAATGGCATATACACGATGAAGTCAAGCTACAAGATGTTGTGTGAGGAAGCAAGAAGGGAAGAAGCCTCGGGTTCAACCAGAATTGGAGGTTCGGGCTTGTGGAAGGGCATCTGGAAACTAAAGGTGTCGAGTAAGCTTAAACATTTTTTGTGGAAGGCTTGCACTGATAGTTTACCAACTAAGACACATCTGTTGAAAAGAAAAATTATTGCGGAACCAACATGTCATCTCTATGGTCGATGTTCTGAGGATGTTAAGCACACTCTGTGGGAGTGTGAAGCAGTAAAAATTGTGTGGGACAAGGAATTCAATTGGGTTAATCGATTTGAGGCAGCCAATGGAAGTTTCTTGGACTTGATGTAGCGAATCATTAAAAAATTAGGAGTTGCTGAGTTATTTGTGACCACGGCTTGGTTTATTTGGATTCATCGAAACAAAAGTTGACTGATGGAGAAGACTACATTGGGTAGTATTGCTAAAGCTACAAAATGTTGGCTGCTGCAATTTCGGTCAGTCCATGGGGAGCCTAGCAATTCCAAGTTGCCTCTCCATCGCAAATGGGTGCCACCAGATTCGGGGGAGTTCAAGGTGAATTTTGATGGGGTGATGTTCAATAAGAGTGATGAAACTGGTGTGGGCGTGGTGATTAGGGCCTCTATGGGCCAAGTTATTGCAACAATGGCTAAAAAATTCAAAAGCCACACTCGGTGGAATGCTTGGAGATGGTAGCAGCTAGACGTGCAGTGGTTTTTGCAGCAGAGATTGGTCTACAACAATGCCACTTCGAAGGAGATTCGTAAATTGGTATCAAAGCTTTAAAAACGGGTGATATGTTCTCTTCATCCTTTGGCCATTTAGTTCAAGACACTTTATTTTATGTTCACTCCATGAGAAGTTTTTCTTTCTCTCACATTGCTAGGCAAGGCAATGCAGTTGCACATGCTTTAGCTCAGAGAGCAAGACTTTCATTTCCCTTGTTAGTATGGATAGAAGATGTTCCATCTGATGTTTTTGCTTTTGTTTCCAAAGATTATTCAGACATTTAATAATATTTACGGGCTTGGTCTGGTTTCTCAACAAAAAAAAAAAAATCTTGCTTCATCTGCCCATGTTTCGGCTATAAACACGATAGAAGGATCTTTACTAGGACCAAATCACCAAGCTCCTTCTCTGTGTGGGTTCCCAAGTTTATGATAGTTCCACACGAAGCAACTGATTGGTCTTGGCAAGGCTGTCCAGCAATCTCCACCATTAATGTAAAATTTTTAGCATTCTCCGCTGAAACTTGCAATTTCTTAATAAGTAACTTTGGTTGAATAACACCACATTCCTTCCCAGTTCTTTTCCTTGTGACATGACCCTACATGGTAGAGTCCCCAGTAGTCATCTTACGTCCTAGATTCTTCCACTTTCTTGAGATAGGGACATCAGATGGAGGTATGTTACGATTTATTCTGAACAAAAGAAAAAGTTTAGATTTCATGTACAATATATATAGGGGCAGCGGTACATTATAGTCAAGGGGTTCAAATGAACCCCCTAACCCGAAAATTTTATATATATATATATATAAATTTTTTTTTTAAAAAAAAATTGTTTTGAACCCCTTGCAATACAAATTTGCACACCCTTACCATGAACCTGACCCTTTAAAAAAAATAAAAAAAAAAAGAAGTCCTACAGAAAATTTTGGTCTTTAATCTTAGAAATAAAAAGCCCATAAATCAAATTTTGAAAAATCATAAATAAAAAAAGGGGCCAAATAAAACCTAAGAATTTGCAACTGCCTAGCCTCCAAAATCTCTCACTATCCTTCTTCACTCTCCAAACCCAAAGGAAAAAGGCTGCTTCTGGTTCACAAACACAATTTGCTGCTATGTGGCCTCCACGATTTGCCGCCACCTTGACTGTCCCTAATCTACCGCCGCCGCTTGATCTGGTTTTTCAGCTCTCTATTTCTCTCTTTCTTTCATTGTGAGAGTGTGTTTATAGTGTTTTGATATACTCTTTCACTGAATCTGTGTGAATGAATCACCATGTGTGTGTGGAGTTGTATTGTTATGGTCTTTTGATTTTTTTTGTTTGGGTTTTGTATCTTTGAGATCGTGTGTGTGGAAGGGCGGGGGGGTTATAGTGTTCTGATTTTTGTGGTTGAGTTTTGAGTCTCTGAGTCTGACCGTGTGTGTGGTCCTGTAGGGGGTTAATGGGTTATAGTGTTTTGAGTTTTGAGTTTTTTTTTTTTTTTTTTTGAAGCCATAGTGTTTTGAGTTTCTTTATAGTTACTGTTTGGATTGATTTGATATAAAGTTATGAGCTTGTCTTTTGCAATTTGACTATTTGACTAAATTTGTGACTTGTGAGTGTCTTTTTTATTTTGCTAAACGTGACTTTTTTTATTATTTTTTTGAGAAAGATGCTAAATGTGACCTGTGAGTGATTGTTGGCTATGCGAGTGGGTCAATACATTAACACTAAAGGACAATAAAAATATAAAACATTTAAAGAATTGTAAACTTATTAATTAAAGAATTGCAAAAAAATCACTTAACAACAATAATTAATATGTTATAGTGTATTAGAAAAAATATGTCAAATGATTCATCTTCTAAGCATGGTCATGTTGATGTGAACAATCTTTCTTCGGACCTTGGGCAACAAAAAAAGATTTCATTTTATCATCCTAATGATCGAGATGAAATAAGAAGATATTATTTACAAAAAAAAAACCATGTCAACCTTATGAACACGATTTTCCTCAAACAAAAATTGGTGGAGTTATGCGTGATTTAATCCTAAATGGTTTAAAGAGTATGGAAGTTGGTTGAAATATAGTATTGAAAAAAATGTTGCATATTGTTTATATTGTTACCTATTTAGACAAGATGTTGGTATGCAATCTAGAGGTGACAGTTTTGTGATAGTTTTGTGACAAAGGGATTCAATAGTTGGAATAAAAAAGAAAAGCTAGACCTATATGTTGGAGGTGTTAATAGTGCCCATAACCAAGCTCTTAAGAATGGTGAAAATCTAATGAAGCAAAATCAACACATTTAAAGTGTTTTTGTTAAGCAATCAAATCAAGATAAAATTAAATATTGGACTCAATTAAATGCAATAGTTAATTGCATAAGATTCCTTTTGCATTGGGGGTTAGCTTTTCGTGGTTAGCTTTTCGTGGTAATGATGAATTTGATGATTCAAGTGATAAAGGAAATTTCATTGAGCTTCTATAATTTTTGGCAGATCATAATGATGTTATTAATGAAGTGTTGCATAAAACTCCAAAAAACAACAAGCTAACCCATCTTGATATTCAAGAAGACATTAGGAATGCAGTTGCATATAAAACTACCAATGCCATCATCAAAGATCTTGATAGTGGGTTCTTTTCAATTGTAGTTGATGAGTCTCATGATATCTCAATAAAAGAACAAATGGTTGTAGTTTTGTGTTATGTGGGCAAAAAGGGAATTGTTACAGAATGATTTCTTGGTATTGTACATGTAGCAAATACCTCCGCTTTATCTCTAAAAGCTCCAATTAAATTTTTATTCTGTAAATATACATTGAGTTTATCAAGATTACGTGGGCAAGGTTATGATGGGGCCGGTAACATGCAAAGTGAATTCAATGGTCTTAAAACTTTAATTCTGAAGGAAAATAAATTAGTATTTTATGTCCATTGCTTTGCTCATCAACTTTAGTTGACTCTTGTAGTTGTTGCTAACAAGCATACTAATATTGCTGAATTTTTTAGCTTGGTTAGTAAAATAGTAACTATTTTTGGAGCCTCTTGTAAAAGACGAGAATTTTCATGAAATGCACAACTTGCCAAAATTATAGAAGCATTAAACTTGGGTGAACTTGAAAGTGGGCAAGGTTTGAACCAAGAGACAAGTCTTAAACATGCTGGTGATACACGTTGGGGATCACATTATCGAACAATCCTCAACTTGAATTTGATGTTCTCTTCCACAGATGATGTACTTGAGATGATTCAAAATGATAGCCTACTCTTTGAGCAAAGAGTTGAAGCTTAATATATTTTAAGGTTAATTCTATCTTTTGAATTTTCTTTTGCTTTACACTTGATGAAAAATATTTTGGGAATCACAAATGAGTTGTCAATAGCATTGCAAAAGAAAATTCAAGATATTGTAAATGCTATAACACTTGTTAGAGTGTCTAAGCAATGATTGCAGATGATGAGAGACAATGAATGGGAAGCTCTATTGACTAAAGTATCCTCATTTTGTAGCAAGCATGATATTCCTATCTTGAACATGGATGAAATATTTGTAGTTGGTATGAGGCCACAACGCAATGCCCCACAAATTACAAATTTACATCACTATCGTGTTGATCTATTCTTTGAAGTCATAGATTTGCAACTTCAAGAGCTTAATAATCGTTTTTCAGAGGTGATTACTGAGTTGCTACTTTGTATGGCTTGCTTGAATCCAAGTGATTCTTTTTTGGCTTTTGATATAAAAAATTGACTCGTCTTGCAAAGTTCTATCCATCTGATTTTTCTGAGACAGATGTATTGGCACTTGATAATCAACTTCAGACTTACATTGTTGATATGCGCTCCAATGACGAATTTTTAGAGCTTAAAGGAATTGGGACCTTGCTAGAAAGATGGTAGAGACAAATAAGGATGTTATATATCCATTAGTATATTTGCTTGTGAAGTTAGTTTTGAACCTTCCTGATGCGACTGCAACAGTAGAAAGAAGAAATATATCAAGAATGAACTGCGCAATCAAGTGGGGGATTAGTGGATGAATAATTGTTTGACTGTGTACATTGAAAAAGATATAGCTCGTAGGATTGATAATGAATCTATCATGCAACAATTTCAAAATATGAAACCTCGTAAAAGACAATTGTAGAATTTCTTTTTCTTTTTTTTTGTGATTTTGATATATTCAAGTCTCTTTTGTTTTAGATTTTATAATATTTATATTTCTTATTGACCCTCTAGACAAAAATCCTGGAGCCGCCCCTAAATATGTATGATGATTTCCTTTGTTATAATATGTTTAATATATGGATTGATTTGCTATGTCTTAACAGTGCCCACAAACCCAAAATAAGAGTTGAGTTAATATCTACTAGCTAGATTGAGTTGTGTGGCTTGTTGACTTTGCTAAAAAGATTTTATGTGCCACATCCTAACAAGTTCCATGATTGTGTAGGGATGGCAATTTAATCACAGTATGATTTATGTTTTATCATTTTCATGTAAGTTTTATCTATCAAGATGATGGGACAATCAGGCAATGATAGATTTTGGTTCCCAGCCCCATTTTGAACATGTTTACCAAAGTTCCAATATATTTTCATAAGTTGTCGCTAATCTATGCAATGAACGAAAAGACTTTACATAAATGTATAATATATCATGTATAAGATTCAAATATGAAATTATGAAAACAAAAGAAAAATATAAGACCACACAATAAAGAAGTAAAAAAGAAAAATGGGGTTACTCTTAAAAGCTAATCCATGGTTATCCAAAAATTCAAATGTTAAAACTTTCAAAAACTTTCAAAAAAATTAAAAAAAAAAAAACTAATCTGAATATTCAAAGCCTAGAAATTGTTGAAACAAAAAAAAAAAAAAAAAAAAAAAAAAAAAAAAAAAAAAAAAGATATATATATATATATATATATATATATATATATATATATATATATATATATATGACTATGTGACACACAACAAAGAAATATAGAGAAAGATGAGTTACCTTCAAAATAATAATTTGTGGCTGTAGTTGTTGAAATGGAAAGGATTTGTTGCAACCTTGTATGTAGCAATTGTTGTAGACAAGGTAAGGTGGCAACCAAAAATGAGTGGCAAGTGTCCAAGGGTCATGTGCAATGCACATGACTAGCTTAACCCATGATTTGTTGTTGCTTCTCTTTGCTTGCCATCTTACCCTGTATGTAGCAATTGTTGCATACAAGATTACAACAAGTCATCTCCCTATGTTAGACAATTTTAAATTTTGAAAAAAAAAAGTGAAAAATCAAAGAATTAGATGTCAAAACTTCCAAAAGTTCAAAAAAAAAATAATAATAACGAATTAGATGATTCAAAGCTTAGAAATTATTGAAACAAAACAAAAGAATATATGATTACACAATTGAGAAATATAAGAGATAACGTACCAGTTCTAGATGTTGCAAAAATTGAATCCAAAAATTCAAAAGCTAAAACATTCTAAAGAAATATAAGAAAAAGATTAAGATTGGTTACCCCTGATGAAGATAGCTATAGCAATAGTGGAGACACTGGTATTGTGGCAATATTGAAGATGTGTTTATTTTTTGGGTTGTTTAGAAACCTTTGCTTCGTGTAGGATTTGAAGACTAAGAAAAAGAACCCTGCTATAATAGAAATTTTTTTCTCCCAAAGCCAAAACTTATCTGTAAAGATCAATAAAACCCCATGTCATTATTTTATTTTTTTAATTTTTTTAATGTATGATGTAGATTAATTTTTAATTAGACTGCAATATTGGTTTATTTATAATAGGTGTCATCCTAAGAAATTTCAAATCCACATCCTAAAGGTCAACAAAAGTCCAAGACTTCAGTTTTATATTATATATAGATTACAAAATTATCATTATAACCATTAAAAACTTTGTATTTTTTAGTTTAGTTTAATAGAATTTTGGATGCATGGAGATTTCATATGTTTGTTTTGTTAAACAATTTAGTGTGAAATTTGTGGTTTGTATTAATGTTAAATATTTAGTTATTACTGATGAGCATTATTGTTTAGTAATAAATAAAAATAAAAAACTTTTTGCTATTACATTGGTACATTGAGACTTTGTATTATTGTTATGTTAAATTAATTTAGTTTGAAACTTTTTCAATCATATTAGTGTTAAAGATTTGTTATATATTATTTAGTAATTTTTCTTGGTAAAAATTTTATGTGTTATAAAATATTTTTTACATTAAGTATAATTTGAATAATGTGTGGAGCAGGATGAGCTGAAGTCTCGCGGGATAAGAGGAGGCTGAGATAGGCATCTGTGGGGGAAGGTCAGGCTGTTGGGGTAAGTTTGAGGTAGATTAATTTCCTTTGAGGCAAATGTAGGGAACCTCACCCCATCCTGTTGCCAACCTTATGATTGTGAATTTAGTAAATATATTCAAAATTGATTTTGTAAGATAAGTCCGTTTGGAATTTGAGATGATTTTATTAGATAGTTATAATATGTTAATTTTTATTTTGTTTTGTCTTGTTTTGATTTGATTCATTTTGATTTATTAATTAAAAAAAATCTCATTTTTTTAGTTTTAGGCTTTAACCAATGGATTCATTTAGTCAGAAGGAAAGAAAATGTTGAGAGGATAAAAAAGTCAAGAATGAAGAAAATTTTAGATTATGTTTGGTAACAGTTTTTGTTTTCTATTTTCCAAATTTTATTTTTGAGAATATAAAGAAAAAACAATTTTCTTGTATTTTTGAAATCCAAAACATGCTTGGTTAATTGAAATTAAAAAAAAAAGTTGAAGAAAAAAAATGCTAAAATATGTTGTTACTAGGATTTGAATTCTAATGCTAACTCATTAAATGAGATAAATCTATTAAATTAAATGCATGTTTTCATTGACTTTTGAAAATTAGAAACAAAAAACAGTCTTTTACATGATTTTAGTTTCCTTCACAAATTGAGTTTTGAAAATAATTTTTGTTTTCAGTCCATTTTAGATTGCCAAACAAGTTTTTGGTCTCAAAAATAGAAAATTGTTTTTGGAAACAGAAAATAAGGGAAAAAACAATTACTAAACATACTTTAGTTTCTTACCACATGTGTGTTAGTAAAGCAATGAAAAAGTGAATAATGGAAAATAATTTTAAATTTCTTTTATTTAGCCGAGAAGAGAAATAGAGGAAAGAAAATATAATTTTTTTGAATTTACTATTATACCCTTATTACGTAAGAAATAATTTTGTCATCATTTTTTTTCTCTTCAAATAATTTTTGTCATCATTAGTATGTAAGTAATTTGCTCATCATTAGTATACAAGAAACAATTTTTCCAATATTATATAAAATAATGTTATTAACTTAATAGAGACATATTATAAAAGTGAACACATCATGTATATTATTTTAATTTATTTTTCTTTATAAAATGGACAAACTTAGTTGTATACAATTCACACCAAAAAAAATAATAATAACATAACTATATATTTTGAAAATACAACAGTTGAATTGCATGTTATTCATGTTCTTAACACACACATCAAATTTCGTGTTAATAAGATATTATTTACTATTTGATTAATAAAATTATTTTTTATGCATAATTTTAGATTACAAAAACTTGAAATTTAAATAATTGATTGACGACATAACTATTAATCTTTGATGTTCTAAAATTTTTTGCAAACATGAAAGATATAAGAAGAAATTATCTAATCTAATGGTGGATATGTTAAAATTCACATGCAATAAAAAAATGTTGAATGGAGTTTTTGTAGCCAAAGTTACAATCAAGTTTGAGCCAAACTTTGTTTTTATAAAAGTGAACATAACACAATTGTTCTATTGGAGGCTGAAATTCATCACACTTTTTCCTCCTCATTTTCTCCTCCAATTTGAGAGGATTACTTTTGTTGGGCCAAGGTGAAAAACATTCAAACCTACCCTTTACACCCAACCAAAAATTTCACCCGACCAAAATTTTCACCCAATCAATGTCAAGTTGGGTGAAAATTTTCACCCATCCTAGAAAACTTCTCCCTTTCTTTCTACCATTTCCTTTCTCCAAATCTTAACCAAAACAATAATTAGTTAAGGGTGTTACCGTTAGGGGTGGAAATTCGTGTTCGCGGGTCGGGTTCGTGTCGTGTCAACTCTTGAGTATCCAACTATATAGGTCAACACTAACCTGACATGTTTATTAAACGAGTCAAGATTCCTCAACCCTAACACGACCCATTTATTAAACAGGTCAATCGTGTCGACCTGTTTATCAAATTTTATCAAAATGAAAAAAAAAATTATGAAAAAACAAACAAACAAATATTTTTAATATAAATTTCAGAATTAATGAGTAATTGCATCACATATAATTATTCAAAATTAAAGCATATCAAAATATCAAAAATAATCAATCACAATATGTTAAAGAAAATAAACCACAACAACTAATAAGTTCATATACCTTGGGTTTGATGGGTATATTAGTAAAATGTCTTTTGATTAAACGGGTTCCATATGTTGAACACTAACCCAACCCATTTATTAAACGGACCAGTCACGTCAACCCGAATATGACACGAACCCATTAAGCCTCAACCCATAACCTGCTAATTTCATGTCGTGTTATATCAGGTTCGCGGGTCGTGTCCAATTTTGTCACCCCCTAGTCACCGTTTTCCTTACAAGATGGGCCCTATTCCAAAGAAGTGCAAACTAGGGGCTTTTGGAGTTTACATGGAGAGGTCTCCAATATCAAAAGAGCCTATGGAAAAATAGCTTTGTTATATACAACATCACCTAATTGCCCTAATCAATTTTTTTTCTTTTCTTATGAGAATCAAAAAGATTTTATTGAAAATGCAGAAACTATACAAATTATATATAATTTTCAACTAAGGCCTGTTCAGCTATAACTGCATTAGAATTTTCAACTAAGATCTTAGCCTTTTGGCGAAGACCAAGTGTGGAATAGCCCTAATCAATTAAAATGTAATTACTTACAAAACAAAAATGAAAATGCAATTAGTTAAAAGTTAGACAACCAATTCAAAATTAATTAATTATAATAAGGGATTCAATGTAAAATCCCTAATATCTTCAGATTTCCAAATGTCCTCAAGTTCAAATTTCCAACCTTTATCTTTTAAAATTTCTTTTTGTAAGTAATTTCCAATATCAAATAACTGAATGAGTTTCCATGGCCTTATTTTTTAGGGAGAAGTTTCTTCACATCTAGAAAATATGGGTATGAAAGAATTAAGAAAACTAACTACCACACTAGAGACAAAGGTTTCAATTGGTATGAATTTCTCAAGAGCTTGCTACCTTATTGGTGACTGAGCTGTGTATACATCAATTCTCCTATAGGAGATGATTTGTTCATTGATCTTATCACAATCAATGTCATAGTCATCGTCATCGTCATCATCATGTCGAGAAAACTTGAGGTGCGTGTCAGTTGCAAGCAACATTAAAATGATCTCTTCCATAAGCAAATGCGACCTATCTCCAGCTACAAATTCACAAACCATACCATCCACTTCAATCAAGTTGCATTTGAGAAGCTGCCATACCCTTTTCTCTTCCATTCCCTTTCTTGACTTTGCCACACCATCCCATTGGTTAGCATAAGCATATATGTTGGAAAGAAGAACATGAACCCCACCATGGTCTAGACTCTGCTGAATCAAATGCTCAACAGTTTCTTTACCCAACTCAACATCTCCAGTACTCTACAAGCATTGAGCAATGCACCCAAAACATTGGACTCTGGTTCCCTGGGCATCTCTCTCACCACCTTCTTTGCCTCTTCTAGAATCTCAGCTCTTCCTAAGAGATCTACCAAACAGCCATAGTGTTGTATCCCTGGCGCCATTCCATACTCTCACTCATGCTGTTGAAAATTCTCATCCCTTCATCCACCAACCCCATTTGACTGCCCACACTTAACACATATATAAATGTTATTTCATTAGGAAAAACTCCTTCATTTTTCATCTAAACAAACAACTCAATCACACTTCTGCTGTGACCATGATTTGCTAGGCCTGAAATCAAAGAAGTAAAAGCATAAACATCTCTATTTATATTCGACATCTCATCAAATACACTACGAGCTGTGTCAATGCACTCTCATTTTGGGTACATGTCAATATGAGTAGTGCCCATCACTCTATCTAATTCCATCCCATTTATATCCTTGTACTGATAGGTGATGTAATTGTAAAGGATGATTTCTCGACATTGTGTTTGCAGTTTAGACGAACAAATTTTTTTTTTTTCCACTCATTTCCCACTCATTTCCCACTTTCCAAACGGGTTACTAAGCTGAAATTATAAAATAATGAATTGGGGCAAAATACAAAAACTACAGGATTCGGCTAATGCTAGCTACTACCAAATTTTTGTATTTGAAAATTCTATTGTTCCTTTTGCTTCTTTCTTCATCTCTGACTGCAATTTATCTACTATTTACAACTTAAACACTCCCTTGTGGCTATTTACTATGAAATTTGTGCATTCAAAACAAGCTAATCGAATGAAGCAAAGAACTTGAAAGATTAGAGAATTTTTCAAATGATGTTACGAGTTGTTTGTGCTTAGAGACCAAATTGGATATTTTGAAAAAGTCATGCTATTTTACTCAATTATAAAACTAATTATTATTTGAAGAATAAGTATAGTGATATGATTTGTACCACAACTTTTTTAACAATTTCCTTAAGTAGTAAATTTTTTAATAATTTGATAGTTGGGGAAGAGAAGATTTAAATCTTAACTATCTTCGTTGAAAATATCACGAGGTACCAATAGAGCTACAAAGCTCTGGGTATTAGTGATAAGTTATGAGTAACATAAACTAAAATTTAATTTTAGTGGCAAGCTCAAATGAATATAAGAACTAGGATTCGAATCACCCTTTCCCATTATTGTAACTATCAAATTATATATATAAATGTGATTATGCAATGCCACTAGGCTCTTGACAATCCATGTGGAAGCTTTAGAAATCGACAAATCATGGACGAAATTCCTTTTATAAGAATTTTTTTTTTTTCAAAATTTTGTGAACATATGTGAAAATTATGGGAAAAGATTGGGAGGAAAAGGGAAAGTTTTGGGAAAAGTCATTTGGAAGGATAGGCAAATTGTCTTGATTTTTACCTTGAAGCTATGTTTGTATTGAGCATAAAAACAGTGTCATTTTCTTAATATAAAAAGGGTTATTCATGAGTTCCAGTTAGCTCAATTGGTAAAGTCTCTGATGGTTAAATAAGAGATTTAGAGTTCAATCTCTACCTACACAAAAAACTGATTGGTATCTTAGTCTGATGATAAAGAGCTATCATTACGAGTGGACGCTATTAGTTAAAAACTCCCTCTCATAAGTTAAAAACTCTCTCAAAAAGAAAAAAAGAAAAAAAGAGGGTTATTATGTTTATATAGCATTTAACAATATCATGCATGGATGTAATGCCATTTTTACCAAAAGCTAAGTAATCACTAAGAGTACAAATCCAAATTTTTAAACCTTAGGACGCAAAATTAAAACCATCCAATGTGCCCAAATATTTTTTTATAAGTCAATAGTATAATGAAGGAGAGGGATTTGAACCATGTTCTCTAATTAAATATGAGAAGATTATGTCATTAAATTAAAAAACTCTTGACATGTGGCCAATTTTATTTTATTTTTGACGAATGGGGGTATCTAGAATTCTTTGATACATAAAGAAATTACATTGAATAAATTAGATAAATAAAAACATTTGCGGCCTTATCTGATTATTCTTTTGGGTGCATATAATTTCCCACCGAGATTATGCCATTAAGTTTGACCGTATTTTTTGGTCCACCCAAACATGTGAGTGTAAAATATCTTTCATATATGTTTTTCACCCGAAACAAACATAGCCTTAAATTACAAGAATATGCGACTAAACTAAAGTGGCTAAAAAAAATTTCTCATTTGTTCAACAAACTACAAAAGAGTATTTTCCTCAAAAAAACAAAGAAAAAAAAAAGGTCATTTCTATTAACTACAAAAAAAGCGCCGCTACAGTGCTTTTGCACTGTACATTTCATTATTCAACCTTTTTTTTCTTCTTCTTCGTTTATTCAACCCTTTTGTTTATTCAATTGGCACTGTAGCTACAGTGCCTAAAGTTTTTTTTTTCTCCAGTAATCGGTTTGTGTTTTTTTTTTCTTTTAAATATTTATGTAAGCTGACATTTATATTGTTATAATAACACAACAAATTTCACAATATTTTCACAATTATTGACGTGTTAATTTCTTACAAGTCAAAATAAAATATGAGACTGTAACCAACCATAACTGAAAATAAATGTTTTGAGAAAATGTTACAACACTTATTGTTATCACAATATTTTTCACAATTGTTGAGATTTCAGTTTCCTATAAATCATATAAAAAAAATGCTAAGTCCACAATATTTTAACATTAATTTCTACAGTCCTAAAGTTTTTTTTTTCCCCAGTAATCGGTTTGTGTTTTTTTTCTTTTAAATATTTATATAAGCTGGCATATATATTGTTATACTGATACAATAAATTTCACAATATTTTCACAATTATTGAGGTATCAATTTCTTACAAGTCGAGATAAAATAATAAAACATGAGACTGTGACCAACCACAACGGAAAATAAATATTTTGAGAAAATGTTACAACATTTATTGTTATCACAATATTTTCACAATTGTTGAGATCTCAGTTTCTTATATATCAAATAAAAAAAATGCTAAGCCCACGACGTTATGCTTTTGCACTGTACATTTCGTTTATTCAACCTTTTTTTTTTCATTTATTCAACCCTTTTGGTTTATTCAACCGGCACGATAGCTACAGTGCCTAAAGTTTTTTTTTTTCGGTAATCGGTTTATGTTTTTTTTTTTCTTTTAATTGTTTATGTAAGTTAACATTTATATTGTTATACTAACACAACAAATTTCACAAGTATTGACATGTCAATTTCTTACAAGTCAAAATAAAATAATAAAATATGAGACTGTAGCCAACTACAACTGAAAATAAATGTTTTAAGAAAATGTTACAACACTTATTGTTATCACAATATTTTCACAATTGTTGAGATATCAGTTTCTTATAAATCAAATAAAAAAATCTTAAGTCCACAACATTTTAACATTAATTTCTACACTGCCTAAAGTTTTTTTTTTCTTGTAATAGGTTTGTGTTATTTTTTTTCTTTTAAATATTTATATAAGCTGGCATATATATTGTTATACTGACACAACAAATTTTACAATATTTTCACAATTATTAAGGTATCAATTTCTTACAAGTCAAAATAAAAAATAAAATAAAATATGAGACTGTGACCAACCACAATTGAAAATAAATGTTTTGAGAAAATGTTACAACACTTATTGTTATCATAATATTTTCACAATTATTGAGATCTCAGTTTCTTATATATCAAATAAAAAAAATGCTAAGTCCACAACATTTTAACATTAATTTCACAGCAAATCATAGGTAAGCTATTACTGATGGATAGCACTATACTTATAGTGCTTTTGGTTTTTTCAACTGGCACTGTAGCTATAGTGCCTTAAGTTTTTTTTTTTTTTTTTCCAGTAATGTATTTGTGTTTTTTTATTTTATTTTAAATATTTATGTAAGTTGGCATATATATTGTTATACTGACACAACAAATTTCACAATATTTTCACAATAATTGACGTGTCAATTTATTACAAGTTGAAATAAAATAATAAAATATGAGACTGTGACCAACCACAACTGAAAATAAATGTTTTGAGAAAATGTTACAACACTTATTATTATCACAATATTTTCACTATTATTGAGATCTCAGTTTCTTATAGATAAAACAAAAAAATGCTAAGTCCACAACATTTTAATATTAATTTCTACAGTGCCTAAAGTTTTTTTTTTCGAGTAATCTTTTTTTTTTCTTTTAAATATTTATGTAAGCTGCCATATATATTGCTATACCAACACAACAAATTTCACAATATTTTTACAAATATTGAGGTATCAATTTTTTACAAGTCGAAATAAAATAATAAAATAATAAAATATGAGACTATGACCAACCACAATTGAAAATAAATGTTTTGAGAATAACAATAACAATAACAATTTTATCAATTTAAAATCAATAACACCTTGTCATTTAGAATTTGTTCTAAAAATGTTATGAATGTAGCATTTCTCTCAAATAAAATAAAATAATATCTATTCGGATCCTAAAAATGAAGATATTGTGAAAATATTGTGATATTTTGTTGTATTCTTAGACTTCTTTTTTAATATGTCAAATTGGGTGAGCCAAAATTCACGGTTTCACACAATTTTTTTTTTTTGTCTTTTTGTTTTTTTTAATGCATAATTTTAAAACCAGCAATAATTTTTCACATAAAATTTGTTGTAAAAATATTGTGAACATAAAAAATAAAATATTAATATCAAACTGAGACCTACCACAGCTGGGAAAAAAAATGCGAAAATGTTGTGACATTTTGTTGTGTTCCTATGATTCTTTTTTGTGTGACATTTTCTTGTCTTCCTAGGCTTTTTTTTTTTAGTCAAATTTGGTAAGTCAAAATTCATTGTTTTAGGCACAATTTTCTTCAATTGGCTTTTTATTTTTATTTTTTTTAATACATTGGTCAAAGTGATTAGCCCAATTTAAAACCAGTAACAATTTACCATCTACGATTTATTATGAAAATGTGTGAATGTAGCATTACTCTAAAATAAAATAATAAAATATCAAACCAAAACCCACCATAGCTAGAAATAAAGGTATTGTAAAAATATCATTACATTTTTGTTGTGTTCCTAGACTTCGTTTTTGATTTAGTCAATTTATTGAACCAAAATTCATTGTTTTATGTGTAATTTTTTTAGATTGATTTTTTTAACACATTGTTTCAAGTTTAAAATATATAATAAAAAAAAAAAAAAAACACACACACACACACACACACATTGTTTTACACACACACACAAATTGACGTAGTAGCACTTTTCTCATTTATGTTTGGGGTAATTTCATTCCCCCCTAAATTAAAGTTGAATAATTTTCTCCTTTATATTTTGTAAATGAGCATATGCTCCTACTGTTACTCTCTTAGTTAAACCCTAACGAAATCTTATAATTCCTAAAATATTCCATTATGCAATGTCTAAAATACTCCTACTAAATTTTAATGTCCCTAAAAATTTATTCTTGTATTTTGAATATTATGTGGTACACTGGTAATCATGCTTGGAAAGTTAAAATGATAATATATGGTGTTCTATTTGTTACCTAGAGAACACTAATTTATTAAGTTTAAATCTTCTAGCCTTATAATTTTATCTAATAGAAACTTTGATGACAGATGTCTTTTGTTAAAAATTTCATTAAAAATAAGTAAGTTAAGCATCGAAGTTCGACTCTTAAAATAAGACGATAAAGAATGAAATATGAATAATAAAATCTTCATTGTAGATGATTGCAAGTATTTAATTTGATGAAGATCCTCAAAAAAAATTGTAACATATATCATCATTCATTGCGAAAATTTAAATATTATGGAAAGATGATGATATTCATTATCATTCCTTGTAACATTTTTTGGTGAGTAGATATTACATTTAATAAATAGATTCTAAGATATTATCATAGTAAATACTAAATAAATATTCAAATAGCTATTTTTAATTTAAGCAAAAGATTTCATACTTCAGCAACCAAAAAATAATATATATATATATATATATATATATAAATTTTCTCACTAGTGCACGTGCTGCCCACACTAGTAAAGTTTAACAAGCTAATGTTTCTTGGAGGAAGGAAGGGTAAAAAAGGAATTAGGCATTCAAGCAGAGGAGGGCATATTTATCCCCTATCTTCGCCTGTCAAACCGAGAGAGCTCTCTTTCTCTTGCCTGTGTACTGCCGCCGCGGCTTTTGCTTCTACTCGTTTCATAATTCTACATTTCATATTTTATTACCAAATCAAAGGTACTTTTTTTTTTTTTAATGTTGTTTCTGTATTAGGTTTTCTGTCTTAGTTTGATTCTTTTATTGACATTTCTTTGTTTTGCCTCTTCAGTTCACTGTGTTAAGTAGTTTCGTTTTATACAGAAATTATAGCCCATATTGCTATTACTCTTTTTCTTTCCAGTATATAAGAAAAAAGAAAGGCTCTTGAAATTTTCTCAGCAGCCTATCAGAGAACAGTGTCTGCAAAGTGCTAGGGTTTTGGTTAATTTTCTTGTTCTTTAATTTATTGGGTTGAAAAGAAGCTTCTTTTATTTAAAAACCCTTATCCTACATTTACTTTCATTCGCAATTTTGTTGGACTTGGATTCAGATTTGGGACCCAAAAACATTGTATGAAAAAGGGTTGTCATTGATTCAGTGTTTTTACCTGCTCAGATGGATAGGGAGAGGCTCATGAAAATGGCTGGTGCCGTTCGTACTGGTGGAAAAGGAAGCATGAGAAGGTGTGACATTCTTTCTCGTTTTATAGAATATGTATTCTTTCATTTTGTAGCTTAATCAACTAAAAAAGAAAGTTTATTTCTCACTATTTTGTAAAAACAAATGGAATGATAGGTGGACCACAACGTTGGTCAGTACTAGTAAGCATTTTTTTTATTCTTCGCTTTTTATTTGAACCAATACCAGCTATTTGTTATTGGGGAAGGAAGTGTTATTTGACTCAGAGCTCATTGGCACAAATGTGGGATATGATTATATATAATTTAAACGTTAACTTTGTCTGGAATGAAAATTATTCTATAGATTTTTTTAGTTGTAAACCAGTAGGATTTAGTAGGATTTAATTCAATAAGCATTCGGAAGAGATTCTCCAAGCTTCATTCTTCTATTTCAAAATTTGATATCAGAAAGATTAATCATGTGTACTTTTAATTTCCACAAAAACTACATAGCGTATTTGTTTGTTGCTTTTGTTTAATGTGTCAAAGTTTATTTGAGTTTGATGCGCAACTGTCTTGTGTGCTTTTGTGCTCAGAAAAAAGAAGGCTATTCACAGAGCCACAACCACTGATGATAAAAGGCTTCAGAGTACGTTGAAGAGGATTGGGGTGAACACTATCCCAGCTATTGAAGAAGTTAACATTTTCAAGGATGATGCAGTCATCCAGTTTCTTAATCCCAAAGGTTAACATCCTAACCTAAATGTGCCTTTAGGATTGTGTAGCCTAAGCTTTTTATCCCACTGTTGGTTTTGTAATTGCTTTCCTATTTGGCAACCAATGACTAATAATTTTTTTATCTTGTATCCCAGTTCAAGCTTCTATTGCTGCCAACACTTGGGTTGTTAGTGGTTCTCCTCAAACAAAAAGTATTTTCTCATTCTCTTCTTCTACCATTTAAATTTGCTAGAATGCTTGTCTGCATTTTTTTTTTTTGGTGGCTTTTTTCTGTATCTTTATGTCTTTCAAGATGTGGTCTACATGAGTTGCTGAAATAGTAGGTCGCCCCATTTAAATGTTGTAATATTGCTGAGGGTCTTCTAACTTTATGCTTAGCTTTTGAAGATTTTCATTCATGTCATATAATAAGCCTTAAATCAGATCTTTTAAAGGGGCATTGAACTTTTTCCACTGATTTTTTGCTGCTTCACATCTATTTCTATAATAATTTTTCAGTGGAAAAGAACTAAGATTTGAACTTGTGTTTCAGAATTGCAAGATATTCTCCCAGGGATCATCAACCAACTAGGTATGATGCCATTATATTTATTTTCCTTACATTTAAATCATAATTTTTTTGTTCTAATAGTTCCATATTAGTATTTGTCAGCTACCTGAATTTTGAGACCACAGTACAAACAAATTGCTTCTTTGGCTTGCTAACCTGAGGCCTTTTGTCTTACTAGTTAACTGATGTTAAATGTTTCTTAAATGTGCCTTGAATATCTAATTGATTTGTACATAGTAGACTAGTCAATCCAATTTTTCCGTTCTTTTTGGATGAGTAAGTTATGCATGCACCCATTGCCTGTCGTGGAAGTTTTGACATGATAATTTGGTAATTATATGGCATTGACATCCACCACAAGAAGGAACAATTGCAACAGAGAAAAGCATAAAAAGCCAGGGTTTCCACTACAGGAACTTTATTGTCTGTTATCCATTTCCAGTGAAATCAAAATCCCCAAGATCCAATTTCACAGTCTTCTTTCTGAATTTAAAAAATCAAAGATGGTGAATCCAAATGATAAAATCTTCAGCTTTTGACTCTCGATTCTTAAACAATGAGATTTTATGGTTTTCATTACAAAATCCTACAAGAAGTTGTTGGAGGAGGTGTTCAAATGTTGGCAATGGCTCGGTTTCATGTGGGTTTGAGTCAGGTTTTAATCCCGGCTTCTGAAAAAAACTACTCAAATCTGGATTTCACCTTTTTATGCAAGATTTATGTATGTATGCTCTTAAGGCTAAATGCTGCTAGCTTGAGTTCAGAAGGTTTATTTTGTAGAATTATAGCCTCCTTTAAATTTGGTCCGTTTCTGATCTCCTTGTTTGAATGCTACATGAAATGCAAATCTTAAGGCTGTACAACAGCAAATAATTAAGTGATGTCTTTTTTTCCCTACTTGACTCTGATCGGATGACTTTATTTTTACTTGACTCTTTTTCCTGAGCTTGCAGATCACTTTCTTCTTTGTATGTTTGTCTAGCCCCCCTGAGATATACACACACTTGCACGCGTGCAACATGCATTTGAAAAAGGGAAAGAAATGCCCTTGCCCTAATGAATGAGAGAGAGAGGAAATGAAATATACATCTGGTTGGCCTAATTATTGATTTTCTTTTTTCCTTGGGCGAAATATTTTATATAGACCTTTGATTGTGAATTATCTTAACATACAATGTTTTTATTTGCCAAGAAAATGACCCTTGGAAAGTTCATGTATGTACAGTGTTGCCCCCCCCCCCCCCCCTCATCTTGGCTTGAGTGTCATTGATTACCATTATATCATTTACATGTTGTTGGAGTTTTGAAATGGGAAATGTCTCTTTTATTCTATAATCTATGCTTTTGTGATTCAAATGAAGAGTATTAACAGCTTAAGTGAGAGTAATATAAAATAAATATGCCAGTGCTGATCTTTGATTGATTGATTTTGTAAATGAGGCTATTTTAACCCAAGGAGTTATATTATTTTTATTATATTATATGGCTGCAGGACATTATTTAGCTGGAAATTACTCTTTTCTAGTAGTCTTGACAAAAACTAATTCTATGGGCTTTCCGGAAAAGAATTTGTTATGTTTTGTCATCTCAATCCAGTTGACTAACCTACACTGACATATATGGGTTTCAATTTTTAGGGCCAGATAACTTGGACAACCTGAGGAAGCTTGCGGAGCAGTTTCAGAAGCAGCAACCACCTGCTGGTGCACAAGCAACGCAAGAAGAAGATGATGATGAAGTCCCAGAGCTTGTTGCTGGTGAAACATTTGAAACTGCTGCAGAAGATGGTCATACTCATACTTCTTAGACTGGTTGTATGAATGGTTTCCTATATCAATTTTAATACTTTGCTGGGCATTTCTTTCCCCTTATGGCCTTCAGCTCTTGTGATAGTCACTTTTCTTGATATGTGTTGTTGAATCCAGTGAAAGAATTGTAGCTTGTATGAGACCTATTATATCGTTTGAATGGCAGTTTTTATCGAGTCATGCGGCCCTTCCATACACTGCATTATTGCTTTCCTTTTCTTTTATTGTATACATTGATGGGCGAGTATCGTCAGAGATTATACCAACCCACCAACCTTTTTTTACCATATTGATTCTTTTTAAAGACATGGCTTCCGAAGTTTTAACGTATAACACTAAATTGTGTTGGAAAGTATCACAATTTGCGCTTGTATGAACTTTGCATGACACCATGTAAGTGCACTATTTCCTCAGACTAGCTCCCCACCAGTTTATTTAAGTCTCCAATTCTCTCCGATTTTAAAACTAATGAATGTCCAATGGCAAATACACAATCCAAAGGTTACAAAAAAGGCCTTGTCAAATACTCTCTCTATCCAACAAGCCTGTGTCTTCTTCTTTACCTCTCTCTTCTTCTCCATCAACACCGCTGCATGAGCATTAGAGGCACCAAAATTAAACCTTGCCAGAGAAGAAGGGGCAATGGCTCATCATAACGCAGCTCGTTCAGCACTTGGAATCAAACCATTGGTGTGGGATGCAAAACTTGCACGCTATGCACAGTAGCATGCTAACCAAAGGCGGTTTGACTGTGCTTTGAAGCACTCTAATAGAATGACAAGACCACTAAAGCCAAAATTGTGCAGTAGGCGCGTGATTTTCTATCAAAAAGAAAATAGTGTAAACGCAATGTGCGAAGAAGAACGTCACCAAACCAGCGAGGAAGAAGACATGCTCCATTGTAGTACCAAGGAAGTTAAAGATGACCATCCTAGCCCCAACAACTTTACTTTCATTGATCCATGTCATGCCTATAGCTATGAGTCTAAGCTTGCGGGCCATGTACCTGGTGCATATGAGAATGCCTTCCAACTGTTTGATGGAATGCATGAGGATGCCGATTCTAATTTAGAAATTGAGGATAATCTTTCAGACGGAATAGCCGCTATTTCCCTCTCCAAAGAAGATAAAATTCGTATTCGCTCCTGAAGGACACATGCACTTATCATCAAAATCGTTGGAAAGAATGTTGGTTATTGCCATCTGTTGCAAAGACTTAGAACTATGGGCTCCAGCTGGGCATCTGGACTTGGTTGACTTGGGTCATGATTTCTTCCTAGCTCGTTTCAATTTAAGAGAGGGCCTTGATCGTGTCCTCAAGGTTCGTCATAGGCGACCTTGTCCTCAGGAAGGTCTCGCAAGCAACAAAGGATCCATCCCAGGGGAAGTTAGGACCAACATGAGAAGGACCCTACCAAGTGATTCGTCATTCCAGAGAAGGATCATATTACCTGAAAACCCTGGACAGCCAAGACTTGCCTCGTCCATGGTGTTTACCTGAAAAGATATTATCAATAAAAAAAACCCAAGTATTCCAAAATGCCTATTCTTATTTAAATGTATTTTCTTCTTTATTTTTATTGATGGGACTGACGAAATCAACTACTGACGAGACTAAGGCATCTGATGGGACTAACGAGACCAACTACCGACGAGACTAAATCATCTTATGGGACTGACGAAATCAACTACCGACGAGACTAAGGCATCTGATGGGACTGACGAGACCAACTACCGACGAGACTAAATCATCTGATGGAACTGACGAGACCGCTCTCTAAGACGAGTCTAAGCAAGTATCCACGTCACCGACGAGGATATCAGGATCATTCAATGCCACCAATAATACCCCGGACGGTTACAGAACCAGCTGGACAAACCGTTGAAGGCATATTAAAACCCCATTACTCAACAAGAAGCGTTACTAAAAGAGGCATTAAAGTCACAATAACTGCCACAATGGCTAGAATCTGAACAACATATATAAAGCCCACGCATTGCCAACAGAAGGCACCACACCAGTGACCATTCCGGAGAATTTCTTCTTCCGTCATGACACAAGCAGACCTCTGGTCCCGTCTGGACGACCTCACCACAACTGACGAACCCGTGATCCATCAGTTTGGCGCCGTTTGGACGACCTCACTACAACTGACGAACCCGTGATTCATCATTTACCATCCATAGACGAAGAAATGTTTCTATCTCTCTATTAATAAAGCATGAGCAGAAGTACTATTCAGAAGTTATTTTTGCAGACATTTCTATTATATAACTATTAACCACATAGTCATTTATGCATGACTTAGAAAAGTTATTAATACATAACTAAAACCGTCATTCATACATGACTTAGAAAATAGTTATTGATACATATCTAACACCATCATTCATAAATGACTTAGAAAAAAGTTATTGATACATAACTAAATCGCCATTCATACATGAGTTAGAAAAAATTTATTAATACATAACTAAAACTGTCATTCATACATGACTTAGAAAAAAGTTATTGATCTATAACTAAATCGTCATTCGTACATGGCTTAGAAAAGTTATGTATTTTTATCTATATCATTTCTAATCGGGTCTTCACTTACACTAGTATTTGCAAAAAAATCAAGGCTACCCATTGATTTACTTAGCCCATACCCGTATTCTAACTCCTTTTTTTTTTGGGAACAACATCGAATTGAACCACCCATTTTCCATAAAGCCTTGTTGCACATATTTACATGAAAAACACAATAGATGAATAGTCATTCGATAAAAAATCATTTGAATATTTCATTTATTATCCCAATATGCATCCAAATACAATCACTAACTAAATCGTCATTCATACATAACTTAGAAAAAAGTTTTTAATACATAACTAAATCATCATTCATACATCACTTAGAAAAAAGTTATTAATACATAGCTAAATCGTCATTCATACATGACTTAGAAAAAAAGTTATTAATACATAACTAAATCGTCATTCATACATGACTTAGAAAAAGTTATTAATACATAACTAAATCGTCATTCATACATGACTTAGAAAAAATTATTAATACATAACTAAATTGTCATTCATACATGACTTAGAAAAAAGTTATTAATACATAACTATCATCATTCATACATGACTTACAAAAAGTTATTAATATGTAACCACACCGTCATTCATACATGACTTAAAGAAAGTTCTTAATACATGACCACAACGTCATTGATACATGGTTTAAAATGTTATTAACACATAACAATATTGTCATCCATACATGACTTAGAAACGTTATTAATACGTAACAACATCAAAGCAAGATATCAACACATGGCTTAGAAGAAAAGCACTCTTACTAACGACGTAGTCATGAACACGTAACTGTAAAAATAAAAATAGAAAGGGAGAAAGTAATGATGAAGGAAAGTGAGCAAAGCTAAAAGGTAAAAAGTTGACGATAAAAATAGAAACATACTCAGAGGATATCTAAGTAAATTGTTTGCTCAAAACAGACGAGCCCAAGAGATTATTAAAAAAGAAGAAAATAAACGCGCTCAAAACAACGAGCCTAAAGGAACAGAGTTTTTGTCTTACAAAAAGAAAAAAGAAATTTCTAAAGCAAAGTAGAAGATGACTGGTCAACTCTTATAGCTTCGTCAACAGCAGCAACCTCTCCACCTTCTCCAACTCCTTCCATGGATTGACGATAAACTAATATCTCATTCTCAACGGCCTCTATGTCAAGTTTCGAAAAGTCCAAACCTGAATGATGCTTGGCCAAGTATTTTTGGAAAAGCTCAAAACCTTCCACATAATAGCCGCACAGCTTGTCCGAGTATTCGTCAGGAATTTTAAACTTCTCCAATACCTCCAAGCCAGCCTTCTTAACCTTTTAAAGAGCCTCGTCTATTTACTTATCCTTCAGCTTAGAAAAGTCCTTCTCAGTATCGATGCTCTTCTCTAAAGTCTTCAAACGATCCTTATCCTTCTTAGCCTCGTCAGTAAGAGCAAAAATTTGGCTCTTAAGCAACTCATTCTCAACAGAAAGAGAAGCGATCTTGGATTGGACTGCAGCCAGCTTTTCATCATAGTCCAAGTATATCCCTGAGATATACAAGGACTCACCCAGCAACTACAAAAATAAGTAAATGGCAGTTTTTTTTTTTTTGAAAAAAAAGAAAAAAGAAAAGAAAAAGAGGCATATGGAAGAGAGACGAGGAGAAATCTAGGACATATACCTGCATGAGCTTATGATCGTGAGACGACATCAACTCGCGAGAAGACTTTCCCATCAATGGTTCTAAGTTCTCCACAGAGATTGCATTATGAGCCCTCTGCACTGCGGTACCCACATCTTCCTAGAAAGATGCAATCAAGGCCCTACCCGTGGCCTTGGCCTTGGCCTTGGAACCACCATCAGGAGAGACAATTAGCTCCAATGAAGGAGTAGGCGAAGCTAGGCATTGAACTTGAGACTTGGCAACAGAAGAAGTCACCACGGGATCATCCTTGAGTAGCTCATTCTCCCTCTGATGTTTCCTCGACAGAAGGCCACCAATCAGGCCAGCCTTAGCCTTCTTCTCCTGAACCTCAGCCAGTTTTGCCTTGCTGAACCTAGTCGTCATTCCTAAAAAAGAAAAGAGAGAGGCATTGATCCCCGGCAAACTAAACTTACTTGCGAAGAAATGAGTCAGCATACTTACTCTTCTTGATGATGTCGATGTTCTTTTGAACTATACTGGAAGGTTCTAGGCCAAGAAAATGAAGAAATAGAGATTAGGGGGAAATGAGCTCATCAAAGTCCTTAACAGTCTCCAAATACTCCTTAACCTTCTCTAGACGAGCGTGATATCGCCTCTTCAGTTGAGGACGGACTTTATCTACACAAACAACAAATTCAAAATACAACCAAAAATATGCGAGCACATAAATACGTAAGTACGAGTACGAGTAATGGACACATTAGACACAAGAGTCCCCTAACTATGAATCAACTTGGGAGCTTCACTCAAATTTGCACCAGGAACAGTTTCCCAACCTTCACTAGAGACGAAGTAAAAGCTTGTCTTCCAGTTTCAAAGAGAAGAAAGGGAGTCAAGAATCAGCCTTGAACTCCTATCCCAGGGCTTGAACTCCTAGTAACCAGGATCTTTGGAACGTCTTAAATGATAAAGATGTAAAAATTCATCTATCCTAATAGCGTCTCCGACATTGGCTGACATCCACACCACCATACAACAAATAACTATCTTCCATAAATTAGGGACTATCTGAGTTGGAGCAATTAGCAAATGACTAAAAATCTTCTTGAAGAAGGGATGGATGGGAAAATGAAGACCACTGACGGAGTTAGCCTCGTAGAAGCACACTTCGTCAGCGTAAGAATGGCAAGCTCTATCATTGTCATCAAGGATCCTAACCTTGACCAATGAAGGGAATTGGAACCTATTCCCAATTCTCCCCTCGTCTTTTCCCTTCAAAGCACAGTACATATCCCAAGCTTTGTAGGGAGTTGACAAGAAATTAACTTCAAGAGCCCCACGATCCTTAAACGAGGATAGATCTGTTTCAAGTTTACTAGACCTAACTTCTCCTTCTCCAGACATAGCTAGTGTTTGAGCAATCCCCACAAAACGATGGACTAATAGAAAAAGAAAACACAAGACGAACCTAAGGGACAATTTCTACCTACAAAAAACCCAACCTTAGGGCATCTTTTACCTACAACCTCAAGCAAACCACACAAGCGAGCAATAAAAAAAGAAACCAAAGGACAATCTGACCTAACCAAGGAATAATCTACCATGAAAACAGGATTGTAAGATAAGAAGCACAGAAAGCTTACTAGAAAAATGAAGGGAGAAAAAGCTCAAGTAAGGAAGAAAAGCTCTGAGCAGATGAAACGCCATAAGGAAAAGAGAATGAGGCAAAAGTGAAAAGAAAAGAAAAGAAAAGAAAAGGAGGGAAAAAATGAAATAAATAGAAGGACGTGCGCAAGAAAACCGAGAGAAACTGACACGAAGAAGACATCCTGACCGTACACATGTCATGTGGCAGACAAAACATCAACTCGCAATAAATGCGCCAAACATGGAACACGAAGCAACGAACGATTATGTTCTTATCTCGTCCCACAAACAGATATACGAACAAGGGGCAACTAATGAGTTAGAAAATAACCTAGGATCATCATTCCCATTAATGACAATTAAAGCAAGCTTTACACATTTGCACGCATTAATGATGAAACGTAATGGACGGAGCAATGGTAACAAGTGAGCTGTACATCTCAGAACCTCCCATTGGTAATATACTAGCCATTGAACATAAATAACAAAAATTCATTGCCCATTAAGGCAAGGAACAACTATAAAAGAAAAGAGCAAAGGAACCCAAAGGTACACACAAATACTCATCCAAAAATCACTCCAAGTCAATTTCTTTCAAAACAACTTTCTCTTTTTCTAACTTAAGCATCAGTGTGTTTTTGGCAAACACCACACCGATGTATTCCATATCTTTCCAAAGTTTTATCGCAGGTTAACATTAGAGACACAACCAACCACCGGATCGTTCATCAAATGAGACGAGGAGCTCAACTGCTGATTTTTTACATCATCAATAAGTAATTTCCAATATCAAATAATTGAATAAGTCACAATAGGCTTATTTTCTAGGGAGAAGTTTCTTCACGTCCAGTAAATATGGGTATGAAAGAATTAAGTAAACTATCGCACTAGAGACAAAGATTTCAATTAGTATGAATTTCTCAAGAGCTTGCTACCTTATTGGCATTTAAGCTATGTCATCGTCATCGTCATCACCATGCCAAGAAAACTTGAGGTGCGTGTCAATTGCAAGCAACATTAATCGGTGGTGGAGTTGAATCAGTGGCTAGGTTTCAGTGGTTGCTAGGTTAGGATTGGTGGTTGCTAGGTTGGGATTAGTGGTGTATTTTGGTGGCTGTTAGGTTGGGATTGGTGGGAAGGATTCAGTTGCGAGTTGTTTCGATGGTTGTTTTGTATGGTGCAACAACAGTGGGTGGTGGGTTTGACAACGGTAGTTGTTGGGTTGGGATTTTGGTTGTAGGGGGTGGTGGTTGCTTGTAAGAGGAAGAAAGAGAGAGGGTAAATAGAGATGAAAGAAAGAGTAAACAAATAATAAAAAATAATATTTAAATGAAGTGGTAAAAAAAATAGAGTTTGGGATGTTGGCTGTATTGTAAAATGATATGGTATAATTGATAAAATAATTTTTTAGATGGTAAAATAAAAATTATTATTTAAACTTGGATGTGAATGCTCTTCGAAGGCAAAATCAAAACCATCCTATGCGCCTAAAATTTTGTTTATAATGTCAATAGTATAGTGGGGGAGGGGGATTTGAACCATATTCTCCTATTAAATAAGAGGAGATTATGCCATTAAATTCCAAGACTATTTACGTGCATCCTGTGTGTGTATGTGTAGACAAATAAGAGTATCCAAACTTATTTGAGCATCTAATAATTCCTTTAGGTGTATGCAGTCCCCACGAAGATTATACAATTAAATATCAAAACTCTTGACATGTGGCCAAACTTGAGTGGCTAAAAAATTGTACCCGATTAAAGTTCAACAAGCTACAAAAGAGTAATTTAAACTAAAGTTCAACAAGCCATTTTGATAGTATTTAATTTGGTTCCTATTATTTTCAACTTGCAATCAATTTGATCAATCCCATCAAATCACAACTTTTCTTACACTTTCTTAGGAACCAAATACAAATCAAATTTACTGATCTCCAACTTTGATAGACACAAATATATACTTAACACCTAAAACAAACTTAGATTTAGACCCACAATGACTGTAGATTAAAAATAACATATACATACTTTACTGCAAGTTAAAAATAATAACAATTAAAAAAAAATTGATTACTGCCAAATGTAATCCCAAAATATATGGGATAATGGCATTTTGGCAAAAAATGAATTAGGTTAGGTCCTAATGTTTATTGGAGGGAGGAAGGGTAAAAAAGGAATTAGGCATTCAAGTAGAGGAGGGCATATTTATTCCCTATCTTCGTCTCTCAAACCCGACAGAGCTCTCTTTCTCTCGCCTGTGTACTGCCGCTGGTTTCTGCTGTTTCTCGTTTCATATTCTAGCTTTCATATTTTATTACCGAAACAAAGGTAGTTATTGTTATTTTTTTAATGTTGTTTCTGTCTTAGGATTTCTGTCTTAGTTTGATTCTTTTATTAACATTTCTTTGTCTTGCCTCTTCAGTTCACTGTGTTAAATAGTTACATTTTTTACAGAAATTTTAGCCCATATTGCTATCACTCTTTTTCTTTCCAGTATATAAAAAAAAAGGCTTTTGAAATTTTCTCAGCAGCCTAACAGGGTACAGTATCTACTAAGTGCTAGGGTTTTGGTTAATTTTCTTTTTCTTTAATTTATTGGGTTGAAAAGAAGCTTCTTTTATTTGAAAACCCTTATCCCCCATTTACTTTCATTCACAATTTTGCTGGACTTGGGATTCAGATTTGGGACCCAAAAACATCATATGAAAAAGGGTTTGTCATTGATTCAGTGTTTTTCCCTGCTCAGATGGACAGGGAGAGGCTCATGAAAATGGCTGGTGCTGTTCGTACTGGTGGAAAAGGAAGCATGAGAAGGTGTGACATTCTTTCTAGAATATGTATACCTTCATTTTGTAGCTTAATCAACTAAACATAAAAGTTTATTTTTCACTAGAAAGAGCTGCTCGTTCTGTAAAAACAAATAGAATGATAGGTGGACCACAACATTGGTCAGTAATAGGAATCGTTTTTTTTACTTTATTTCCTTTTTATTTGATTCAATACCAGCTATTTGTTATGGGTGAAGGAAATGTTATTTGAGCCAGAGCTCATTGGCACAAATATGGGATATGAGAATATATGATTTAAACGTTAACTTAGTCTGGAATGAAAATTATTCTATACTTTTTTTTTAGATTATAAACCCGTAGGATTTAATTCGATAAACATTCGGAAGAGATTCTCCAAGTTTCATTCTTCTGATTCAAAATTTGATATCAGAAAGATTAATCATGTGTACTTTTAATTTTCACAAAAACTACGTTGCATATTTGTTTGTTACTTTTGTTTAATGTGTCAAAGTTTATTTGCGTTTGATGCACAACTGCCTTGTGTGCTTTTGTACTCAGGAAAAAGAAGGCTATTCACAGAGCCACGACCACTGATGATAAAAGGCTTCAGAGTACCTTGAAGAGGATTGGGGTGAACACTATCCCAGCTATTGAAGAAGTCAACATTTTCAAGGATGATGCAGTCATCCAGTTTCTTAATCCCAAAGGTTAACCTCCTAACCTAAGTATTTTTATCTCACCAATGTTTTTATAATTGATTTCCTATTTGGCAACCAATGACTAATAATTTTTTTTTTATCTTGTATCACAGTTCAAGCTTCCATTGCTGCCAACACTTGGGTTGTTAGTGGTTCTCCTCAAACAAAAAGTATTTTCTCATTCTCTTCTTCAACCATTTATATTTTCTAGAATGCACGTCTGCCTTTTTTCGGTAGCTTTTTATGTATCTTTGTTTCTTTCTAGATGTGGTCTACATGAGTTGCTGAAATAGTATGTGGCCCATTTAAATGTTGTAATATTGCTGAGGGTCTTCTAACTTTATGCTTAGCATTCCCAGATTTTCATTCATGTCAAATAATAAGCCTTAAATCAGATCTTAAAGAGGCATTGCACGTTTGCCACTGACTTGTCACTGCTGCACATCTAAATCTTTAATAATCTTCAATGGATAAGAACTAAGACTTGAACTTGTGTTTCAGAATTGCAAGATATTCTCCCAGGGATCATCAACCAACTAGGTATGATGCAATTATGTTTATTTTTCTCACATTTAAATCATAATTTTTTTTTGTTCTAATAGTTCCATATTAGTATTTGTCAGCTACTCGTATTTTGAAACCCTAGTACCAACAAATTGCTGCTTGTGCTTGCTAATCTAAGGCTTTTTGTCTTTACTACTTAACTGATGTTAAATATTTCTTAAATGTGCCTTGAACATCTAATTGGTTTGTATATTGTAGACTAGTCAATCCAATTTTTCCATTATTTTTTGATTTGTAAGTGGGTTAGAGTTTGCTTGCTTAGATGAGTGTGAGAGGCTTTCTCTCGATGGGAGTTTAAGTAGGAGATTCTTGGGGCTCTTAGGGAGGCAGAGGGTGATAAGCTATGAAGCACGGGTGCGTTTTGGGACTCGGGTGCAGGTGCGGGTATGGGTGCGGGACTCGGCAATTAAAAAATTATTAAAAATATTTTTATTTATATTTTCTATATATTTTTACAATTAAAATATTCTTAAAAAACATATTACTATGCCTTGATTCACAA
Organism: Castanea sativa; assembly: GCF_040712315.1. NCBI lineage: Eukaryota > Viridiplantae > Streptophyta > Magnoliopsida > Fagales > Fagaceae > Castanea > Castanea sativa. Next base: position 51,072,330 of record NC_134013.1, on the reverse strand, counting down.
AACAAAGAAAGAAGAAGGCAAGAAACACAAAACAAAACACAAAACCAAAAAGAAAACACAAAAAGAAGCAACAATATTCAAAATAAATTGAGGAAGGACAGATTTAGGGTGTTTGGGCCTCATTCAAAGCCGATTTCGGCTGTTCCGGCGAGATTCAAGGCCGATATTGGCCTGTTTTGGCCGTTTCGGTCGCCGGCCGATACGACTCGATACGGCCCGATTCTGGCCGAATCTGCCCGGTTCGGCGCGAATCAAACCGAGTCAGACGCCGCACCGACGCGCGGGCAACTGCGTCGGACGCTGCGTCCCGCGTCGGGCCATGTCGGACTTGGGTGCAGTACCCTCCCAGCCGCATCCGTGCTTTCTAGGTGATAAGGTTCTTGGGCCTGATGGGATTTCTATGGCTTTCTTTAAAAAATGTGGGTTTACTGTGGCTTTCTTTCAAAAATGTTGGAGTGTGCTGGATGGTGATATTATGGATTTATTTTTATTTTTTGTAGATTTTCATAGACAATGTGTCTTCTCGTAATGCCACTTATGTTTGATCCCTAAGAAGACCAATGCTATCAATATTAAGGACTTTCGCCCAAGTCTTGTGGGTAGCCTATATAAAACTTGGCTAAGGTGTTGGCACATAGACTTAGTAGTATTCTGGGTAAGCTCATTTCTAACTCTCAGGATTCCTTTGTTGGAGGGAGATGGATCCTTAATTCGGTTTTGATTGCCAATGAATGCGTGGATAGCAGAGTGAAGAGTGGTACACCTGGTATGATTGTTATGTTGGATATTGAGAAGGCTTATGATCATGTGAATTGGAATGCCTTATTTTATCTTATGGAGAGGATGGGTTTTGGGGAGAGGTGGGGGAGATGGATGAGTGCTTGTATTACTACAGTTAGGTTCTTTGTTCTTATCAATGGATCTCCAAAGGGTATATTTGGTAGTTCACATGGTCTTTATTAAGGGAATCCTGTCCCCTCTTATTTCTCTTGGTAATGGAGGTGTTGAGCAGGTTGTTAAAGAGAACAGAGGGGGGCGGTTTTCTTTTGTGGTTTTCTAGCTGGGACCCAGATGCAAGGGGGCTTGAATATTTCTCATCTCCTTTTTGCTAATGATACTATATTATTTTGTGATGCTTCTAGGGAACAATAATAATTATATGTTCGGATGGTGTTGATCTTCTTTGAAGCTATCACGGACTCGAAAGTTAATGTTGGCAAGACTAAGATTGTTCTAGTAGGTGAGGTAGGGAATCTGAATATCCTGGCTCATTTGCAATGTTGTAGGGTGGGTAGCCTGCCTATGACTTATTTAGGTATGCCGCTTGTGGCTCACTCTAAGGATGCATCAATTTGGAATCCTATTATTATAAAAATGGAGAAGAGGCTTTCTGGTTGGAAACCTTTGCATGCAAGTGGAGATTGGTGGTTTGGGGATCCTGAAGATTGGGTTGTTTAACCAAGCCTTGCTTGGAAATTGGTTATGGCGTTTTGGGAAAGAGTGTAACAGGTTATGGAGACAGGTTATAATAACCAAATATGGTGTGGCTAGAGGGGGGTAGTGTACTAGAGGTGTGAGAGGGACTCATGGATGTGGGATGTGGAAGAACATTAGGGCTGGTGCAGAGAGCTTCTTTGGACGGTAGGGTATGGTGCAGGGGACGGTCAACGCATTTGATTTTGGCATGATCCTTGGTATGGGCATACTCCTCTCAAGGAACTATTCCCAGATAGGTTTGCATGTTCTTTGTCTAAAGAAGAGTGGATATCTAACTTGGTTATTTTTGCATCAGAAGGGGAAAGAAGGAATTGGAATTTAAAATTCGGTCGAGCTTTTCATGATTGGGAGTTGGAGGGCGTATGTTCTCGTTTTGAGATTCTTTATTCCAATATGTTGAGGGGTGAGGGGGATGATAACCTGACTTGGAAGTTGACTCGGTCTGGTGTGTTTGATGTGCGCTCTTATTATCCATTCTTGTATGGTTCTCTTAGACTTTGTTTGGGAGTTCATAAGGAAATGGAAAGGAATGGAATGTATTTAAACAAGGGAAATGAATGGAAAATAATGGAATTAAGTAACCTTAATTGAATGTTTTAAAATAAGGGAATGTAAAGAAATGAAAATGAATGAAATGTAAGTTATCTTATTTGGGAGTAACATAGAGGGAATAAAATGAAATCATTTATGAAAATATTACTAATAGATACCTATTTTAAAATAAAGGGTTGAATAGATAGTGGTATTTTGGGAGTTTTAGTAAAAATTTCATTAAATCTAATTTCATTCCCTCCCATTCCTCCCAATTTCGGGGAGAATGAAAATTTGAGGTTTTAAGGGAATTGAGAGGAATGAGTGTTCCCTCTTACCGATTTCATTCTCTCTCACTTAAACTCTCAAACAAGGGAATGGACTTTCCATTCCTTCCGTTAAAACTCCCAAACAAGGGAAGGGAAGAATATTCTAAAATTAATCTTTTCATTTCTTTCCATTCCATTCCTTCTTCCCAAACGAGGGCTTACTGATGATTTTCCTTGGGAGAGTATCTAGTGCGTAAACGTACCTAAAATGGTTTTTTTTTTTTTATGGGAAGCAGCATGGGATGGGATACTTAACATTGATAATCTTGTTAAGAGAGGCTGGTTCTTCGTTAATAGGTGTTGTTTGTGTCGTGAAGGGGAATCTGTGGACCATCTTTTGCTACTCTATCATTTTGCTTATGCTTTATAGAGTGAAATTTTTTTGGTGTTCGAGATCCAGTGGGTGATGCCAAAGTCAGCTGTTTCTCTCCTTTTTGCATGGAGGAATTGGTTTGGAAAGTATCGGTCAAATATTTGGATTATGGTTCTAGGGTGTCTAATGTGGTTAGTTTGGCATGAACTATTTGAAGATAAAGAGAAATTTCAATAACTATTAAAATATTCTGTTTGGTACTCTTTCATTGTCTCGAGTTTGGGGGTATACACAACGTATTTCCATTCATGCTTTTCTTCATTCTATTAGTTTTACTCCTTGAGTTTATTGTATTCATTTCCAGTTCAGAGCTTTCATCTTCGTGAACTCTTTGAAATTTTTTATCAATAAAATCTCTATTACCTATCAAAAAGAATTACTAAGTTACGCATGCACCCAGTGCCTGTCGTGGAAGTTCTGACATGATACTTGGTAGGTAGATGCTAGTTGCAATAGAGAAAAATATGAAACCAGGGCATTGACATCCACTGCAAAAAGGAACAATTACAATAGAGAAAAGCATGAAAAACCAGGGCATCTACAGGAACTTTATTGTCTGGTATCCATTTCCAGTGAAGTCAAAATCCCCAAGATCCAATTCATAGTCTTCTTTCTGAATTTCAAAAATCAAAGATGGTGAATCCAAGTTATATAATCTTCAGCTTTTGACTATCGATTTTTAAACAATGAGATTTTATGGTTTTCATTTCGAAATCCTGCAAGAATTTGTTGGTGGATGTGTTCAAATGTTGGTAATGGCTCAGGTTCATGTGGGTTTGAGTCAGATTTTAATCCTGGCTTCAGAAAAAACTACTCAAATCTGGATTTAACCTTTTTATGCAAGATTTATGTATGTATTCTCTTAAGGCTAAATGCTGCTAGCTTGAGCTCTGAAGGTCTATTCTGTAGAATTATAGCCTCTTTTAAATTTGGTCCATTTCGACATGAAATGCAAATCTTAAGGCTATACAGCAGCAAATATTTAAGTCATATGTTGTTTTCCTACTTGACTCTGATCAAATGACTATTTTTATTTGACTCTTTTTCCTGAGCTAGCAGATTACTTTCTTCTTTGAATGTTTGTCTAGCCCCCCTGAGAAACACACACACTTGCACACGTGCAACATGCAACCCAAACCAGTAACATTTGAAAAAGGGAAAGAAATCCCCTTGCCCTAATGAATGAGAGAGAGAGGCAATGAAATATGCATCTGCTTGGACTGTGAATTATCTTAACATACAATGTTTTTATGAGATAAGAAAATGACCCTTGGAAGGTTCATGCGTGTACAGTGTTGCCCCCCTTCCCCCACCCCAAAAAAAAAAAAAATCTTGGCTTGAGAAGGTCCCAAACAATTCTGCCTGAAGACTCTATAGCTATTGAGCATAGTAGTTTAAATATTATTTTGAGTGTCATTGATTGCCAGCACCTCTTCCATCTCTGTTGACCTCAGTAGCTCTACCTCTGCTGATGTCAAACGGCTCGCACAGAAAATTATATAATATTCATGTTGTTGGAGTTTGGAGTTTTTAAATTATATAATATTCAATAATCTATGCTTATATGATTCAAATGATGAGTATTAACAGCTTAAGTAAGAGTAACATTAAAAATAAATATTCCAGTGCTGATCTTTTTGATTGATTATGGGAAATGAGGCTATTTTAACCTAAGGAGTTATATTAATTTTATTAGATTATATGGCTGCAGGACATTATTTAGCTGGAAATTACTTTTTTTTTTAGTAGTCTTGACAGAAACTAATTCTGTGGGCTTTCTGGAAATGTATTTGTTGTGTTTTGTTATCTCATTTCAGTCTTGCACTGACATATATGGGTTTCAATTTTTAGGGCCAGATAACTTGGACAACCTAAGGAAGCTGGCGGAGCAGTTTCAGAAGCAGCAACCACCTGCTGGTGCACAAGCAACGCAAGAAGAAGACGATGATGAAGTCCCGGAGCTTGTTGCTGGTGAAACCTTTGAAACTGCTGCAGAAGATAGTCATACTCATACTTCTTAGACTGGTTGTTTGAATGGTTTCCAATATCAATTTTATTACTTTACTGGGCATTTCTTTCCCCTTATGGCCTTCAGCTCTTGTGATAGTCACTTTACTTGATGTGTTGTTGAATTTAGTGAAAGAATTGTAGCTTGTATGAGACCTAATATATCGTTTGAATGGCAGTTTTTATCGAGTCATGCTGCCCTTCCATAAATTGCATTATTGCTAATTCCCTTTTATTGTATACATTGATGGCAAGGCTCATCCTCGGATTATACCAGCTCACCAACCTTTTTTTTACCATATTGATGCCTTTTGAAGGCATGGCTTCAGTAGTTGAAATGTAGAACACTAAGAGGGTGTTTGGAATTGTCATTTAAACAATAGTATTCAGTTTTTAATTAAACTTACACATATTTCTCAAAAAAAAAAAAAAAAACCTTACACATAATTCTATACACTTTTTCACTCACGTATTTTTACAAAACAACGTTACTAGAAATCTTTTACCAAACAGGTCCTAAATTGTGCTGGAAAGTATCACAATTGCACTTGTACTTTGCATAACACATATAGGTGCAATAGTCCCCACATTCGCTTACGCAAAACACTATTTGAGCTAAAACATGCCTAAAAAACTTTTTTTTTTAAATGATTCATGTTTGAATTAACAATTCATTAGTTAAAATGGATTTTGAGCTATAGGGATTATCCATAAGTAGATAACATTGTAGCTTAGGCAAGTTCATTTTGTATTTTTTTTTCTCTCTATCACTCTCAAACGCACGAAATCTACCATGCCCGAATTCACAAGATTTTGCATCCTCGGAATTCTTGGAGTTGTACACGAAAGCTTTTAAACTAAGAGAATTCATGGTGTGCCGGATAGAAGGGTGAACCAACCACATCTCGTAGGAATTAGAGTTTTTGCAGTATAAGTCTTGATCAAATTATCAAGATCAAAGAATATGAATCGTAAATTTGTCAGTTGTCAAGGCAGCAAGCATCAATCCATGTTAGTCTCAGTCTTGAGCTCATACTCACACTAGTGAATCAAACCGTCCATAGCCGAAACCATATCGAGGAAGGTTCTGTATCTTCAACAAAGATGCGAAGCTAGATGAGAACCCGATGTGTGAGGTTGCTAAAGAATAAATGGGAAAAAAATATTTTAATAAGAGTATAGATATGGAAGTTTTGACTCTTTTGAGGGTGAATAGGCAAAATAGAAACAGTAGCTCTTTATGTTAGAATATGCCTAAAATTCCTATTAAAAGAAAAAAAAATAGAAAAAAAAAAAGAAAAAAGGCCTAAAGCATTGCTAATGCTCCTCTACTTTTATAGATTTTTTACACGCGCATACATATGAACTATAAACTAGACTGCATATGTAGTTATGTGCACACAAAATATGCTTGCACCATTATCCATATGCACACTAACTAAATGTCATACACACACACAAATACAGAGTAAGAGCATCTCCAAGAACCTTTTTATTTTCTCACTCAAATTTGAAAAATAAACCAACTTTTCTATATTAATTATTCACTTCTTCTTTTTTAACACACCCTCCCACGGCCTCTCTATCAATCCTTTACTTCATTCAAATTTTTTATTCTTATTATTCAGCATTCACCACACAATGCTGCCTTGTTTTAAAGGCACCCTTGAAAGGCCTTAACAATTACAATTGAAATCGCTTTTCAAACCTCCATAGTTCCCTCCACCACCAAGGTCATGGGGTCCATATTGGGTCACATCAGGATCTCTATCATTTGTTTTTTATTATTCTTTCACACTTTTGTTTTAGTTCTATGTATACTTGTAAGGTTTTTTGAAAAATAAACAAATAAATAATTAGTTATAACTTATAACTGTTGTATCAAGGAACCTTTTTACTATGTCACTTGTGTTCCCAGTAGTGACAGAGAAACCTAGATAAAAATAGTTAAGGTCTCCCTCGCGCTACACTTATATTCTTTAGGCGACTGGTTCAATCTACAACTGAATCCACATTTATATCCATAATAAAATGCAGTGTCTCATGTGTAGAGTGTGGCGCCTTAAGTGATGGTATCCACATTAACAAGGACAAACTAAATGCAGCAAACTTGAGTGTCAAATGCTACTTGCATGAAAGCAATACCACCAGCATGATTTTAAGACGCAGGTTTCAATGTGCTAGAAATTCAATAGTTCTAATTTTCTTATCTAGGTAGTGAACTTATATTTTTCTCCATAAGAGTCAAACCCATTAATACTATAGTCTTAGAAAAAGAGGTTATACAACATATTTGCGAGCCAAACAAAGGCAAATAGGCAGTGTCACACACCAAAACTAGTACATCCAATATTTGGATTTATCAGCGAGTGAAACTAGAACAAGGGAATATATATAATATGCTTTTATATTAACCTCAACCTCAGTCCTTGAGCATGCCAAGAGATGGTAGCCCTGAGACAAGGTCTTGAGCTTCACCACTACTGCTATTCAGCCTTTGATCACCTTGTGGGCTGAAGTATTCAACTGCTTGCTCTCCCATTATGGACACCCTCAGGTGAAATTATCTTGATATACCAAACATTATTGACGCACGCCCTGCACACAGTCATTTGTAGTGAGTGCGCAGAAATAGGTCTTGCCAGACTGTTCTGAGAAACCATGGCCATGGCAATCATTTTATTCTGTTCTATATCATTAAAAAGTACATTCGTAGATAACATATATATAACCAAGAGGAGAAGGGAAATGAAATCTAAAAAATTGTTGATAAACAAATATAATAAAGTGATTTCTTGAAATCCTTAAACCCAACTCTCTCAAAGAGGCATCAATAAAATTTAATAAGCTCATCAGAATGCAATAACAAAGAAAGAATTTTCACCCAAGTTCTGAGTAGAAGCAATGGCATTGATTTTTTTTTTTTTGGAGAGGGGAATGTTGGTGGGAATGCCTTCAACTCTACAGAGAATCTAGACCCATCACTAAACAAGTTTTACTATGCCTTTTCAAGGAGATCATGGAGAAAGAGAATGGGGAAAAGCGGTTCATTCACAACCTCAATGTTGTCACAAGAAACCCCAAATTTAACAAAAACCATTTTCAAACCATTTAATAGATTAAGGCTAAAACCACATAGAGAGAGAGAGAGAGAGAGAGAGAGAGAGAGAGAGAAACCTTCAAAAGCATCTAATCAAAGGGCTATCCCTTGTAAATACTCTAATCAAAGGGCTATCCATTTAAATACCTACTCCCATGGGTTGTCTCCAAGGAGAAGCACATCATTTTCCCTGTCAACAAATACAAGCTACTAGCCTAATCTAAGAGGGTCTTCAAACTTTCCCTCAATTCCAAACATCTGCGCCAGCTTCTCTTGCAGCTCATTATAGCTGCTGAACTGGGAGATGTCTAGTGAGCACCCAACCGACCCTGATTTATAAACCTATACAAAAACAGTGCATCATCTAGTCAAGACTATTAAGCAAGCAATAGTAATAATAAATTGAAAAACCCAAATAGCTTGCAGCTCATACCTTGACAAAAGTCTGGGATGGGGTTGGTGGATCAACTTGCCCTGCACTATTCAATAACTCAGAGGAGACTTGCACTGAACTGTACAGAGAATTCTGAAATCCAGTATCCCCTAACGGCATTGAGGACACATCAGCATCAACTGATGTAGCAAAAGTAGACACAGTGGCATGGAGTAGAAGTCCAGATGAATCAACATGAACACCACAAGGAGTGGATTCTGAGAATCAGAGTTACAAATTTCTGGCTCTTCAGTAGCATCTTTCCCAGGATAAGGTGAGTGTGACATTGAGTTGGCAAAAGCATCGACCTGTGAATGTGAATACTTTGGAGCCCATGATCGTTGGGGTAACTGCTCAGCTAGCATGGACTGACCAACTCTGGAGAAGTTCAAAATATTGCTACTCCCTTCAGGACAAAGTGAACTGACCATGTTTTGTCTAGGGCTAATAAATTTTGAGAACTTCGTACTTGGATCCATGAAGCCTGCCTTCACAAAAGATGAAGAATGTACATTTGACTGCAGCCTCTGATGCAGCTGATCACTTCGAATATGAAGTGCATTCTGATAGGTATGTTGCTGTTGCCATGCCTGATCCTCTTGTTGGTTGTTTAGTGATTGCTGTATAAGGTGCTGCGGCATGTTCTCTGATAAAACTTGGGTTTGCACCTGCAGGATATTAAGATGAACTGCTTGTTGTTGTTGTTGTTGTTGTTGTTGTTGCTTTTGTTGCTGCTGCTGCTGCATGAGTGAAGTATGGCTCCCTGGCTGTTGAAGACACTGTAAAGGCTGCTGAAATTGCATAACTTGATGTCTTAGGAGATATGCACTTCCTAGGTACTGCATGCCAGTAGCCAACATGGCTTGGTTCCTGTACTGCTGATCAGGATAATTTCCAAGCAATGTTGGGTCCATTCTCTGCTGCATCCAGGGTTGCAAACTAACACCTTGAAAATTAAGGGAGTGAAGACCTTGCTCTCCAGTTCCCCCTTTAAAAAATCAATAAAAATTAATATTTAATGAAATATAGTGTAAAATAGATAATCTGATGTGAGATGTTTTGAAAAGTGAGTATATAAAATAGAAAAAAATAGGATGTTATGCTAAAATAGACAAAATTTTGCATGAGGTGATGCGAATGATCTAAGATCTTAGCCAAAAATAGCTCTAATCAATTATAATGCAACTATTTACAAAGACAACCACTTCAGTAAAGGATATTGACCCTTTTTTAAGCCTCTCATTATCTGTTTGGCCAACTTATTATTTGTTAATGTGAGACAAAAAATAAGTGATTTTAACAAATTCTTTCAGATGAAAGTCTCCCTTGTGTTTTCAAAAAGTATACTTTAGTCCTAGTAAGAGGATAAAATTCAAATTTAATTAATTATAATAAGGATTCAATGTCTGAATATCCCAATCCCTTATTTACGCCCTCCAATAAAACAATGACGCATCATCTACAGATTCCCAAATGTCCTTTAACTTCAAATTCACAACCCCTTTCTTTTAAAATTTTTGTTCATAAGTAATTTTCAATATCAAATAACTGAATAAGTCTCCATGGCCTTATTTTCTATGGAGAAGTTTCTTCATTCCAGCAAATATGGGTATGAAAGAACTAAGCAAACTAACTATCACACTAGAGAGAAAGATTTCAATTGGTTTGAATTTCTCAAGAGCTTGCTACCTTATTGGCAGCTGAGCTGTGTATACACCAATTCTCATATAGAAGTTGATTTATTCATTTATCTTATCACAGTCAATGCCATCATCGTTGTCATCATCATGCCGAGAAAACTTGAGGCGGGTGTCAATTGCAAGCAACATTAACATGATCTCCTCCATAAGCGCATGCGACCTATCTCCAGCTACAAATTCACAAACCACACCATCCACTTCAATCAAGCTGCATCCGGGAAGCTTTTGTACCCTTTTCTCTTCCATTCCCTTTCTTACCTTTGCGACACCATCCCATTGGTTAGCGGAAGCATACATGTTGGAAAGAAGAACATGAACCCCACCATGGTCTAGACTCTGATGAATCAAGTGCTCAACCGTTTCTTTACCCAACTCAACATCTCCATTAACTCTACAAGCATTGAGCAATGCACCCAAAACATAGGAGTCTGGTTCCATGGGCATCTCTCTCACCACCTTCTTTGCCTCTTCTAGCATCCCAGCTCTTCCTAAGAGATCTACCAAACAGCCATAGTGTTGGACCCCTGGCTCCATCCCATACTCCTCACTCATGCTAGTAAAAATTCTCAAACCTTCATCCACCAACCCCATTCGACTGCATGCACTTAATACACATATAAATGTTACTTCATTAGGAAAAACTCCTTCGTTCTTCATCCTAACAAACAACTCTATCGCACTACCACTCTGACCATGATTTGCTAGGCCTGAAATCAAAGAAGTAAAAGCATAAACATCTCTATTCACATTTGGCATCTCATCAAATACACTACGAGCAGTTTCAATGCACCCGCATTTTGCGTACATGTCAATAAGAGCAGTGCCCAAAACTCTATCTAATTCCATCCCATTTCTATCCACATATGCATGTATCCACCTTCCCTGATCCAGTGCGCCAAGAAAAGCACACGCAGTGAGTGCACCCACAATGCCAGCATGATTAGGCCGAAACCCAGAAACCTGCATATCATTAAAGAGCTCCAAAGCCTCTTTGAACAAACCAACTTGTGCATACCCAGTTATCATCGCACTCCAAGAAACAGTATTCTTCACAGGCATTTGATCAAACAGTTCCCGTGCAACCACAACTAGTCCCGATTTTACATAGCCATTAATCAAAGCAGTCCACGTAATGACATCCCGGTTCACACTCGTATCAAACAACTTACGAGCTGATTCCATGCAGTCACAAGTCGCGTACAAATGGATCAACCCGTTCTGCACAAAGTCATATGATTCCCAGCCAAGCCTGACGACTTGGGCATGGAAAATTGTACCCAATGAGATATCAGAGAGGTGAGCACAGGCTTTAAGGAGAAAAGAGAAAGTATAGTTGTTGGGCAAGAAGCCAATGTGAAGCATTTTCTTATAAAGACACACAGCTTTAATGGGTTCATTTTTCTCGGCAAAAGCTCTGACCATGGTGTTCCAAATGAGTTTGGATGGATTGGGTAAATGGTGAAAAAGTTGATAGGCGTGGTTCAAGTCTCCATGGTTGGACACTGCACAGAAGGAGATGATCTTGGTAGCGGCATGAGGGTCTAAAAGGGTGCCTGAAACAGTGAGATGGGATTGGATTTGCTTTACATGCGTCATGGTAAGGCTCAGGCAGCATTGGTCCAACAGGGCAAGAGCTCTCTGAGTACTTGCTTTCATCAGCCCAATATTTTGGGAAAAAATGGCAGCCTGAAAACTTTAACTTTGCCCCCAACACCAACATATCAACAAATTAACAACACATCCGATACCGTTTCTCTCTCTTAGCTCTGCCTCAGCAATTTGCATAATCTCATTTTTCCTTTTCCACTGGTCAATCCCTTCCGCCGGTGGCTTGGCATCGCACCCCCGTCGAATCTAAGAGAATCGGCTGAGGTACCGTATTCTCCTCTCTAATCTGAGTTTATTTTTCCTCTCTCTGATGATATCTCTCTCTTCTTTTTGACACACACTCGCTCTCTCTGCTGCCGCTAGTCTTGAGTCTTGACTCGTGTTTTGAGTTCATTGCTTTTTATTTACGGTATTTTAAATCTGGACTAAGGACACGAACAGCCAACTAAATTACCAGGTAATGAGTTGCGAACTTAAGAGTTAATATCATATTTGGGATAACATAATTTATCCGATTAATAAATAGGTTGAGTTAGTATCTAATTCAAGAAACCCATTTCAATTATTTGGCTCATTTAATTAAATGACAAAATTTTAATATTCCCATTAAATCCTAGATATATAAACTTATTAATTGCTATGGTTTATTTTCTTTGACATATTATAATTGATTATTTGTGATATTGAGATATGCTTTAGTTTTAAATAATTATTTGTGATGCAATTACTTGTTAGTTCTGAATTTTATATTAAAATATTTATTTTTTTGGTTTTTTATAATTCAATTTGGTTAATACTTTTCTTTTTTTTTCATTTTGATAATTAAGTCACACGATTGACCTATTTGATAAATAGGTTATATTAAGGTTGAGAAATCTTAACCCGTTTAATAAACATGCCGAGTTAGTGTTAACCCATATAGTCAGATTCTCATGAGTTAACACAACACGAACCCGACATACAAACACAAATTGCCACCCCTACACTAGACAGTGGTTAACTAACTTTGTTGTTAAGACTTGTGGGTTGGCGTGGAAATAATAATACTTGAGGAAAAAACAAAAGAAAAATTATTCATTTTGCTTGTTCAGGAAAAAAAAAGATATGTTAGAATTAGAATAACTTAAATACAAAAATTTAATAAAGTAGTTTGCATTTAAAATGTAATATATATAATTTGATAGTTACAACAATGAGAAAGGTGATTTTGAACTTTGGTTCTTCTCATAAATGTGATTAGGCAATGTCACTAGGGTTTTAACTCTTAACAATCCATGTGAAAGCTCTACAAATCGACAAATCATGTATGAAATTCCTTTTATAAGATCACATTTTGAAAATTTTGTGAACATATGTAAAAATTATGGGAAAAGATTAGGAGAAATGGGGAAAGTTTTAGGAAAGGTCATTTGGAAGGATAGGGAAATTGTCTTGATTTTTTACTTGAAGCTATGTTTGTATTGAGTAACAGTGTCATTTTCTCACTATGGTGGGCCTTTTTGTGTTGTTGGGCTTTGATTTCTCATGTTGTACTACGGCTTGTGGGTCTGAGGTAAGAGAGTTGGGGTTGGCCTAAACAGAGTACGCCTGAGGCCAATTTGTACACAAGTCTAGCCATCCCAATATAAACGTGTTCAGGCAAAAACATCGCATACTGAGTGTACGACATTTCCACAACAGGAACAGCTGTTACAGATGTTATAGCAGGAATACAATACAGCAGAATAACTATAATACAAGATAAATGATATTAACAAGGAAATAAAGGAAGGTAGCTTAATAAAGGTATAGCAGAATAATACAACCAATGGAAATAACGCTACAGTAGATAGTTTAATAACTGAACGGTGAACTAATCACCCAATAAGCATTAATAACGAAAAATGGAACTTGCCTGCCAAAAAATTAGACTTAACTTCTCAACAAAAGCGAGTCCAATAAGGAAACCAATTCCCAATGTAAGTAATCTCAAGGAAGGCTTCTGCCATAGAAGTTACACACGATGGAAAAATGGCCTAAATGGTTTAAGCTTCAATTCTCAATCTCTCAAAGAATGGGTCTGCTAAGAGGGGGAGAAAAGGGTAATCTATTAATGCATGACTCTACTCCTACCTCTTAAATCTCTCTAATTTTTTGTATAAAATTTTCTTTTCTCTCTTTTATTTCCATTTCTACCTCTCCTTCCTTCCATCTCTTGTTCCTCCCTCTCCTTTTTTACTGTTCACAGCTACCACTTTTTAATACTATTTTCCATGGGGGATTTACCAATTTTACCCCTCAATTGCTTTTGGCTCCTTATGGGTGTCCTTCCAAAATTGCCCACTAGCCTACCGACTGCTCAGCCACTACCATTGCTTTGAATGTGTTGGTTGCACCACTCCCCATTCCTAGACAAAATTGCTTGTCTTGTTTCTTACCTCTCTCTGTTATTCACTACCCTCATCCAGATAAGGATTAAGCATCTCCATTACCTTCCTCTATGGCATGCATCAAGTGGTCCAAGCCCACACTTACCTCTTTTAGGTGAAATGTCATCTCGGCAGAACATTTTTCCCCAAAGAAGTTTAAGCGGGAACCCCAAAATAGACTCCCTCTTTCTCCCCACCACTAGACCACACCCTTTGAAACTTGTGACTCACCTCCCCTGTATTGGCTGGGTACAAGTAGGTGATGCCCTAGCCCTTTGCGTACGCTCCACTCTATTTGAATTTGTTTCTTTTTGGCCTTCACACTATTTTTGTTGCCTTCGTGTTTGTTTGATTCTACTGTACGTACTGGTTGGTGTTTATCTTTTGTGGTGTGAAATATATGTGGGCTTTTAGGCTCATGTTCACTGCCTCTTATCCTTTCTTGGGCTGGGTGTTGCTTGGGTAAAAGCCCTTGTCTTCCTACAAAGCCTATGTTTTCCTTTTCTCTGTCCGAGGGCTTTTTGGTTATTGATCCTATCATATCACTTCGTCGTGTCTGCTATAACTTTTACCTTTCTTTTTACTTCTTGTTACCCTGTGGACTTGTGGGCTGATGTTCCTACCGTGCCAACTCACTACTTTGTCAATTTTGTGCTTAGGGCTTCCTAGGCCCACTTTTGACATCTTTACTTCTTTTGAGCTTTGTTGGCCAACATTTCTACTATGCTAGCCCATTTCATTATTTCATTCCTCAGGCTTCCTCGGCCCGTTTATTTCCTTTTTATCTCTTTTACTCCCATAGGCTTTTTGCTAGATCCTTTAGACTTCCTCGGCCCAATTACCACATCTTTACCTCTCATTACTTTTTGGGCTTATTAGCCTTTAAGCCGACCCATTGAGTTTATTAATTCATTTATCGGGCTTCCTCGACCCATTTACCTTTTCTTTACTTTTTTTTATTCTCATGGGCTTACTACTTCATCATTTGGGCTTCCTCGGCCCGTTTACTTCTTCTTTACCTCTTTTTTATTCTTGCGAGCTTGCCAGCCATCAATCTTGTCATTTCAGCTTGCTGGGCTTGTTTCCTCATCCCTTTATTGTTTCCCTTTTTTACCTTCTCTATATTGTTGGATTTCTTCTGTGGTTGGCCCTTTTGTCAAAAAAGGGCATTAACACTCATTATAGAGAGGGTTATTCCATTTTGCAAGTGGTGATATGTCTCCCTCTGGCACATCATCAACTTCAAGATTGTGGGCTATTAAAAAACTCGTATTATGGGTGCTTATATGACATTTAATAATACCAAGCATGGATGGAATGCCATTTTTCCAAAAGCTAAGTGTTCATCAAGAGTATAAATCTGAATTTTAAAACATTAAAGCATTAGCATCGGGGGTATAAAGCCCTCCAAATTGCTATTTTCAACCTAAACCATTAAAAACATGCAAAAATTGGATTATTAAATGTAAAAAATTATACCAACCTACTATAGTAATTTGGTACTTTTACTAATTACTATTCATAGTTGGTAAACTTAAATTCCCATATTTTATTAGCTCTCACTCTATCTCTTTTATGACTCTCCCTCTTCTCTCTCTATTCTCTTTATTTATCTTCTCTATCTCTTCACATTTTTGGTTGGGTTCAATCAGTGGCTAGTTTTTAGTGGTGGGTCTTTTCGGTGGTTTCTAGATTAGAATTAGTGGTGGATTTTGGTGGTAGCTGGGTTTCAGCTTTGATGGTAGAGTTGAATTGGTGGCTGGGTTTCGATGATTGGTCGTTTCAGTGGTAGTTGGGTTTTCAGTTTCAGTGGTGAAGTTTAATCTGTATCAAGGTTTCGCTGGTGGAGTTGAATCAATTGTTGGGTTGGGATTGGTGGTGGGTCGTTTTGGTGGTTGCTAGGTTGGGATTGGTGGTGGTAGTTTCAATGGTTGGTGGGTTGGGATTGGTGGCTAGGTTTTGGTATTGGGTCATTTTGTTGGTTGCTGTGTGTGGTGCAGCGGTGGTGGGTGGTGGGTTTGGCGGCAGTGGTTGTTTTTGAAAAAGGCTTCAACTTCATTCAACTATTAAACAGAGTCAAAGTACAAAGCTTCAAGGATTAGGGGAGGGGGCTCCTCCAACCATACAACCTCATCAGAAACATCTCTAGCAAATCGGGCTAAACTATGTGCTGCAGAATTAGCACTCCATTTGACAGTACTAACAGTGAACTTCTACAACCCAACAGTAAGACATTGTATGTCCCCATAGATATGACCAAGGCAAGAGCTGTTTACCTGTGAGAAGGAAATAGAATTCATTACACTTGCATTATCCCCATCAGGCGCCAACTCTGAAAATCCAGCATCAATAGCGAATTCCAGGGCTTTACGGCATGCCAAAACTTCAACTTTCTCATTCCCATAAACCAGTGGTCCCTTAGCAGATAATGCAGCCATGACTTCGCCCCTCTCATTACGAATAATTGCACCAAACCTCGAGGCATTTAGGTCCGAAAATATGGCAGCATCAAAGTTCAATTTGTACTTCAAATCGTGAGGTGAATTACATTCAGTTGTCCTCCCAGACGTGGCAGAAACTTGCAATTGGTTTTGGGCAGATTGGTACTCCTCCAAATAATCATGAGCTCTTTTATTTAGCCTAGCAGGTTCTTGTAATCTTCCCTCATGAATCACAGCTTTTCTCTGATTCCATATAAGCCATCCTTGTACCAGAAATAATTCAAACTCTTCCTTTGTAAGCCAAACAAGCAAGTCCTCAAAGAGCTGAAATATATCTCTCTGGCTTTGGGTGCATTTTTGCAGTCTACTAGGACCCCCAGCCCAGACGTCATGTGCTACCCTGCACTCCTACAAAACATGAACTACTGATTCAGAAGCACACCGGCAAAGTTCACAGCTCGCATCCTCAACAACCTTTTGATGAACTAAATTCTCCCTGGTTGGAAGTATATCGTGACAAACTCTCCAACCAAAGACCTTTATTTTGTTAGGAACATTAAGCTTCCATAACTTAGCCCACATAGAATTTGTTGTTCCTGCCGAAGAGCTTTCTCCCTGATTAATGGCTTCCCCCATAATCTGTCATGCAACATGGTAGCCTGACCTTACAGAGTATACTCCATTTTTATTATGTAGCCAGAAAATGGAATCAACAATTTGCCTTCTACTCAAAGGGATACGAAGGATGGCAGCCGCATCCTCACTGTGGAAGTTCCATTCAATATACCCACAGTCCCACCATTGTAAATCCTTGTCAATAAGGTCTGATACCCTCCACTCACTATCCACAGCAACTGGGAGATGAACCACCCTGTTTGTTGGGTAGTTAGTGATCCACCTATCCTGTGTGACCTTAATAGAAGATCCATCACCCACCCTCCAACAGCAACCTTTCTTTAGAATTGGTTGAGCAGCAATAATACTTTTCCAAACGTATGAACTATTTGGAACATCACCAGCAATTAGAAAATTGCTTCTTGGAAAGTACTGGGCTTTAAAACATTTGTGAAGAAGTGAACTCTGATCTTGCAACAACCTCCATCCTTGCTTGGCCAACATTGCCAAATTAAAATTTCTCACATCTTATACCGCCTTCTTTCTTAGGCCGAGCCAGTTTATTCTAGCACTTTCAATGGATTTTTTCCTCATTACCTATCGGCGGCAGTGGTTGTTGGGTTGAGATTTTGGTTGTAAGAGGTGATGTTTGCTTGTAGGAGAGAGAGAGAGAGTAAATAAAAAGAAAATAAATAATAATAAAAGAATATTTAAATAAAGTGGAAATAAATAAAGTTTTGAAATTAAGAGCATCCACATCAATGGTGTTAAATATCTATTTTAATACTCTAAACACCCCAAAACATCCAACATTAATGGTGCTAAACTTAAAAAAATTTACCAATCTGTAACAGTAAACTGCTAGTAGTACCAACTCATTGTAGTAAGCTACTACTAATATTATATTATTTCTCTTTCTCCCTCTCAATATTAAATTAGTTTTTTACTTTCTCTCCATTCCCTCACTCTCTCCTTTCTCTTTCTCTCTCTCTCTCAAGTCAGTTCTCTCTCTCCTCTATTACTTCCTATCCTTTCTTGCTTCTCATAGCAAAATGGTGATAATGGCTTTGAGATTGGCGTGCGACGACGTGTGGTGGTTGTTAAGATTGGTGTTGACGTTTTGAATTCTTGGGTTTGGGTTGTTCTGGCATTTGAGTTTGTTGGGTTGTGGTGGAGATTTTTTTTGGTGGGTTATGGGTTTTGTGAGTTGTGGCTTGCTAGGTTTTGGGGGTAGTTTGGCAGGGATAGTGGTGGTGCTAGGTTGTTATGTTAGTGTTGGGTGTGATGATGGGTAGGGGTTGTGCTTGGTCGTTTTACTAGGTGGTAAGGGTGGTGGTGGGAGTGGTTACGATTGTGGCAGTGGCTTGTGGTTATGGTGGGTCGTTGATCAGCTTTTGGTGTGGTTGGGTTTCAGTGGAGTTATGGTTTGTGTGGTAGTTTTTGGCTGATTTGGGTCAGTAGGTTGTGATGTGGATGGTGGTGGTGTGGTTGTGGTATGGATGCAGGTTTATGGTGGTTGGATTTTTTTTTTTTTTTTTTAAATTATAGTTGCAAAGGTTTTAGGTGGGTTTGATATGGAATTTTTTTGGGACGGTGAGTTTATGGCTATGGGTTGTGGCAACTAGTTTTGCTAGTAGTGGGTTGTGCGTGATGGCTGTGGGTGGTTGTTCCTGTTAGTTGTTATTGCTACAAAGAAGAGAGAGAAAGACGGAGAGGAAGAGAAAGAAAGAGAAATAGATTAAAAAAAAAATGGTAAACTACATAAATGGTCCCTATCCTTTACACCAGATTTCAATTTAGTTTCTAATCTTTTAATTGTGTTAAGTTGGTCCCTAACCTTTTAATGTCGTGTTAATTTAATCTCTGCCGTTATCTATTAGATGGAAAAGTCAAATGTGTCAAACGGCTTAAATAAAAAAAAAAGTTTGTTGCCACATCAACTACCACCTAGACTAACATGTCAATATTTGTAATTTTATTTGATGAAATGTCAAAACAGTTTTAAATTAGAAAAACAATAAGTGAATACCTAACTCACGTCTATCAACAACAAAAAATCTCTTTCCTCAATAAACAACAAAAATCTATAACTCACAGTCACGATTGCTTCACGTTTGGTCCTCTAGAGAGAAAGGTGAAGCACTACGGTGGCTAGAAATTATACCGAAGGTGATGACTGACGACAACCACGGGATCTAAGGGTTGATGGATTCTCCGATCTGAGGGCCGATGGAATCGCCGATCTGCTGGTAATATCTCTGTCTTTCGGTATTATCTTCCTAGTAAAATAATAAAATCTTTAATGTTGAATGTATTGTAAGGTAAAATGTTAAAATAGATAAAATAACGTTTTGAGTTGCTAAAAGCTAAGTTTTTAGCACCACTATTGTAATTGCTCACATGCAGTCAAGTAGGTCCAAGTTATTTTTAATTTATGCCATTATAGGTCTAAATCTTTTTTTTTTTTTTTTGGTGGTACCTAGGTCCAAATCTATTACAATATATCATTCCAATTTACAATACACAGGCTCTTAAAAAAAACTAGTCTCATCACACGCGCTTTGCGCGTGGGATGAGACTTTTCTCTTTTAGTGGTCTTATTTTGTAGGAAAAAACTGTATTTAATTATTTTATATACATATATGATTTTTATTTTAAAAATCTAATTTATAAGTGAATAAATTAATTTAAAATTAATAGGAGAGTAGTCCTATTTTTTAGGTAATATTTTAGTGGGAGTTGGAGTTGCATTTTTACAGGATTGTCCTTTAGTTTTGTCTCTACTTAAACATAAAACTGTAGGGGCATCTTTGAACTAAAAAATGAGTTTTTACCGGATTGTCCTTTAGTTTTGTCTCTATTTAAACATAAGACTGTAGGGGCATTTTTGAACTAAAAAAATGTGGAATCCAAACAGGAGAAGCCCCTTAAATAGTAGTATAGAAAAACAAAATTACAATACGCCCAATATAGAATGACATTTTGGCCAAAAATGAATTAAGGTCGTAATGTTTACTGGAGGGAGAAAGGGTAAAAAAGGAATTGGGCACTGAAGAAAAGGAGGGCATATTTATCCCCTATCTTCATCCGTCAAACCGAGATTGCTCTCTTTCTCTTGCCTGTGTACTGCCGCCGCGGCTTTTGCTGCTACTCGTTTCATATTCTACATTTCATATTTTATTACCAAATCAAAGGTACTTTTTTTTTTTTTTAATGTTGTTTCTGTATTAGGTTTTGTTTGAATTTTACACATTTACTAACATTTTTTTATTTGCCTCTTCACTGTGTTAAATAGTTTCATTTTATACAGAAACTTTAGCCCATAGTGCTATTGTTACTCATTTTCTTTCCAGTAATATAAGAAAAAGAAAGTCTCTTGAAATTTTCTCAGCAGCCTAACAGGGTACAGTATCTACAAGATGTTAGGGTTTTGGTTAATTTTCTTTTTCTTTAATTTATTGGGTTGAAAAGAGGCTTCTTTTATTTGAAAACCCTTATCCCCCATATACTTTCATTCACAATTTTGTTGGACTTAGGATTCAGATTTGAGACCCAAAACATTATATGAAAAAGGGGTTGTCATTGATTTTCAGTGTTTTTCCCTACTCAGATGGATAGGGAAAGGCTCATGAAAATGGCTGTTGCTGTTCGTACTGGTGGAAAAGGAAGCATGAGAAGGTGTGACATTCTATCTTGTTCAATAGAATATGTACAACTTCATTTTGTAGCTTAATCAACTAAAAAAAGTTTATTTCTCACTAGAAAGAGCTGCTCATTTTGTAAAAACAATGGTCAGTTATAGGTGAACTACAACAATTGTCAGTAATAGGAAGCATTTTTTTATTCTTTTCTTTTCATTTGATTCAATACCAGCTATTGTTATGGGAGGAGGAAGTGTAATTTGATTCAGAGCTCATTGGCACAAATGTGGGGTATGATTATATATGATTTAAACATTAACTTTGTCTGGAATAAAAATTATCCTATAATTGTTTTAGATTATAAACCATTAGGATTTAATATAATAAAAATTCTGAAGAGATTCTCCAAGTGTCATTCTTCTCATTCAAAGTATGATATCAGAAAGATTAATCATTTTGTACTATTAATTTTCACAAAAACTGCATAATGTTTTTGTTTGTTACTTTTGTATGCAAGTTTAATTGAGTTTGATGCGCCTCTGTCTTGTGTGCTTTTGTACTTAGAAAAAAGAAGGCTATTCACAGAGCCACGACGACCGATGATAAAAGGCTTCAGAGTATATTCAAGAGGATTGGGGTGAACGCCATCCCAGCTATTGAAGAAGTTAACATTTTCAAGGATGATGCAGTCATCCAGTTTCTTAATCCCAAAGGTTAACCTCCTAATCTAAATATGCCTTTAGGATTGTGTAGCCTAAGCTTTTTACCCCACCGATATTTTTGTAATTGCTTTTCTATTTGGCAACCAATGACTAATAATTTTTTTTATCTTGTATCACAGTTCAAGCTTCCATTGCTGCCAACACTTGGGTTGTTAGTGGTTCTCCCCAAACAAAAAGTATTTTCTCATTCTCTTCTTCTACCATTTATATTTGCTAGAATGCTTGTCTGCCTTTTTTTTTGGTGGCTTTTTCTGTATATTTATGTTTTTCAAGATGTGGTCTACATGAGTTGCTGAAATGGTAGGTGGCCCATTTAAATGTTGTAATATTGCTGAGGGTCTGCTAACTTTATGCTTAGCATTCCCAGATTTTCATTCATGTCTCTGATTTGTCGCTGCTGCACTTCTATTTCTTTAATAATTTTCAATGGAAAAGAACTAAGACTTGAAGTTTTGTTTCAGAATTGCAAGATATTCTCCCAGGGATCATTAACCAACTAGGTATGATGCCATTATGTTTTTTTTTTCCTTGCATTTAAGTCATAATGTTTTTGTTCTAATAGTTCCATATTAGTATTTGTCAGCTACCTGTATTTTGAGACCCCAGTACAAACAAATTGCTTCTTTGGCTTGCTAACCTGAGTCTTTTTGTCTTTACTAGTTAACTGATGTTAAATATTTCTTAAATGTGCATTGAATATCTAATTGCTTTGAATATAGTAGACTAGTCAATCCAATTTTTCCCTTTTTTTTTGGATTAGTAATTTATGCATGCACCCATTGCCTGTCGTGGATGTTTTTGCACAATATAATTGGTAGGTAGATGCTAGTTGCAATAGAGAAAAAATATGAAACCAGGGCATTGACATCCACTACAAGAAGGAACAATTGCAAAAGAGAAAAGCATGAAAAGCCAGGGCATCCACTACAGGAACTATATTGTCTGTTATCCATTCCCCGTGAAGTCAAAATCCCCAAGATCCAATTTCATAATCTTCTTTCAGAAATATGAATTTAAAAAAAATCAAAGATGGTGAATCCGAATGATAAAATCTTCAGCTTTTTTGACTATCGATTTTTAAACAATGAGATTTTATGGTTTTTATTTCAAAATCCTGCAAGAAGTTGCTGGTGGATGTGTTCAAATGTTGGCAACGTGTGTACAGTGTTCCCCCCCCCCCCCAAATCTCGGCTTCTGAATGTCCCAAACAATTCTTCCTGAGGGTTTCATAGCCCACTTGTGGGCTGTTATTTAGCAAAGTAGTTTAAATATTATTTTGTGTGTAATTGATTGCCGGCACTCTTCCATCTTTGTTGACCACAGTAGCTCTACCTCTGCTGCTGATGTCAAACACACAGAAAATTATAACATATTCATGTTGTTGGAGTTTTTAAACGGGAAAGGTCTCTTTTATTCAATAATCTACGCTTATGTGATTCAAATGAAGAGTATTAACAGCATAAGTAAGTGTAATATAAAATAAATATTCCACTGCCGATCTTTGATTGATTGATTGATTGTGGAAATGAGGCTATTTTAGCCCAAGGAGTTATATTAATTTTATTAGATTATATGGCTGCAGGACATTATTTAGATGGAAATTACGTTCTTCTAGTAGTCTTGACAGAAACTAATTCTATGGGCTTTCGGGAAATGAATTTGTTATGTTTTGTTATCTCAATCCAGTTGACTAACTTGCATTGACATATATGGGTTTCAATTTGTAGGGCCAGATAACTTGGACAATCTAAGGAAACTTGCGGAGCAGTTTCAGAAGCAGCAGCCACCTGCTGGTGCACAAGCAACGCAAGAAGAAGATGATGATGAAGTCCCAGAGCTTGTTGCTGGTGAAACCTTTGAAACTGCTGCAGAAGATGGTCATACTCATACTTCTTAGACTGGTTGTATGAATGATTTCCATTATCAATTTTAATACTTTGCTGGGCATTTTTTCCCCTCATGGCCTTCAGCTCTTGTGATAGTCACTTTTCTTGATATGTGCTGTTGAATCCAGAGAGAATTGTAGCTTGTATGAGACCTATTATATCGTTTGAATGACAGTCTTTATCGAGTCATGCTGCCCCTCCACAAACTCTAATATGCACCAATACTGGTACGGGAGTACAAAATTTATTTCAAAAATCTAGGATACGTTACATCGGAGATACGACAATTATTTAATTAATTAATATTTATTATTAGATATATTTAAATATTTTTGTACATAATTTATGTTTATTATAAGTTTTAAAATTAAGTAACAATGACATTAAAATGCTTGAAAACATACCTAAAATTAATTTAAAGGCAATACTAAACAACAAACAAGTACAATGATATTATAAAATGTTGTCTCAAATACAAACCAAGGGTTCGAATAAACAAACACACAGAAAGTGCTGTGTAAAGTACAAACAAAGAGTTCAAAGCTTCAAATAAACTACATTCAATATCAAACAAAAAAGAGGAGACAACTTCAAGATGATCACATAATATCATCTTCTTTAACAGTTTCCTCATTATTTTCAACAAGCATAACCTCCAACTCCAGCTCATCTAGTAATAATAAAAATGAATTTATTTATCTCAAAAGGAAGAAAAGAAAAATTAGGATAGAAAGAAATTATATTTAGGATTCAAGGAGTGAGCAAGGCAATGAATGTCACTTTTTCTATCATTAAATCCCACATTTCATACACTCCATGAAGATTAGCTCTATCCGTGTCAACCACTTAAAGCATGTCATAAATAGGAGAAATTATTATTTACACCAGGAGGACTGCTGATGTAGTCTTCCTTGATTAATGAGATGATGTCATCTATGTAAATGTATGTATGAATTTCCTAATCAGCATAAGGAATAAAAAATAAAAATTACCAAATGATGCCATATTTGCATAAATAACAGCATTTTATTGGTTAGTGGGTCATGAGAACCTCATCAATAGTCCTCTTAGTGGACCTAATAATTTCTCCATCAATAGGTCCTGTGAATCGAAGAATATAGTCAACCTCGTCCCACCATACTTCTTCCAAAATATAATCTCTCATGGTTTGAGATTTACCAACATCATCTTCTCTATAAGAGGTCCATTGCTCGCTAATGACCATGCTTTGAAAACCTCTTCTTATCGGTTTCAATCTTTTAAGCATGATTATTATTAAAGCAAATTATTTATTAGCAATCTTCATCAGCAAACACGAATAAAAATTCATTGAATGATTCATTAAAAATTGTCAATCTCATTGAATGATTCATGATAAAAACACGAATAAAAGATACTTCATCAGCAATCTTCATAATCCATTGACATTCATTATATGCAACCCCATTATGAAGAGAGTATTTGGCTGCACATATGTTCTTCAAAGCTAGACTGAGGATATGCACAACATACGGTGATCAAAATATAGTGGTATATTCAGCTTCAACAATAGATCCTACAGACTTCATAACAGGTGCATTATCATTAATGATTTGAACAACATTATGACATCCAACCTCAAATATGACCTCTAGAAACAAGTTTGAAATGTAGTGCATTATCACTTACTAATTACCATGCTTTAATCGACTCAGGCTGAATATTGGCAAATTTATCGGACATTTTTGGGTATTCATTTTTACCAACAAATTTCAATTACAATAAATATATAAATTATATAACACTAATAACAGTATAACAACAAACAACTGTGCAATGCAACAATGTGACAGTGACTATAAACAACCAAAAGACAATATTATATTTATTATTTTATTTAATATGATTATATCACAGACCCTGTAAGTGCACAATTGTACCCGGACCCAAAAACAAGTGTTGGGCTCAAGCCCAATAAGCCTTATGCAATAAGATTTGTAGAGTATGGATTTGAAATCTAGGTTCAGGATGTTGGAAGTTTGATTAGCAGGCTAAAGTGCCACAATATATGCGAATGGTGAACGAATACAACAAAGAGACCTCCTCGGACGATTTGTATATATATATATATATATATATATATATATATTCTCTTTCTATGGCAAAATTTACAACTCTTAGTTCCTGTTTTCTCTCAGCAGAAAGTGTCGATCCCCTCTCTCTTTCCTCTCTCGTTTCCTTATATACTTCTCCTTCACTGGTTCATCCATGTGTCATAAAAATCTTCCCATTAGATACTTGTCCCATCCACCACCTTCTTGAAGTTTTCAAAAAATAGCAGGGAAGCTGAATTCTACTGTTCATAGGTCACTTCCCCATTAATGCGGCCAGTGAGGTAGATGCAGGGTCTTTAATGTGGAGGTAGCAGCCTTTTCCTTAGATATTTCTCTCACATCCTTGCTTCTAGAGGGTACTTAGATCACCCTATTACCCATCAATTTTTCCAGAATCCTGCCTTTAACCCGTTTAGCAAGTCCCAGGGTCATTGCCGGGCCTGTCCGAGGAGACATTCCTCATTGGACCTTTACAATGCAGACTGACTCATGGGCC
Source organism: Castanea sativa (assembly GCF_040712315.1). Classification (NCBI taxonomy): domain Eukaryota; kingdom Viridiplantae; phylum Streptophyta; class Magnoliopsida; order Fagales; family Fagaceae; genus Castanea; species Castanea sativa. The sequence continues at coordinate 51,046,450 of NC_134013.1, read as the reverse complement.
TGGAGGCCCTGATCAAAAACAAACTGGTACCAGCCAATCAGGCCCAAAGCCCAAATGTTTATTCAGGAGTTTTCACCCCCCACAGACCCCACAACAATAAATCATAGACCCACAACAATGCAAATAGCCAAATATATATCCTAAATCCTAATACTCAAGTCAAAACTCAAAACAAACATGAGACAAAATGAAAAAAAAAAAAAAAACAGAGAGAGAAAGGCTAAGGTAACGTTTGGTAACTGTTTTTTCTTTTTATTTTCTGTTTTTAAAAACAATTTTCTATTTTTGAAACCAAAAAACTTGTTTGGCAATCCAAAATGGATTGAAAACAAAAAATTATTCTCAAAACTCAATTTATAAATGAAACTGAAAACATGCAAAAGGCTGTTTCCAGTTTTTAATTTTCAAAAGTCAATGAAAACAGGCATATGGTTTAATGAATCTGTCTCATTTAATGAGTTAGCATTAGAATCTAAATTCTAGTTACAATATATTTTAGTATTTTCTTTTTCTTTTTCTTTTTTTCAAAAAACTACTTTTTTTTATATTATTTCAACTAACTAAACATGTTTTTTTTTTTTTACAAAATACAAGAATTTTTTTTTTCTTTATATTCCCAAAAACAATTTTTTAAAAATAGAAAACAAAACTTGTTACCAAACATAACCTAAGTAGAGGCAAGGCAAAAAGAGGAAAAGAATTGTCGATTTGGCGATTACCATCAAAACAGAGGCAAGGCGAGAGAGAGAGAGAGAGAGAGAGAGAGTTTGAGAGACTTACCGGGAAGAAGGAGGAGGAGCTCTGGCGTCGACAACCACAAAGGCAAGAGAGAGAGATTTGCGATTTGATTAGGCAAATATCGAAGGCGCTAATTTAGTTCAGACTTCAGAGTAGAGATCGAGAGTGAGAGTGTAGAAAGGAGAGAGTGAGAGTCCAATTGTGTGAAGCTAGATTAGGGCTTTTAGCCCAACTGGGACGATCAATGGTCAGAAATCATCCAAGTGTCAAATTTTATTCTTTTTTCCCTTCTCCTATGTCCGATTAGTACTCTATGTATCTCAGACCGCATGTATCCAAGCCGTATCTAAATAATAATATATAAAGAATGATTTTTTTGCCAAATACTCTCCGAGTAAAACTATACCAATATCCAACCCATATCTGTATCGGATATATATCAAAATATTGATACGATGGCAAATTTGTTGTATCGGTGCATCAGAGCATACACTGCATTATTGCTCATTCCTTCTTTTATTGTATGCATTGATGGGCGAGTTAGACTCATCACCAGATCATACCAATCCACCAACCTTATTTTTACCATATTGATGCTTTTTGAAGACATGGCTTTGGATGTTTTAATGTAGAACGCTTAATTGTGTTGGAAAGTATCACAATTGCGCTCGTACGGACTTTGCATGACACCATATAAGTGCACTAGTCCTCAAAATGGCTTATACAAAACACTATTTGCCATTAGATAAAATGGATTTTTAGCTATAGAGATTCTCTAGAAGTAGATAACACTATTTTTTTGTTCTTTTTCTTCCCTTGTAACCTCTCTCTCTCTCTCTCTCCAAACCTGTCGCTCGAATTCACAAGATTCTGCGTCCCCAAAATTCCTGAGTTGTACTCACAAGCTTTATAATCTTAGGTGATTCATGTTGTAGCGAGTGGAATGGTGAACCAGCCACATCACTAGGAGTTCGAAATTTTTGCAGTATTAACCTTGATCAAATTCTCAATATCACAGAATATAAAATATTATAAATAGCAATTTTGTCATTTGACAAGGTAGCATTAAGCCAAGTTAGTCTCAGTCTTGAGCTCATTCTCACACTTGTGAAACAAACCGTCCACAACCTGAGAGCAAGGTTTTGTACCTTCAAGGAAGGTGAGAAGCTGGATGAGAACCCGGTGTGTGTGAGAGTGAATGGCAAAATAGAAACATTTGAACATTAGCTCTTTATGTTAGAATGTGCCTAAAATTCCTATTAAAATAATATATATATCATTGCTAATGCTCCACTACTTGATAGATTTTTTTACACGCACACACATCATATGAACTATGGAGTATGGAGTCTTATGGACGATGCTGCAAATGTAGTTATGTACACTCAAAACATGCTTGCACTCTTATTCATATGCACGCTGACTAAATGTCTCTCACACACACAAATACATGGTGTAAGTCCTATAAAAAAAATGGAGTAAGAGCATCTCCAAGAACCTTTCATTTTCTCACCCAAATTTGAAAAAATAAACTGACTTCCTCCCCAACAGCTTCTCTATCAATTTTTTACTTCATTTAAATGTTTTATTCCTATTATTATAATTTTTATTTCAAAATCATTTACTTATCTCTCCACTCATTCCACACCGAGAGACCTACCATCCGTATCGGCATTCTTGCCACACAATGCTGCTTTGTCTTGGAGGCCCTCAACAAAAAGACGCCACACAATGACACAATGCTGCCTTGTCTAAGAGGCCCACAACAAAAAGAGATAGAAGTCTTCAAAGTAGTTTGAAAAAAATACTTTGTTCCTTGACAAGACCTCCATTGTTGTGATTCCTTCCACCGCCCAGGTCATGAGGTCCATATGGGGCCAAATCAACATCTCTATCATATATATATATTTCTGTTCTTTCACACTTCGGCTTTACGTTGTGTGTGTGTGTGTTCAGTATTGAATTGTGTTTTGCGTCTTGATTTCGCATCTGCCTCTTGAGCCCGGTAAGCTTTGAAGAGAAGAGGTGAGCTGAATATTTTTTTTTGTTAGTTCAATATTTTACTTTCACAAGTTTTTGCAGTTCTGAAGAGTGCTATAAAGTATAAATATGGGAAAAAATAGTTTACAAAGCATACTAGACAAATAAATAATTAGTTATAACTTATAACTGTTGTATCAAGGAACCTTTTTACTATGTCACTTGTTTTCCCACAGGTTACAGAGAAACCTAGATCAAAATAGATAAGCCCCCCACCCCCCCACACTTGTATTCTTTAGGCGACTCATTCAAATGGCGCCTTAAACATAGCATGTCTACCTTGCATGTGTATCTTCAACTATGCTCTCAACTACTTAATCATAGCGCTCTAAGGTAGTATCATAATAGCAATCATTGTGATGGTATCCACATTAACAAGGACAAACTAAATGCAGCAAACTTGAGTGTCAAATGCTACTTTCATGAAAGCAATACCACCAGCAGTCCAGCACAATTTTAGGACAGGTTTCAATTTGCTAGAAATTCAATAGTTCTAATTTTCTTATCTAGGTAGTGAACTTATATTTTTCTCCACAAGAGTCAAACCCATTACAACTAGAGTCTTGGAAAAAGAGGTTGTACAACATACTTGCGAGCCAAACAAAGGCAAATAGGCAGTGTCACACACCAAACTAGTATATCCAATATTTGGATTTATCAGCGTGTGAAACTAGAAACAATTTCTGGGAATATGTAATATGCTTTTATATTAACCTCAACCTCAGTACTCAAGCATGCCAAGAGATGGTAGCCCTGAGACAAGGTCTTGAGCTTCACCACTACTGCTATTCAGCCTTTGTCCTCCTTGTGGGCTGAAGGATTCAACTGCTTGCTCTCCCAATTTATGGACATCCTCAGGTGAAAGTATCTTGATATACCAAACATTATTGACGAACGCCCTGCACACAGTCATTTGTAGTGAGTGCAAAGACATAGGTCTTGCCAGGCTGTTCTGAGAACCCAGGCCATGGCAATCATTTTATTCTGTTCTATATCATTAAAAAGTACCTTCATAGATAAACATATATATATATATATAACCAAGAGGCGAAGGGAAATAAAATCTAAAAAATTGTTGATAAACAATTATAATAAAGCAATTTCTTGAAATCCTCAAACCCACCTCTCTCAAAGAGGCGTCAATAAAATTTAATAAGCTCATCAGAATGCAATCACAAAGAAAGAAATTTCACCCAAATTAAACAAGTTTGACTTTTCAAGGAGATAAACCCACAAAAACATCTAATCATAGGGCTATCCATTATAAATACTTACTCCCAAGGGTCGTCTCCAAGGAGAAGCACATCATTCTCCCTGTCAACAAATACAAGCTGCCAGCCTGATCTAAGAGGGTCTTCAAACTTTCCCTCAATTCCAAACATCTCCGCCAGCTCCTCTCGCAGCTCATTATAGCTGCTGAACCGGGAGATGTCTAGTGAGCGCCCAACCGACCCTGATTTATAAACCTATACAAAAACAGAGCATCATCTAGCCAAGACTATTAAGCAAGCAATAGTAATAATAAATTGAAAGACCTAAATAGCTTGCTGCTCATACCTTGACAAAAGTCTGAGATGGGGTTGGTGGGTCAACTTGCCCTGCACTGTTCAATAACTCAGAGGAGTCTTGCACCGAACTGTACAGAGAACTCTGAAATCCGGTATGCCCTAATGGCATTGAGGACACATCAGCATCAACTGATGTAGCAAAAGTAGACAGAGTGGCAGGGAGTAGAAGTCCAGATGAATCAATATTAACACCAAAAAGAGTAGGATTCTGAGAATCAGAGTTACAATTTTCTGGCTCTTCAGTAGCATCTTTCCCAGGATAAGGTGAGTGTGACATTGAGTTGGCAAAAGCATTGACCTGTGAATGTGTATACTTTGAAGCCCATGATTGTTGGGGTAACTGCTCAGCTAGCATAGGCTGACCAACTCTGGAGAAGTTCAAAATATTGCTACTCCCTTCAGGACAAAGTGAACTGACCATGTTTTGTCTAGGGCTAATGGATGCTGAGAACTTTGTACTTGGATCCATGAAGTCTGCCTTCACAAAAGATGAAGAAGGCACATTTGACTGCAGCCTCTGATGCAGCTGATCACTACGAATATGAAGTGTATTCTGATAGGTATGCTGCTGTTGCTGTTGCTGTTGCTGTTGCCGTGCCTGATCCTCTTGTTGGTTGTTAAGTGATTGCTGTATAAGGTGCTGTGGCGTGTTCTCTGATAAAACTTGGGTTTGTGCCTGCAGGATATTAAGAGGAACTGTTTGTGGTTGTTGTTGCTGTTGTTGCTGCTGCTGCAAGAGTGAAGTATGGCTCCCTTGCTGTTGAAGATACTGGAAGGGCTGCTGAAATTGCATAACCTGATGTCTTAGGAGATCTGCATTTCCTAGGTTCTGCATGCCAGCAGCCAACATGGCTTGGTACTGCTGATTAGGATCATTTCCAAGCAATGTTGGATCCATTCTCTGCTGCATCCAGGGATACAAACCAACACCTTGAAAATTAAGGGAGTGAAGACCATGCTCTCCACTTCCTCCCCTTAGCCACATCATCCCGTTAGCTGCATCATCCCTGTTATCTGTAACAAGACCATGTAAAGAAATACTTCATCTCCACACTAATTATGATTAAAATTTCCATATACTACTAGTACGCACACAAAACGTGGTTCACACACTAACAAACCAGTATTAAACTGGAAAAGCATGTAGCCAAAACCCCCAATATATTCATTGAATAGGTATATAAATAAAATTAACACACCATTTTTCCACATGGAGAATATGGATAAAAGGCACATTCAATGATCTTCCATTTTGTAATGTAAAGAACAAAGTAATTTATGGGAAAGAACTGCATTTAGGGCATCTGGCAAGTGGCAAGTGGCAAGTGGGAAAGATTTTGGCAAGGTTGTATCTGAATGGTTCTCAAGTAAATTCCTGCCCTTGAAATTCATTATGAAACACCCAAGAAATTGTAAACTTTTAGCTTTCTTATAATAGCACATCAAGTTAGTAGGGATACTGCACTATTTTATCTATTAAGATTCTAATTAAAGTGGGGGTTCCATCACATATAGCTCAAATTTTACCAACAAAATTGAAATTCCTTCTCTGATTTTCTAGACAAGTGTGTCAGGATATAACACATTGGAACATGGTATGAAACATATATGAATAATTTCATTTTTATACAAACTAGTCGCATACCCACGCGTTGCACATGATAATTTTTTTATGGTCTCATTAAATATTTTATTAATACTATAATTTTAGTTATTAACCATTGGCTTTTCATTAATTTTTAAGTTGATAAAAACCTTAAATATACCTTTTTTTTACCTTTCTACACACACACACACACACATATAGTGAATCTTTACACATACCTTTAAGAAAACTCTATATATTCCACTTTTTTGGTTGCAAAAAATTATAGACTACTACATAATGATAGTGACTAATTAATTTTATATTTTTTTTTTAGTGATCTCATTTATAACGCTTCTTACCATTATCATATATTTACTTACTAATGATTTGCAACCACCGCGCACCCTTGGTGCGGTGGTCACTCCACAAGTATAAATACTTGTGAGATGTTGGGGGCAAGGGCTGGGGTTCAAGTCTCTAGAAGAGAGATTCACACACATATACACTTAGATTAGGTTATAGTAGAAATTCTATCTTATATTAAAAAATAAAAATAAAAAACTAATGATTTGCATAACAAAGACGATAAATAAGAAGTAGCATTGTTCATTAGATTTTCGAAAGTAATAGCATATGAAAATTATATATATATATATATATATATATATATATATTATAAATAAGGTTAAATGAAATATCAAAAAATCGATTTTTAAATTTTCTGACTTTATTTCTTATGTAATTTCTACTACTATCAGAGAACATCTCTTTCTTAGTTATGATTAATATGGTTTCCATAGTTAGAGTTTGATTAGTTTTAAATTTAAATTTAGTACTATGATTGAATTTAATTATTGATTGTTGATTTAATTTTTTTAAGTGAATTCAACGATTTATGTTACTACACTGTAAAGTTTTTAATGTTCTCCACACGGTAATCTCTATTTTATTTTTTTTCAGTGAATTCAACGATTGATTACTAATTGACGTTTGGTTTTTTTTTCTTTATCTACTCTTTATTACTTTGTATTGGTTTTTTTTCTATACCATCTCTCTCTCTCTCTCTCTCTCTCTCTCTCTCTCTCTCTCTCTCTCTCTCTCTCTCTCTCTCTCTCTCTCTCTCTCTCTCTCTCTCTCTCTCTCTCTCTCTCTCTCTCTCTCTCTCTCTCTCTCTCTCTCTCTCTCTCTCTCTCTCTCTCTCTCTCTCTCTCTCCATTGGCAACCTATCGTTTTCCAAATTGATGATGATTCTATGACATTAAATATGCACTATTAGTTTTTTTTTAATTTAGTGTTTCTAACTTGATTTATTTTGTATTTCATTCTTCCTTTGATGAATTGGGTGTGAAAATGAGTGTTTTTGCCTAGCACTACTCCACTTAATGTGGACATTTTTATTTATTTAATTTAGGCAAAATATTATATTTAAAAATTTTTAAAATAAAAAAGGAGTGGAAATATAAAAAATTTAATGATATATATGGGGGATGTGGCTGAATTTAAATGTTAAATAAAATGATATGAGAAAAAAAAATTTTAAAATAACAATAAACACTAACTTATCCAAATAATTCTATGTAATATAATAATAGTACATTCTTATATACTATTTTTAATTATTTATAATGCAATATGATAATATTTAACAATCAAAGTCATAAAAAATAAAACTAAAATAAAAAACTTAAAACACAAAACTAAATCCCATCAACCAAAATAGCAAAATAGAGTTCTAAAAAATACAAAACTTTATCAAGATAAAATAGAGATGCAAGAAAAATAAAAATCCATCAAAAATTTGAGGGAGAAAGAGTGGAAAATAACCACCTTTTTGTGAGAGAAAATTATGTAAAGAATGAAAGAGTGAATGACAAATTTATACTAAAAGGATGATAATAAAAAGAAACAAAATAATAGGAAAGAGGAAGAGTGATATCAAAGTAGAATGTTTGGGGAGATGATAAAGTAAAGAGAAAGAGAAAGGTTGGAGAAAGCGTAAATGTTAAAAAAAAGATGAGTACAATTTGATGAGCACAATTTTATTTTATTTGAATTTAAGTAAAATATTACATTTTTTATTTTTCAAAACAAAAAGAGAGAAAATATAAATAATTTAATGATAAGGAGGATGTGGTTGAATTTCAATATTGAGTAAAATAGAAGAGGAAAAAATTAAGAAAAATTAAAAGATATAACAATAAACACTAAATTATTCAAATTATGCTATGTAATGGAATACTATTTTATTTTTATCCACTATCTTTCATTTTTTATAATGTAATCGGATAAAATTTAACAATCAAAGAGTAAAATAATAATAATAATAATAACTTAAAACAAAAAACTAAATCGTATCAACCTAAATTAGAGTTCTTAAAAACACAAAAATTTAGTCAACCTAAAGTGGAGGTGCAATAAAAAATAAAAATCCCCAAAACATTGAGAGAGAGAGAGAGAGAGAGCGAATTTTTGTGAAAGAAAACTATACAAAGAATAGAAAAAAAAGAATGAAAAAGAGTGACAAATTTATAGTAAGAGGGAAGGGATAAGAAGAGACAAATAAAAAAAGATGAAAGGAAAGATGAATCGCAATATTAAAGTAGAGGGTAGTGGGGAGATGATAATGTAAGAGAAGAAAGGTTGAAGAAAGTGTAAATATTTAAAAAATAAGTGAATGTAAAAAAAATTATAGGAAAATTGGAAATAGAAAAGAAATATGTATAGATGTTAAAACCGACAAAGATGAATATGTACCGTCAATAATCTTTTTATATATTTTTTTTGTAAAAAAATAGGAATAAATAATAAATAATAATTATGTGGCGAATGACATGGCGATGAGGTGGCGCAACAGAAGCTTAGTAACAATAAATGCCACGCCTTAACTTTTAGTAATATATAAATATAGATGACCATGAACAATTCCTCAAAAAAAAAAAAAAAAAAAAAGATGACTATGAACAAAAACATTGAGATGCAAGATTTGGTTGGTCTTGTTTACCATATTTTTTATAAATGTAAGAGGTGGGGGGATTTGAACCCTGGATGTCTCCATTAGAAACACCAAGAGGTACCAATTGAGCTACAAAGCTCTTGGAAATGGTCTTGTTTATCATATTTACATTTTAAAACTACTTTACTTCACAATTTTAGACATTAGAAATGTATTGTGCCACAAGGACTCTGCGATTACCTAAAATGCCTACTTAGTAAATTATTGAAAGAGTTCATAAAACTACATATGGCTTGAACAAACTAGAATGTATAGTTTCCAATACAATATTTAGCTTGGGTCTGTTTGAACGATACTCCAGTGGTTCTGGCAATTCTTGTGGTGCCTGGGCACCGGGGTTCGAACCACACCAGCCCCCTCCCCCTATTTTTACAAAGCAAATTAAAATTTTTTAAAAATAAATAATAAAAAAACCAATATGTAGCTTGAACCATTCTAACGCATACCTGAAGGCAAAAGTATCTGAACTAACACATTAAACCCATTTTTTTCTATGACTGGGACACTAATTACACTATAAGAAAACTTTGTGCCTCTTTTTCATAAATTGACCCTATTGACCAGGGTGCAAGAATGAATGATTATAACTTAAGATAAGCACACTGTAAAATTTTTTAATGATTACATAACTTTCAAGTCTAGACCATCTGACTTTAGTCTAGCTTCATTCTATATGTGCACAATTTCTATCTAAACCTTGGATACAATTTTTAATCACAACTGAAGGACGCTGTTCAAGGGATCAACTCTTGACCCAATTTGAAACTCAAATCTAGCCTTGCTTTGGCAAGAAATGTAAATTGTTCTCAACTTTGGCCACTTAGACTCAGCATCATAATTAAACTATACAGAAAGTTTTAGATGATTTCAAATCCAAAAATAACAGGGAAAGATAACAATAAAAATGAAAACTCCATCACCAAAGTCATAAGTCGTTGAAAAGAATAAATACCATGCAAAGATGATACCCCAGGATGCCATGGGCGTTTCAGTCTGAGGGGAAACAATGACGGATACATGGGGAAAGTTGTTAAAGGTTCAATTTCCCATAAAGATACCCTTGGCTGCCTCTCGCCTGCTGTTGACTCATCCCAACCAACCTATACATGAAGCATGAAAGATAAACAAAAAAACAAAACCACAGTGAGTTAGAATAAGTGATGGGCAAAGCAGTTGTACCTGATACAGAACAATATAACATATATATAGATATAGAGAGAGCGAGAGAGAGAGAGAGCACTCAGTAAAAGCAGAAATAGAAATGGAGAAATAGTAAAACTTCACAAAAGAGAGATACCAAAGTACAATCACTTTCAGTATCTTGGATCAAAAGTTCAAAAGGATTGGGAGATTAGAGGACGTGCCTTATAGAATAAGAGCAGAGGGATGAAGTGGAAAAATGCATCAGGAATATTGTGTGACCATAGAGTACCTATTGATAGAAGGGAAAAATCTATAAGAATGCTACAGAATGTTAGGCTGTTAAGAAGCAATATCTTCATACAATAAGCGTAGCCAAATGAGAATGTCAAGATAGATGAATGAAAATGGAATGAAAACGCTAGGATAGAAGATCTAAGGAATAAAGTCATCCGTTCAAAGGTAAAAGTGGCTCCTACAGAGGAAAAAATGAGAAAAGAGTCACTTGAGATTATTTATTCAAGTTCATGGAATGGTAAAAGGTAGAAAAAGATACGTTAAGAGTATGACTTTAAATAGGATACAATATCAGAAAAGAATACATATGGCTAATCCTGATTGGTTGATGATGACCATTAGTTTACTCCAATTTAGTTGGATTAAAGCTTATAGTTGAGTTGAGTTCACAAAAGACCACGTGAAATGGAATATCACATAGCTTGCAGTAGTTGGTTAAAGGAAGGGGAAAAAGGTGCAAAATGCATAACCAATGGAAATTGGCAGCAGTGGAACTAGACAGACAGCCTTTAAAAAGTCCAGACTGACATTCTTTCTAATAGATTTACTAAGAAAAAATCTGGAAAGAAATTTTAAAAGCATTCTTTTCCTCCATAAGCACAACACAAGATATGAAGCTTAGTATTTATTAAATAAAGAAACAGCATCTGGGAGAATGGCGAATACTTGCATGCTATGATAAAAGCCAAATTACCTTAACAGATCGCCAATGAGAATTTGGCCAACGAACAGGGTCCAGATCACTTATTCCAGTTATTGTACCCATGTACCTGACAAAAAAACCCTTACACATCTGAAAACAGGAACATATGATATAAGTACAGGCAGCAGTCCCAAGCAGTCACACTATTGAGAGAGAAACAAGATGCAGTTAGTATGTACTTTCTGGTGCACACCAACCATAAACGTGATCAACTCGCCATAAACAAGCAGCAACATGCTAACATGCTGTTTTGCTTCTGACAAGTATTAAATTTTATTAGAAGAGCGCAAAAAAGGTGTGCCACCTTGGTAACATGCAAACAAGCTGTTTACCAGGATTGCTTGTAGGATATCATTATCTGATGACTGAGGAGTGCTAGGGACCATTTCTCCAACAAATGCTCCACCCATCACACCTCAAAGATGATGCTTGTGACTTTTAAAAAGGTAAAGTGGAATGGGTTAGTACTACTAGAGAAGAAGCGATGTTAGTATTAAAAAAATAAAGCTGTCATCTACTTTCTCTAGATGTTTTACTAGGACAACAGAAAGATAAAAGCCTCTCCTCTCCCCCACTTTCTACCTCCAACTTCCTTTCATTTTGAAAGCCTCTATCTTCTCTTGGTCTCTCCCCAATGCTTTATCTCAAAAATAATTCAGTTGCACTGAGGCAGTGTATCAGCCATCTAGATGTTTTTACTGGGACAGCAGAAAGTTAGAAGCCTCTCCTCTCCCCCACTTTCTACCTCCAACTTCCTTCCCTTTTGAAGGCTTCTACTTTCTCTTGTTCTCTTCCAATGCTTTTCTTATCATCTTCTGTATCTAGTCTGGTACATGAACTATCCTTTGTCTCAAAAATAATTCAATTGCACTGAGGCAGTCAATCACCCATCTTGAGGGTTTTAAGTTCCTCACTTCAATGAGTGAATGATTGTTTCTCCATCAATACGTTATTATCATTCTCTCATACCTGCCCCATCCATCTTGTTTCAAGATTTTTTTTGGCCCAACCAGAGGGTTATTTAACTACAATATAATACTCATAAGGCTCTTGTTGATATCAAAATTGATCTTGTATTATAATTACAGTTATGCAAGAATATGCTACAACTTCTATCCCAAAGAGAGGGGCTTGAAGCAAAATTTAGCAGCATTAGGTGACAATCTTCCCAAGCAAATAAAACACAATTCCCTCTCACAAGAGAATGGCTATATTTTCCGTCTTTTACATTATTTCAAATACAAGAGACATACACCAAGCTTTTGTAGGTGAATCTACTCCTAGTAGCAGAAGTAAAATCAATTTTATATGGAATTTTAAAAGAGAGACATGTTTGAAGCAAAGTAGGATTCATTTAAACCAATATAGAAGGAAGAAGAGACAACCGACCAGACTTGTGACTGAAAAAGTGAAAATCTGAGTGAATCTGTGAAATATGGACAATGATATTTATATATATTGTTACTTGTTTTTTTATTCGGTTTGCTGAGTATTCCATTCATGTTTATTTATTTATTTTTCAACTGGCTGTGACTGGTTGCATTATTTTTTATCAACACCACAGTATATTAGTCGTCTTGTTAAAGTGTGAAAGTTGGAACAAGTAAAGTGTTGCCTTGCACAAAATGCACTAGAAGTACAAATGCCTCCTGAACCTAGGTAGGGCCTGTTTTCTTAAAATCCCGGCTTACTTTCATCACCTACTTATGCACAGCTTTTAAAGTCTTACTTTTTAGTAATAAGTTCACCCAAAAACACACGTAATATGTCATGAAAACATTGCATTCATATCATGACTATTGACTACACAATTAACTTAAGCCCAGCCGTAACAAGAAACAGTACCTATGTGACAGAATGCCATACTGTGATTAAGATAGTCATCAAATGCCTTACCACGATATAAGGGGCTTTAACAAATGAAATGTAATAAACTCATAGACAGGAGACCATTATCCCATGATAAATGAAATATGTCATTGAAAATTAACTACTAGCTTACCTTCTGACACTTGACTCTTCAGTCTCAAAGAGCATCCGGAAGCGCATCCCAACTGACACTCGTGTGTGAAATACAGCTTTAACATATTTTGAAAGGGGTACGACAAACTCAGAAGGACTAGCCCTGTAAATGATAGAAGAGCTAAAACAAGCATTACAGAAGAAAAGACAACGTTAACCATTACAGAAGAAACTTTGAGAATTGTTAGTCACCGTGGGTTATAAAAAACTGTAAAACAGCTATTCGTTGAAGCAGCATGAGCAGCAGCAGCTAGGAGTCCAATATGCATGCTATCACTTGATAAAACAGATGATGGCATCACAGTCTGTGGACGAGTGGCACGGCGAATTCCCAAAAGAAGCTGATTTTTTTCATTCCTGGTGATAGTAATTACCAAGAAAACTCGTGATTCCAATGCATGAAACAAAAATCAAGGCAGGAATAAAGTGTAGGAAATATATACCAGATAAAGAGAACAGAATCCCCTGCAACAAGCCTTTTGGCACTAACAAACACGCTCCAGCCTGTAGTAAGAAGATGCCGTTTGGGCTGTCCTGAAAGATGTGCAAGAAATATAAAGTGTCAGGTTGCTCAGAAAATCACCGGTTACACTATTTTACAGACTATTAGCATACATTCTACAAAATAAGCAGTGCACCTAAGTCATTCAGAGCTTTCTCAAAATGATCAAATATCAGCTCTCCTAATTCTTACATTTGGAAAAATGTATTGCTTTTCTATCTAAAATGATTTAAGAAACACACCCTCATGACATATGATGAATAATCTTCCGTTTCCACATGTTCACAAGTTTTAAAAATTGTTAATGTCTTCCAACCTTCCCCAAACGTAATCCTTGAAGGCTTGAACTGCTAGGTACGGCTGTCCTTAATGTTCCTAGACGACAGGGACACCAGTAATTATGTCTAAACACCTCAATGTGATTTCAGCTTGAAGACAGAGATATCTAATGATATCTAATTCCAGACACTTAGCAGTGCAAAGGAAAACCAATTCCACCATTTACACCAACCATAACCGCAATTGTTGGTTATGGTCAATATTCTCTTCTCCCTGCAAAAAGTCAGTACCAGGTGTTCAAAAAACTGAGGGTCCATTTTCCATCTCAAAGTTGAATGGAGTTCAGTTGTCATTGTCAATCAGCCTCTGCTTCTCTCTCACCGTCAATTGGCTGCTGGTTCTCTCATTGTCAATCTAATCTGCCTTTGTCCTTGAAGACCAACAAGGATAACCAATAAAACCGCAACTTCTTGTGTCCATGGTCCCAGTTTCTGCCTCTATCAGTTAGTGATTGGTTTTATATGTTAGAAAACTGACTTTCAGAGGAAGAAATCCCTCAGTACCAACCAATTTATACCCCAGCTGTCACTTCGTCTTCTACATATAAAACAATGTACTCCATGATTGCCTCAAAAGTTGTAACATATTCTTCCATCTGTACCTTTTTTCTTCATCATGGAATTAAGGCTTCAGACACTTTGATATACACCTTTCTCCACTGGGGCCATGAACAAGGCATTTATCAAATCCCAGTGGTGAAAAGCAAGGTTGGTCTGTTGCAAAGGAAAATTGTTTGTAAAAACTAACAAGATTATCAAACAACTGACTAGAGCAGTCAGTTTTACATCTTCAGGGATCTATGTTTTTCCATTCATCCATCTTAACATTCTCCTTTCAACTAAACTCATTTATAAATACGGTACTTCTTAATAGCCTAACATTCGGTACCATATAGAGCATAAATAGTCTTAAAGCAGTCTTATAAAGCTTTTCCTTTAACTTAACAGGTATTCTAAGATCACACAATACTCCTGATGCGCTTATCCACTTCATATATCATGTTGGGCCAGGTAAGAAGACACACTAGGTAGGGCAATATCTGTGAAGCACATTCATTGAATGAACAATCCAATAAGAATTTCAAGAGTATCCAGAACGTCTTGTGAGATGTGAGAAGCTTAAGTCAATACTAGAAGTTGCAACTTCATGAAAACTGCAAACATGTGACCATTGCTGCAAAAATGATGAGCAGTCCAACAAAAAATCTCTTGGTTCTTGAGCATCAGTAGACTAGCATTTCAAGTAGACAATGACCTTAGATATTCCAGGCAAGTTCTCTAGCCTACCAGTAATTTTTTGTCTGAAAAAAAATATGGATGTTTTTCTTACAATACAACAGCTTACCCAACAAATGGTCTATAAAGAAGGAAGATATTATCAATGATCTTACATTGCTTGAAGAAGAGAAATAAACATGAATAATGGACGTGTTTTTCCTTGCACAGACGACAAAGACAAGATAAATAATGGATTGAAGTTCGCATGAAAAAAGTGGAGCATTACAGATGA
Source organism: Castanea sativa (assembly GCF_040712315.1). NCBI lineage: Eukaryota > Viridiplantae > Streptophyta > Magnoliopsida > Fagales > Fagaceae > Castanea > Castanea sativa. The sequence goes on along the minus strand of NC_134013.1, from coordinate 51,030,991 downwards.
AATTAGTAGATTCAACTTCTAAAAGGTTTCAAGCTTCAACAAAATTTATTTTGAGAAGTCATGAAAAACACAATTCTGGTAGATTAGTGAAAGAATGGCACAAGTTATTACAAGATTGAAAGCTGACCATCTTATCACTGCAACCAGCGTGATTCCTCCGGTGGATATACTAGATTAAGACATGACACTTTTTTATATAATCCTAACCAGAACCAAATTTTACAACATAACATCTTCCTTATTTTTTCGCAGAAAAAAATACATTTAAAAGATTACAAGCCCACAAAACACCATCAAAGGATAAATTCTCTACTCCCCACACCCTCCAGTGGGGAAACTAATAACAAGTAGAGAATAATGGTTCAAATTTACCTCGAAAAATATGCCTAAACTTCCACTCGACATCATGGAGATCCCTTGCAATAAGTTCCTGAGCTGGTGGCTGCTGTGAGAAATCCTGCACGGCCAAAAGAAAAGGGAAATGCAACAGCATCCACTTAGAGTCACAACAAAAAGAAGTAGGGTAAAGGACACTACCAACGGAGGGAAAACTTTCTCAGCGGCACGACGAGGAACGGAGAACCCTCCATGGGTACTAGTGTCGCTCGCCGTCAATGTCTTGCAAAAATAATTGGTGGGCTGCTTGCTCGGAATCCCCAATTCCATAGGGAGAAAGGTATCCTTCTGCTCTTCCTATATGCCCCATTGAAAAGAAAGTTTGCAATTCCATTCAAAACAAGTTAGAAAACACCCCGAGGAAAAAAATTAAAGAAAACTACTTTGAAAATATAGAAAGACTTAAAAGCAATATAGTCAGGTATACCGGCGTCAACGGCTGTAATGTCATCTGGGCATATACTTCATCCGTTTCCACATCTGCCTGAAACCCCATAAATAAGCTATCATTAACTTAAAATTCCCAATTCAAAGTGAGTTTTGTACCCACAACTTTACTCTCCACCCATTCACCCACTCTTATGCAAGAATGAAGTGTCATTCAAATATTAATGTAATTTTTTACAAACCAAAAACAAGAAGAAGAAAGAGGGAGAAAGAACAGACATGCATTGTGACATTGTGGAGTTGACACATCAACTGGGGCGGCAAGCTCGGGTAATTCGGGATGTGCCCATCAATTTCTTTGTTAGTAGAGGCAGCAACCTACAACAACAACAATTACAACTTCACTTCAAATTTTAATTTCATTTGCTCTATATCAGACTTATATGTCATTGAAACAAAAATAAACTAACTAACTAATTAACTAACTAACTAACTTCTTTGCAAATTTAGCACCCATATTAACTAAAATATGACAGACTCTTCAAAATTTAAAATTATAAATTCAAAAAAAAAGAAAAGAGAAAAAAAGAACCTGCTCGCTATGACCCTGAGGAAAGTAGACAACACGAGTCCCCGGAGTTGGAAGGGACACCAGCGGTCCAGCGCATGCGTGCCATAGCTCCGAATTTAAGCACTTCTTTTCTGTTCCCCATTTTTAAAATTTATATATATTAAAATAAAAAAAACAAACAAATAATATTTTTATTTTTAACTCCAAAAAGAGAAAAACAATAATAATTCTAAAAAGAGAAACATGAAAATGACATGAAAATAAAATAAAATAAAAATAAAAATATATACATATGAGTTGTTGTAAGAGAAGGATAGATAGATAGATACCTTCATGATCCAGCTGAGTCAACCCCGATGTTGAAAGCTTCATATCAAGCCTTTTCTTTTCTTTCTAATTATAGAATTTTTTTTTTTTTAATATATATAACCCTAAACCTCACTCATGGTCACGGACATACCTACTACAATTAATTTCACTCTTTTTTTTTTTTTTGTTTCCTGAAGAAAAAGAAGTTAAAGAAGAAGAAGAAGAAGCTTGTGAGCTGAAACTCAAGCCATTGCTGAGCGATTCAAACCATAGTCGCTAAAAAAGCGAGGTTTGTACAGTAGCACCAAAACAAAAGGAGAAAAAGCAAAAAGCTATAAAAGATTTGAGAGAGAGAAAGAGAGAGGTAAGTAATTTCACGCGAATTGAGAGAGGAAAAGTGAAGGATCCGTAACTCCATTCTCCATAAATGAACGGAGCACGTGGCTCGAGATCACAGCCATGAACGAAAGCAAAGCTTAAAAAGAGAGAGAACTGAGGAGAGAGTTTTGTTTATACTTGGGACTGTTGAGCAAATAGAAGGCCCAATCGCTATCGATTTAGAGAGAGAGAGAGAGAAAGAGAGAAGATTTTTTGGATTCTTTGAAATTGAAATTGAAACTGACTCACTTCACTCACTCACTCACACTCACACTCAGAGACACAAACAGTGGTAAGAGAGAGAGAGGAAAAGGAAAGGTAGGAGGTGCTTTCGCTCTTATAAAGAGAGAGAGAGAGAGAGGGGTCCGGGGGAAAGCTGGAGGAGAGAGAGAGAGAGAGGAATCAGAGCCGTTGAATAGAACCGTACAAGTGAATCAAGGAGCGTTGATTAGAGAGGGAGAAGTGATGTGACAGTAGGCATGTGCCACCATCCTTGCAGGGGGGTCCTTGTCAGAGTACGGATTTTTTTGTTTATACAAATATGAAAATTTTAAATTAATAAAAAATAAAAAAGGAAAATTTGTACACGCACAGTGAAACCGTGTCATCCGGAAGGAGGTGAGGTGAGTGACTTGCTCCTTTGGAAGATGATGTGTGCGTGGGTGAGAGAGAGAGAGAGAGAGAGAGTTTGGACTAGTCTACTTGTAATAAGTGAACGCATGGTAATCTTTTTTTTCTTTTCTTTTTTCGATTTTTCATTTTAAATAAACTAAAAAATTTCCAAAAATATCTATTACTATAAACAGTTGCTAAATTATTGCTACAATTGTTTGTGAAAGATGAAATAAATAATGAATTTATGCACAGACGACTGATTACAATTTACTGTGAAAGTATTTACATCTGGAATTTTTAAACTATTTTATTTTATTTTATAATTTCAAAAATTATATCATATCATATCATTTTACAATACACTTAACATCTTATTTTTTATTTATCTCATCTATTCATTAAAATATTAATTTCAATCACTCTTTCTCTCTCTTCCTCTTCATAAAAAATTAATTAAAAATACTCACCCACCATCACTAGAGAAAAAAACAATATAAAAATGCATACAAGTTGCTACGGTGCCATCATAAAAATGGGATCGCACCGTAGCATAATTACAAATTTTTTTGCAATTGCAAAACCAGGTAATGAGGGGTTTTGAGGCACTGATGCTAAATATTACCAACATATAAAATCTTTAAACTATTATATTTTACCATCTCAAAAACTATATCATACCATTTTACAATATATCCAATATCACATTTCTTATTTATCTCATCTATTCATTAAAATATTAATTTTACCAACTCTTTCTCTCTCTTCCTATTCATAAAAATATAATTAAAAATACTCACCCACCATCACTAAGGAAAAAAAACAATATAAAAATGTATACATATTGCTACAGTGTCATCCTATTTTTAGGACGGCACTATAGCATAATTGCAATTTTTTTTTTTTTTTTTTGCAATTGCAAGACTTTGCAAGACTGGGTAATGGGGGATTTTGAGGCACTGATGTTAAATATTACCAACGTGTGGCATATACAATACCCATTGTGAACGCTCAAGAAAATTGTGACAAAAATTGTAAATTTGGTTGTAATACTAGAAAAACTTAAAAAATTCAGGACAAACTTACTTACAAGAGATGGGGGGGAGGGAGAGGAGAGGCTTGGGTAGAATTAGTCATACGCAAGAGACCTGATAAGATATTGGGTTGCTAACACATGGCAATTTTTGGACAAATGGTAACATCCTATCAGGTTTAGTGCACATGACACTGGACCCAAGTCAAACCCAAGATGAGGATAAATGTCTCCATTAAAAATACTAGTAGGTTTTAGTTAAGTTAGATCATTAGTATCAACTTACCACAAATTTTCTCTCTATTTTAGGATAATGTACTCTTTCTATTTAGCTAATTACTTGTTCTTTTCATTTCCATCAAATTTCATATTCTATCATCTATTTCATTTAAATATTATTTATTTATTCATTTTTATTATTATTTTTCTTACTTTTCAAAACACCAAATTTTCACCTTTTTAATTACTAAGACACAACAAATGATCAAATAATGGTTTAGGGAATGAAGAGACCTCCTTAAATATAAGGGGATGGATGAGGGGTGTTTTTCTTTTTTATTTTTCTCCCTAAATTACTACCTTACCTTACCCTATTATAAGGTAGCTGATACGATGCTTATCCAAAATATAGTTGCTTAATTATCTTATAATGTATAATTAAATTCAACTAGATGATTGAATGAACCATGCAATAATTGAGAAATGTAAAAGTAACTGTAGAATTACATGTAATTAGTATTAAGTTTTATCCAAAATAACACTGTACCATTTATTTATTTTTTCTGAGATGCACAACTTTATAAAGTTATTTACTTATTTTTACGTATAAGTGTATCTTTTTATACTTTCAATAAATTAGTAAAAGCAACAAGTGTGATGACAAGTAGGAATTCCATAAAAAGCAACAATTTACGGTTCAAGTCCACAATTCAACTTCTATAATAAAAAAATAAAAATATTGTCTATCAATCATTTCTCTCAAACCATACTGAAGTATAAGTTTTGTGTGTTATATATGCCTTCCTTTTTTTTTTTTTTTCTTTTTTTCTAAATGCATATTATTCATTTATTTATTTATTTTTCTTTATATAAAACTTAAGAAAATAACAATATACGCTCCAACTATGTAAGGTGTAGCTATGTATGAGTTGGTATAACTTATTTTTATTGACATTTTAGGTTAAAAAATGGTAAATATACTGCTTTTTTAAACCTCAATTTTTTGTATTTAGATTATATTTTAGTTAAAAGCTTATTTGCTTAAAATTGATCATATGAAAATTGTGCAAAAAAAAGTTAAGTTTAAGAAAACTATACATGGACAATAAGCTAAAAAAGTTCATCTTTTTTTTTTATAAGATTAAAGGGAATTAAAGAGTAGTCTCTAATTATAGAAAGTGTATTTTGTAAGTGTGTTTTTGGTATAACTTATTTCTACTGGTTAGTTTTGACTAAATAAATAAATGAAGTAAATCACACAATTACACCTAAAAAACATAGGGTTTAAAAAATTATACATAAGTACGGTAAAAACATAAGCCAACTTATAAACTAAACCAAACAAATATTTTCATTTTGACTTTGAATATTATCATGTTTTTTACGTGTCATATATATATATATATATATATATATATATAAAGTTTTACGTTAGTATTATAAATGAATGTGTATAAAAATCAAGAATTTTGTAACTCAATTGACATATTTTAATGTTTCTAAGGAAAATGTTTAGAATTCAAATATTCCCATTGTTGAAACTTGAAACCATAAAAAAGAAACGCGTATAAAAACATTTATTATGTTGGTAATTATCAATAGAACTCATTACATACTATATAATGCAAATTAAATTCCAAAAGCATAGGTATAACAAATGAGAAATGATATGTCCACAACATTTTTACAATATTTTTTACAACAAATCTTAAGTGGCAGGTTGTTACTGGTTGTTATTGTTGGGGCAAAAAAGTAATCTTAGTGTTAAGTTCAAATTTGAACCAATAATAACTAACCACCTATGATTTGTTGTGAAAATGTTGTAAAAATGTTGTGGACGTAGCACATTTCATAACAAATAGCTATCTTCTCTTTGGGATTTCTCTCCTAGTGCCAAGTGATTACCCTTTGTTTAAAAATTGCATGGATTAAGTAATTTGTCTAGACTTTGGGGTGATTTTAAAATTACATCACAGAGCATCAAAAATTTTAATTAAAATCATGAATTTCTAAATATTTTTAATTTGCGTGCTTAATGCATCACTATTTAATTAAAAGAAACAGAAAATCATTTCATATTAAATCATAGGACCTCAAATAAATTGTATAACAAAATTTTAAATTATATAATAATCAATGGTTTAGTTATTGTCACTAAAATATATTCAATCAATTTACATATTATATAAGCTCATGTCCAAATCATATCATGTCATATACTATATAATAAAAACCGTGTTATACAACATGATCAATTTGGTACAATCGAAATCCAAAAGTGCATGAATCTGTCTGCCAAACACCAAGCTAGATCTGAAACTAACTTTGCCTTAAATCTTCTTCTAGATTATAAAGAAGCTTCTAATCATTTCCTTCATGGGCCAACAACATGTGAGTTAAGCTATAAAAGACCCCTAGCTGGGGTTTATAAAATAAATGTTGATAGGGCAACATTGAAAGATAGGAAGAAATCAAGTGTAGGAGTGATCATAAGAGATTCCAAGGGTGAAGTTGCAACTGGGCTATGCAAGTCACTCCCAGCTACTATATGGTTTTGGAGATTGAAGTTATATATGGTTGGGGAAACTAGAATCCTGCTAGCGAAGGAAATGGAACTTCAGCAAGTTATCATCAAGTCAGATTCACTCTCAATTGTTCAAAACATTTTATCAAAGGAAGTTAGTGGGGAAATCGGCCATCTTGTTCAAGATAATCTTAGTCTTCTAGATTTCTTCAACAGCTGGAAGATCAAACACCTGAAAAGAGACTATAACAAGGTTGCGCATGAACTTGCTCGTTTCGCTAGATGTAATGAGACTTGCAAGGTTTGGAAAGGAGTTTCTCCTCCAATGGTGAGACACCTCATCCACCTGAACTGCCTGTAAAGCTGTAGCTTTTTCATATCTTTGTTGTACCAAGTTTCTCATAAATAAAAAAAATTGTGTCATACATGTTGTGGTTGCTCTCTCTCTCATGTCATACAACGATTTATAAGCTATTGTTAAAGTTCCAAACATTGCTCTGAGTAAAATTCTTATACCAAAAGTTTTAGTTAAAAGATGTTTCATTATTTATTTTAATAATCTACTATAATTCCAAGTGGACGCCCTCTGATTTTTATCTTTTATAATTTTGTTTTTTTTTACCCTTTGTTTCTCTTTATATCACATGGATCATAATGGATTCATTAGAAGTATCAACATAGGTTGCTCAAAATGAAGCTTAAGGAATTTATTTATGTATTTTAAATTATTTTAATAATTTATTATGGATTTTTGTTATAATAAAAACTTTACTCTACACAATCTACTTCGTTATATAACTTAAAATAAATATTTTTGTTTCATGTTACTATATATTTTAGTGTTCAATTTTAGTTATATTATTGAAATATTTGATTTTGTTTATATATAATTTTTTTTAGTGACCCATGTATCTCACAAGTATAATTTTTTTTTCTTATAATAAGCTAAGGAATGGTTCAAACACTGTGTAAAAAGAATTAGGCAGTGCCATGACTCATAAGACTTTTTATAAAAAAAAAAGATATAAGACTCATGACATCATATTAAGGTAAATTTAGTTATTGAAGTTTAACTAAATTGAAATTATATCCATAACAAAAATACAAATGCATCCAATAAACAAACCTAGCCAAAAACATTGGAAATGAATAGATAACAAATTTTAACAAAACAAAACCCTCATTAGATCTTACATAATGAAATAATATACTATAATTTAAGGACAAAGTTTAAATCTAACACTGACTTAAAAGATCAAAATGTCTTTTTGAATATTTCATTTTTAGACTAAATTGCAAGTCTACACCTTTAAAATTTGGGATAATTTTGATTTTGATTCCTAAAATCTCAAATTTTGGATTCATACCATTAATGTTACATATTGTTTGAAATTAAGTCATTCCATCAATGTGTTGTAGTGAGGTGTTTGAACACTATTAAAACTATGTCAAATATTATTTTGACTAAATTGCATTTTACTCCTTTAAAGTTTGGGTATTTTTTATTTTCTCCCTGAAGTTTTATAATTTTAATCCTTAAAATATCATTTTGAGTTGAGGAAACACTTAATAAACACCTCATCAAAACACATAGATGAAAGAGTTTTAATTCAAAAATTATACAATGTTAGGGATGCATATCTAAAATTTAAAATTTAAAGGTGTAAATTGCAATTTATTTGTATTTCTGTGAAGAAAACCTTATTCAAAAATATTATAGTCTTGAGCATGATCTAAAATCGATAAAAAAGATAAGACAATTGCATTTGAAAATTCAAATCTCAAGCTCTTTTATTATTATTATTATTATTTTTGGATGAAATATACGTAATTTTATTAAGAAGAGGATAAGTACATAACATGCTTGAATCACAAGCTTTTATTTAGGTAGGAATTGGATTTAAAATAAATTGTTTCTTTTGTTTAATATTTCTTGTTTCCATTGAATGGTAATTGTACTTGTGACAAACAATAGGAAATGGACATGAGAGGTTGCATGTGAAAAGCACCATAACCACTTATTGTTTTTCCGTATTTTTAGAACAATCTAAAAGAAAAGAAAAATGACAAGCACCAACTTTGTCAATTTAGTGGAAAAGCAATAAGTTGATGGGCATAAATGTGCTGCCAAATAATGCAAGAGTGAACATGAATATGTACGAAACTTCGTTCAACTTGACTATACTTGAGACTTGAGAGTAAAGGTGTCAAGTTTGGGCTGGATGATCAGATTTGACCAGACTATTAACATATTGCGGTTTCAAATTCAAGGGACTGACTTTTTAAAGCTTAAAGATGCGTTTGGCAACCTGAAAAAATGTATAAAAATATATGTAATATTATTTAAAAATTGAAAACACGTTGTTAAACTACTATACCAAATGGGCCTTATTGTTCTTTTTTAAGTTTTTTTTTCAAAAAACAATGTTATTTGGAAAAATCCCCCACCACCGCATATCCTTAGTGCGATGGTAATTCCATAAGTATAACTGTTTTGTAGAGTGTGGGGGCAAGGATTGAGGTTCAAGTATTCAGGAAGGAGTTTCACATATATATACACTTAAATTATGCTAGAGTAGAATTCTATCTTATATAAAAAAAATAAATCTCCCTAATATTAACTGGAACCCTCACCTAAGTTTGGGTTTGATACTTTTGGGCCCAGTCGACTTATATCCCATTAAAGGTTTTCTTTTCTTGTGCAATTTTTATTTTTATTTTTATTTTTTTTTATACAAGGTAGAATTATACTCTAGCCTAATCTAAGTGTATATGTGTGTGAAGCTCCCTCCTGGAGACTTGAACCCCTGCCCTTGCCCCCCACACCCCACAAGCACTTATACTTGTGGAGTGACCATCGCACCAAGAGGATGCGGTGGTATTTTTATTTTTAAAATGTACTTTCTTACTTAATTTCTTTTTAAAATTAAATAATTAAGTAGGAAAGATTTGAATTTTAAATATTTCATTTGAGTTATAATTACAAGGCTCTTGACACTTTTTTGCCTTTTGTCAATAAAATACTTGTTGTAACTAAATTATGTGAGTGCTTTGCTTTTGTTTAAAACGTAAATAAATGGTAAATTACAACTTAATCACTTATAGTTTGACCTGAATTTAAGTTATCTACTCATGGTTTGAATTTTGATATTTTATCTACCTGAGTTAGGCTTCTGTAACCCACCTCTCCATTTTATGTTAAAAAAACACATTTAAACGTAAAAAATATAACATAAAACGGATAAAAAAAACTAGGGTTTAAAATTTTGCAAAAGATGGATGAACATCAAATAAAAAAAATACAAATTAATTATCAGAACTTCTCTCAAAAAATTTATTTATTAGCAAACAATAAGCCTTTTGTGACAAACCCATCAAAATGAAGCAAGCTTCTAGTATTAGCCTTAAAGAGAAACCAAAAAATATAAATAAAATTGAAAACATAGCATGAATCTTGGCTGGGTTTTTGAGAGAGAGAGAACTTGAACTTTAATGAAGACATGATAAGGCACTAGGGACAAGATGAGATTTGGGTAAGATGATAACAATGAAGAAGTCAATATATTATTTCAAAAAAAAAAAAAAGTCAATATATTTTCAACACCTTTGGCTGATCTTGATTAGAGGTTTAGGATTCGAAAATAGCGATCTTGATTGCTGGGGTGTGAAGTCCTTTCCGGAGGAGTATTTAATTTTAATGCCCATAACTCTTGCCCATCTTCTCGTCTTAGGATCTAGAAATTTGAGAACATTGGACAATAAGAGGTTTCAACACCTTACCTCTACATTGCTCACATCCCCCTCATAGATATCGATGAAGAAATCAATCAATATCTGAGCCAAAAGTGTAGACAATATCCAACCCATATGATACTTGGGTAAGATGATATAGTGTGAAATTTAAAATTTTTTATTCAAACCCTGACCTTTTGATTTGTTTTATGTTATGTTTTTGTATTAAATGTGTTTTTTAACTAAAAATGGAGAGGCGGGTTACGGAAGTCTAACTGAGCATAGTTCAGGTGGATAAAATGTCAAATTTCAAAACACAGGTAGACAACAAAAATTTGGGCCAAACCACACCTAGATGAGTTGTAATTAGCCCTTAAATAAATCAAATGACAAGGTTCAATTGGCATTTTATTTTAAGATTTTAAAAAATTTGCAAAATCTAATGGAATTGATGAGTACGTTGCATTATAGCACTTTATAATTATTGTTGTATGAATGTTTCTTATCTATAAGTTTATTAGGGGCTGTTTGTATTTTAATGTTTCCATCACCTATCACTCTATTTCCATCACTCATCACTCAAAAATGATAGGTCCCACGGAGCAATAGCTTGTTTGGATGTGTTTTCATATTTTGTTTTCATCACTCAATTCTCACCAAAGTGAGTAATGAGTTATGAAAACTGGAAACAAGTTTGAGGTGTTTTCAGATACTTGAGATATGAGTTAAATGGCAATTTGGTAATTAAATGGAATTTGTGGGACCCAATGCTTTGTGTTGTCACATCAAACACCTAAAGCTTTTCACTTATCCTTCTTTCTTTTATCACATTTGCTCCTTCTTCTCTCTTTCCACCCAGTTGCAGGTTCACATCTGGATTTTTTTTTCTTCCTTTCTTCACATCTATTGCTTCTTTATCTAAAACATCATCTTTCATTAAATTCACCAAGTCTTTGGTCACCACAACCAAAGTTGTTTCTGTTATTTGTTTCAGTCATTGGTTTTAGTCATTCTCAAGCACAGAGCTTTCTTCTCATCAATGGAAAAAATAGTAGTTGTCTAAAGTGAGCACCAAATAGTATTTGTTTCAGATCAGAGATGAGTTTGTCAAGGATGCTAATGAATTTTTTGGGTTTGTGCTTCAAGCTTAGAACCGAAGTGGTTGTTATGGGTATTGAGGGTTGAAGGAAGAAAAAAAAGAAAAAATAAGCTCCTGTGTTCAGTGAGTGGTTGTTGTGGGTATTGGGGGTTGAAGGAAAAAAAAAACAAAAGAAAAAAAGAAATAAGAAGCTCCTAGGTTTGGTGAGTGGTTGTTGTGGGTATTGGGGGTTGAAGGAAAAAAAAAAAGAAAAGAAAAAGAAGCTCCTGGTTTGGTGAGTTTGCGTATTGGGGGTTGAAGAAGGAAATAATAATAATATTAAGTAAAAGCTGCACCAAGTCAATCCGTGGGTCTCGCAAAAAGTAAATTTTTTTGAGTTATCAAAAGTTGTAAACAAGTACCAAACATGCCACCTTAGGAAGTTAGGGTATTTTCAGTAATAAGTGAAGAGTTATTGTGAGTGATGAGTGATCATTTTTTTTTCATCCAAACAGCCCCTTAATATGAGTGTATGACTTTATAGCGTGTGCTTGGATTTTTTTTCCTAAAGTTGATAAAATACAATTGTTAGGGACTAATTGATGTAAAAAAAAATTTTGAATTTTTTTTACAAAATAATATTTTATTTTGGCCATTAGTCATATAAACATTTTTCATCTATCACTTATTTTAACACAGTACAAAAATGTTAGGGACTAATTGACATTTAAAAAATTAGAAACCAAATTGACACATAATATAAATTAGGGCAGTCTTTTGCCAAAATATTGCTTAAAAAATATGAGCATTCACATCAGTGTAGCTATTTTAATACTTCAGCAAATATATTGCTAAAGACTAAAAAAAAAAAAAAAATCGACGTATCAGTGAGGGTCACACGCAATTTATGGCACGGTACTACTCCTAGCCAGCTATAAAAAAAAATCTTATTTGATTTATTTTTCACTCATCTCTCCCTCTCTCTCATGAAACCCCATGATCGGAGTAGATCAAAGTAGATGGTGGTGTTGCTGTGGTGGTTGACTTTGTTTGGTTTTGATGAGGCTTTGATGTGGGTTTTGATGAGTTTTTCAGATGGGTTTTGTTGGCTTTGGGTTTGTTGGTTTTTGATGGTGAACCATGGCGGTGCTGTTGTGGTGGTTAGGTTTGAGTTTGTTTGGTTTTGATGGGGTTTTTATGTTAGTTTTGTTGCCCTTGGGTTTGTTAGGATTCTAATGGGTGGTATCGTGGTGGTGGTGCTATGGTGTTTGGGTTTGTTCAGTTTTTTTAATGGAGTTTTTGATGTGGGTTTTGTGATTGTGATGTGATTTTTTACGTGGGTTTTATTAGATTTCTGATGGTGATACTCTGATGTTGTTATATATGGTTGTGCCGTTGATTTGTTGTATATGGTGGTGCTGTGGAGGTATATTGCCATAGAGTAGTCTACGTTGAGAGAAGAGAAAAAAAAAATTAAATGAAGTAAGAAAAAGAGTATTGAGGTTGATGTGTGAACATAAAAAACATAGTTAGCTAAACTATAAAAAATAGAGTTTTTTGAGTTAATTTAGCTACTAATTTGAGGATGCTGATGTGAATGCTCTTATAAGTTTTATGTATTGTATAAAGTTTTTTTTTTATTTAAACTAAACGAGGAGAGAGACAAAATTCGGCACCCTAATTGTTGAATTACTCAAAAAAATGGCATCTTTGGTGCCAATTTTGAAAGAGAGAGAGGAAAGAGAATGAGGGGACATAAGAGAGAGGAGAAAGAAATGTGCCACTGTTTTGAAAATGGAGAGAGGATAGAGAAAATTGAGTGAGAAAAATCATGCACACATAATAGTAACTATAATGTAATTGATGCAAATCCACATTATCTTTAATATATATAAATACCAACATAAAAAATTTACAATATATTAGCATATGTTTTTTACATAACATATATACAATAAATTATTTTTCAAGTAATAAACACAAACATAATAAAAATTAGAGAATCAAGAAGCTTACTACAATTTTGATACCAAGCAATGGATTATAAGAATTATAGAGTGACACTTGCACCAAAAAAGAAAAAGAAAAATCAAATAATCATAAATAAACAAAAAAAACAACTATACAAAATAAGAAAATTCATATATTGTAAGTATTACAATAGATTATGCTAAATATTAAAACATAACTTACAATACACATTTTTTTCTCTCTCCAATCCATTTATGAGTACCAAACAAACATACTACACAAATTTGTTAGAAATAGTGACACTTTTGATTTCTCTCTCCTCTCTTTTGCCAAATCAGCACCAATAGTGCTGAATTTTGCATCATTCAGCAACAAAAAAAAAAACTTTGTATAGTGCACATAAATCTTATAAACTTGTATTTAAGCAATAATTAGTCTATTTTATATTTGGGTAAATTATAAATTATACCTTTGAATTTTATACTCTAAAGTTTTAGAATTTTGGTTTTATATCGTAAATTTTGATTTTGTTAGCAATTCACCCTATGATTAGTTTTCGCTATTAAGTAACACATATGCATAATAACATATTTTATTTTTGCCTAAACAGTGCCAAAGGTAACGTTTTAGTGAAGGCAGAAGACCAAGAGCAGACCTAGCTGTAATTGACTCATATGCTCTGGTCTTGTCCAGTTACAGTGGAGGCATGGAGAATGATTGATTTTTTTTTTTTCATAATTCTGATTCCATGATTTATGTTTTTGATAATTTGTCTCTTTTTATGAGTAAATGGAATCGAGTAGATAATTTGAGAAAAATGATGGAAAAAGCAAAACCTCTGGCTACAAATTCCATACTGCTTTGGTGTCTAACAGAATTAAAAATCACCGCAATAAAAAACCAAGTAGTTGCACTTTTTAAAACTGACTTACAAATTGCCTAGCTTTAAACAAAAAAAAAAAACCCCTTTAGCTCCAGTGAACCCAGACGGCCAGGCCTCCCTAACCCAGGTGTCAATGTTATCCTCTGCTCCCATTCTCACTCTCACTCTCACTCTCACTCGCATCATCTATTCTAAAATTAAATAACAAATAAAACACCGAAATCCTCTTTCGCTGTCACTTCTCATCTAAGCCAGCCAACTAACCAAGTTTCAGGTACAGGCTCTTTCTCTCTCTACCCACTTCTATCACACCTCAAAATTCAGGGAACTTCTTACATATTGTTTTCTTGTTCATTACTTGTTACCTATTTATTTGAAATGATAGACAATTTTGTTGTTGTTGTTGTTGTTTCATTTGAACTTTAACATTAGGAAGAAGATACTGATTGATATTACATTGATATTGTAAGGTATAGGCAGTACTAGGAAGAAGATACTGAATGTGGTTGTGTTTGTTAAGAATAGCTTGCCTTGGTGTAAGGATTAAGGAATACAAGTATGGGTGGACAGTAGACTTACCCTATATTTGTTATTTTTATTTTTATTTTTGGGGGAAATATATTAGTTCAAAATAAAAATGTAAACAAATTGATTTTTTTTTTTAATACCCAAATAAGATATTATAATAAATTACAATTTTCAAGATATATTGGATTCATTTCTTATATACATTTTTTATTAAAAAAAGTTTTAATGTTTTATTCATTTGAAGATAACACTGTGCATCATTTTATCAAATAAAGCAGATGTCACCCAGAAAAAAAAAAAAATGCATGATGATTTTGTGTTCTTCAGCCCTCTATTGTAATGTTATTTGTAGTACTTTCTTATTCTATATGTTGTAAGAACAAAGCATATGATGCTAGGAAGGAATATAACAATAGTCTTTCGTTTCTATAAGATAACTAAATGCTCATATAAACACGATCTTTTGCAGGAGGGTGTCTGGGACAGATAATTGCAGGTTTCAGTTGAAAAGGAAATAGGATCTTTGTCTGAATTCCATCTTTTAACCATTTTCTCTATAGATTCTTTCTCTGATAATTGAGTACCATAAAGGTTGCTTTTAACAAGCATTTCTTTAAATCCTTGGACCATTCTGGAAATTGAAATAATAGGTATAGATAGCGATTATTATACCAAATTATCTTGTTAAAATTCACAAGAGGATGTCATTTACACCATTGGTCTTGCAACCCAACCTATCATATTATCCTCCAACCTTCACCTGCTGTTCAAAACCCTCTTTTAGGTCGAGAGAGATGCCCCAGAAGGTCCTCGGAACTAATTTCAGTAGAAGAAGAGTAGGAGGAATAGCAGCAATGGTGTCGATACTATTGGCACAAGAAGTGATTTTTGGTCAAGAGGTTGCAGAGGGATTTGAACTTAAGATGGTAGTACCTGGTCAAACATTCGAAAAGGCAGTGAGTGAAATCAGAGGTCATGCACAAGCTTTGTTACAAATAAAATCTCTAATTGAGTCAGAGTCATGGGGTGAAGCACAGAAGGTCCTAAGGAAGAACTCAGCCTACCTGAAACAGGACATATATACCATAATCCAAGGCATACCTGGAAATGAGAGGCCCGAACTAAGGAAGCTGTATTCCAATCTCTTCAATAATGCCACCAGGGTAATGTTACTTACACATCATCTTTATGTATCATGGAATTGGAGGACTTTTTCATTGGGATGCTTTTTGTGGCATTGATTTTAAGGTGATAAATGCCATATCCCCCTAGATTTCTGCTTTCCACATAATATTCATATTTCTACCCACTAGATATATTCTATAATAGTGATCTTAAGTATTCCTAGTATTGGGATCATCCACTTAGATTGTAATTGAAATTCACAGGTTTCATCAAGTCAAATAAATGATTATACTGCCAAAAGATAGTAGTTTTCAATAAACCATTGCATGGGAAATTTTTATTTATGTTAATTTTCATAGGAAATGTTACTCTTTCTGATACTGTTTTGACAGATTTGTTCCTTTTGGTGACAATTTTGCTCTTACAGGAAGTTTATCTTACAATTTTTTAAAAAATAGGGAAGAAGAAGATTCTGCTATTGCTGAAATAATGTTCTAGCTAGCCAAAATAAATAAATAAGAAGAAATTATTAATCTTTGGAACTGACAATTGTTCATGTTTAATGTACATTGCAGCTAGATTATGCAGCAAGGGACAAAGATGCATCACGTGTCTGGCAGTGCTATGATAACATTGTTGTGGCCCTCAATGACATTTTATCTAGGATATAGTCAGAAGGTGCTTTTCCTTTTTCCTTCTTTCCTTTTTAAGATTCTTGTCCTTTGAAATATGAAATAATGGGAACTTAAAATGGTTTGTCTAAAATGAGCTCATTTTGGCTAGACTTGTAGGATTCAGAGAGATATGTCTTATTGGTCTTGTCAAAAACATGCTATAATAGGGGTGTTACCTTTTTGTAAAAGCTAAGCCTATAAAAGAATATTATGGAATTTGGCCTGCCGAATTATTGGTTGGTATCTCATATCTGTTTTGCCAACTGCCTGTTTTGTAAGCTATAGGAATTGATTTTGTCAATTTTATGTGACCATAAACTAGCTGAACAAGGATCCTCACCTAAAGATTAGGATTTCGGGCCTAACTGAAAATTGATATACACAAGAATAACAAGAGCATGATCTGGTCCAGTTTTATTAACAAGGTATGATCTTTATATAAATTTTTTGTTCTGTTACTAATTTTGATTTTTACACAGATAGTTACAAGTTCCTCTTTAGAAAAATCAAAGAACTGATGTAGATTGCTATTAGTTCGTTGATCATAACCGGCATAAGAGTGGTATCCTAGCAAAACAACACGCATTGCTAATTTGCTATGAAGGGTTGCTCACAACCTCAGATGGTCCACCTGAACTTCAAAATGTGAAAGAAAATGCTATCTAACGAATCCAGATTTTGAGCTCAACAGAATACAAAAATGAGGATAACAACTAGGAAGCATCGTTTGTGGGACAAAATGGCTAATCAGTGACAGGATACCACTTGTATAAGTGACAAATATGCCTACTTGCTCATGTACATATAAGCACAATAACCGCATTTGTCATATGGTGCTAGTTAAAGCAAAGCAAGGGCGTTAGTATTGGTGGGTACTTTTCCTAAGGCTCTACCAGTGATCAATGGGGCCATGGCCTTGGTCTAACTGGTTTACGAAGATGGGCCGCTGGGTATGTGTGGGATGGGCTTCTCACCATTTCTAATCTTCCCTTTTTGGTATTTACCCTGATTTTAGAGATGGGTTGGGGTTAGGGCCTCCCATTTTCTTCTCTTAATTATATTAAAAAAAAAAAGAAAAAAGAAATCCAATAATAGATATACAAGTATAGAATAATCCTAGTAGATAATTGAAAATTACTAAATTATTGGAATTAATTATTTACTTTTCTTCGCTCAAAAAAAAAAAAAAAACTTTTCATGAATACATGATTATTTTGATAATTTAGAGAGGCTAATCATGTTTAGCTTTCTCCAATCAGAAAAATAGTCAATCATTATAAAATCCCGATTTTATCTCTTAAAAGTTTTTTTTTAAAAAAATCATAATAAATATGGATAAAAAAAGAAAAATCCCAAAACTAGAAAATTGTTGTCAAAGTGCCAATTTGCTCTCTGACTCTGACCATGTGGCAGAATGTGGATTTGGGCATGCATTATATTTATAAGCACTCTACAGTCCAGTTGCCGAATTTTTCTCATGTTTTTCCCCCCGAAAGGCTTCTTGGGATCATAGATAAGTTCTAGTCATATGAAATGCTCTAGGCCTTAGACCTCTTAGAATTTTTGTCCATCAATAGAATCCATTATTATTATTATTTTTTAAATGACTTTTTTTTTTCCTCCCACTGTTACTTTGATAAAATTCTTCTAGAGGAACTGAGGAAGTAATCAAAAACACCTCTGAAACCGACAAAATTCCCATGGTAAAACACTCATTTCTTCACTCAAAATTTATTTCCATCAATAAAGGAGTCGCCAAGCAGTCAATGCCACAACAATTCGGGCACTTGTCAACAAGCAAACATCTAAGCATCAACAACAACAACACAAATGCTCCATAGAGGCCATGAGGAGGGTTCGTCAATCTAGTAAGAGGAGATCTCGATGATCATTGCGAAGGAGGATTCACCAACACCAACAAACTCATTCGTATAACCCTCTACAACCTTAGATGATAGGTCTAATTCCTTTTTATAAAAACATTATGTTTACTGCTCTAGAATTTTTGTCATAAGTTTAATTCATTGAAAAATCCAAAAAAGAAAAAGAAAAAGTATTTTTATAGTTTTATCTCTATATATTAAAAGAATTCAAAAAGTTAGTTACTGTTTTTTATTTATTTTAAAAAATACTCATGATTTAATTAATTTATCCTTATTCCTAAAACATCTATATATTAAAAGAATTTAAAAAGTTAGTTATTGTTTTTTTTTTTTAAATTTCAAAAATACCCATAATTTAATTAATTTATCCTTATTCCTAAAACATAAAAATGATATTAAAATTGTAAATTAATAAAAAAACTACTCATGTTCAATAAATCTTCCCACCATCCCATGTACACAACCAAAACTACCCCATGTTCCTATAAAAAAAAGGGCCCCATGTTCATAAGAAAAAAAAAAAAATGGCCCCATGTTCCTTAAAAAAAAAAATTTATATATTAAGAGAATTCAAAAAGTTGGTTATTGTCTTTTTTTTTTTTTAAATTTCAAAAATACCCATAATTTAATTAACTTATCCTTATTCCTAAAACATAAAAATGAGGTTAAAATTGCAAATTAATAAAAAAACTACTCATGTTCAATAAATCTTCCCACCATCCCATGTACACAACCAAAACTACCCCATGTTCCTATAAAAAAAATGGCCCCATGTTCCTTAAAAAAAAAAAAAAAAAAACTGCCCAAGTTACTATAAAAAAAAAAACACCTATGAAAAAAAAAAAAGTCTCATTGCACGAGTGATGAGGCTAGTTTTTTTTTTTAGATTAGGGTTAATGTCATTGTTTTATGATAGTTATAGTTTGGTTTTTGAATTGTTTGTTAAATCATTTTCTCATGTTCATCTCCCATTACATCGTGTATCATAACAACTACTTCACTCATCATATGGCAACATCAACATGATAAGACACATGATCATAACATCCTCATAAGATTGTAGATCAAACATAGATCACAAGCGGAATGCTAGTAGCTTGTGGAATTTCTTGGTGTATTAGATTAGGGTTTTTTGTAGTTAATTTTCATAGATCTATAAACCCATGTGTTTAGGATACCAATAGAATTTTGCTTCATCAAAATCTGGAAAATGCATTTTGAAATGATGTCTTTATGCACAGTAGTGCTAGCATGTAGTTATGTCTTCAGCATCGCATAAAGAATGAAGGAGAGTAAAAATGAATGCGATGGATCTATGTGACTGGATGCGACGGTAGAAAGATGACGAGTCTATAACTGATACAACCAAGGAGCACGGATCCACAGTGGATGGACGGATACAACACAGCTGTCATCTTTCCAGTTTTGGCTCCAAGGATCCCTAAATGGAATTTACACTTTACGATTAAGTCTGATGTGGTTTTGCTTGATCTCCACGCAAACGTGTATAAGAAGAATTCTTGCGTCACACGTTTAACCCTAATCAAAGGACTCCTATAAGGAAAAAAACTCTAGAAGGTATGCAAAAGGGAAGAGTTTCAATCCTAGAAGGAAAGAATTTCATGGCCAAGGCATGGATGTTAACCCTACATCACTATAAATACCCCAAAACCCTCATTGATCAAGGAACACATTATTTACTCAACTCTGGCACTCTAGGGTTGTGACAAAGCTCTAACTTGACTTTTGGAGGGTTTTTGGCCGGCACTACACCGGTGCTCTCTGTTAGGTCTTCTCTTTTCGTTTTGTAGGTATTGTTTCGATTTGAGAGGGCGTGCAGTTTATTGGTATTTTTCGGCATCATCAGTTGGCGCCGTCTGTGGGAAACAAGTGAGTAATCAGCCTTTGCTTTATCCCTGAGACAAAATGTTGCATGGTACTCATTTGATCGATGGCAACAACCAACAATCAGGGCGACGAACCATACACCACGGCCTTGGAAATGCAAGTCCAAAAGCTCGCAGCAGCGGTCGAACGCCTAACCAAGCAAAATCATGATTTGGAGGAGCAGTTGCGGCAAAGGAATGCACACCTTGGCGCACAAGAAGAAGACCAGGATGGAACAAGTGCTGAAAGGAGGAATCAGGAAGGACCTGAGGGTAGCCACGCTCCGAGCAGACTGGAGAGGCAGGACACCAATCGACCATCTTTCTTAGACACTCCCCCTCCTCACATAGCCGCTGAGATGCAAATGATGAGGGAACGAATGGATGTAACGATGAATGCCCTCAAAGGTAGAGTATCCAACGACCTTGATGACTTGGTCCAGCGGACCGATTCGCCTTTCACAGCACTCGTTAGTTCATGCCCCCTTCCCCCAAAGTTTCACATGCCTCAGGTGGAGAGTTATGACGGGTCTAAGGACCCCTTAGACCACCTAGAATCTTTTAAGACCATAATGCACCTTCAAGCTGTGTCAGATGAAATCATGTGCAATGCCTTCCCCACTATGCTGAAGGGACCTGCAAGGATATGGTATAGCAGATTGATGCCTAATTCGATTAGCACTTTCAAGGAGTTAGGGGCTCAATTCGTGTCATACTTTATTGGGGGGCCACCGATACAAGAAGTCCACAGTCTGTTTGATGAGCATTAAGCAAACGAGAAGACGAGACGCTAAAGTCATACATATCCCGCTTCAACAAAGAGGCTTTCTCGATAGACGAGGCGGACGACAAGATACTAGTGGCTGTGTTCACCAATGGGCTACGGAAGGGTAAATTTCTCTTCTCCTTATATAAGAACGACCCGAAAACTATGTCAGATGTGCTTTACAGGGCAACCAAGTACATGAACGCGGAGGATGCGTTGCTGGCTAGGGAAGCAAAGCCTAGAAAGAGAGCGAGACAAGAAGATACACGAGTAGACAGAGGACAGAAGATGGCCAGAATCGGGGAACGACGGGAGGATAGACGCTCCAAGCCATCTACGGGTAAATTCAAAAGCTTTACCCCGCTGATCGCTCCAATTGATCAATTGTTGATGCAAATTAAGGATGAAGGATCCTTGACTTTTCCCGACAAACTGAAAGGAGACCCGAACAGGAGATCAAGGGATAAATATTGCCGTTTTCATCGTGACCACGACCACGATATGGCCAACTGCTATGACTTGAAACAACAGATTGAAGCCCTTATCAGGCAAGGAAAGCTTTAGAGATTCGTCAGCAAGAATAGGACAGACCCACCACAAGACCCAGCTCTTCGACGGAAAAACGAGCTCCTAAGGCCCCTGATAGGAGACATAAGGATGATCATTGGGGGCACAACAGTGTTGAGCTCGTCCAAAAAGGTCCGCAAAACGTACCTAAGGATGGTTCATAGTGTCCAACTGGCAGGTGCCGTGTCAAAGATGAGACGGATCGACAACCTAGTCGTCGAGTTTTCAGAGAAGGATGTGCGGCGTCTTCACCACCCGCATGATGACGCGATTGTTGTGACTTTGCAAGTAGGAGATTACAATATGCACCGAGTTTTGGTTGACAATGGAAGCTTAGCTGATATACTTTACTACCCCGCACTCCAGCAGATGGGGATTGGAAGAGAGTGACTGGTTCCAATAAATGCACCCCTCGTCGCTTTCAGAGGAACAAGGGTCTACCCCCTTGGCACTATCACACTGTCTGTCATGATGGGAGATTACCTCTAGCAGATCACCAGGGATGTGGTGTTTCTTGTAGTTGATTATTTGTCTACCTACAATGCTATCCTTGGACGACCTACTCTCAACGCGTGGAAAGCTATAACTTCGACTTACCATTTGATGATCAAATTCCTAACTGAGTATGGGGTTGGAGAGCTGCGCGAAAATCAGGTAGCTGCACGGGAGTGCTACGTGGCCATGATGGAGATGGACGACCACGTATAAGGGTCGTCAATGGGCCGGGTCGGGCCGGCCCGATCCATTTTCACTTGGCCCATGGGCACAATGGGCTAGGCATAATAGGCTATTAACTAGTTAACGGGCCAGGTCGGGCTGGGCCGAAAGAGAAAACCTCAGCCCATGACCCTGCCCATGGGCAATGCCCATTTTGTCTTTAGTGAGCTGGGCTATCAGGTTGGGCCTAATGGGCTACCCATGGACTTATGTTAGCATATTATTTTATTATTTTTATAAAGAAAGAATCAATTTTTTATAAGGGAATAATCAATCTATTTTTTTTAAAGGAAAGAATTAAAGAATTTAATACTTAATCACACATTTTTTTACATTCAAATCTATTTAATTTTTTGTTTTGTTGATGGAAACTTATTTAATTTTTTTATTAAGGCTTTAATTAGTTTTTTATTTATCTTTAATAATAAAAAATGTCAAATGGTTAATTCAAATTTGCTAGACTACTAGAAAAATATATATTTAGTAAACTAAGTTTTACACAATTACTTTGAGTATCTTAGTGGTTGAGGGAGTTATCTTAAGAAATTCCTTTATAATATCTCAAGATCAATCCTTCATACACTTCCTATATATTTTTGTTATGAATTATAAGTTATTGGGCTGGGCCAATGGGCTGGGCAACAGGTTGGGCTACTGGGCTAGCCCACCGGGTACCCATGGGCATAAAAACTAGCCCACAGCCTAACCCACTGGGCTAGTGGGCTACCCATGAGCCTTAATAACAACGGGCTGGGCCGCCCATTAGCCCGGTGGGTCGTTGGGTTTCTGGGTCGGGCTATGGGCCGTGGGCTATTTGATGACCCTTAACCACGTACAAACAATGAGCATAGAACAACAATGGACAATAGCAGAACCGGTGGAGGAATTAGAAGAAGTACACCTTGACGATTCAAGGCTCGAACGGACCATAAGAATCGGTACCTTGGCCAGCTAAACGGTCCGGCAAGCGCTTGCAATGTTCCTCAAGGAAAACTAAGATGTTTTTGCATGGAGTCATGAAGACATGCCGGGGATCGACCCGTAGGTCATGGTTCACAGGTTGTACGTATCACCCTCATTCTCTCTTGTCCGACAGAAGAAGCGAGTGTTCGCCCCTGAACGAGATCTAGCCATAGCTGAGGAAGTGCGGAAGTTACAGGAAGCAAACTTCATACGTGAAGTGTACTACCTAGATTGGTTGGCAAACGTGGTAATGGTCAAGAAGGCCAATGGGAAGTGGAGAATGTGTGTCGACTTCACGAATTTGAATAGGGCTTGTCCTAAGGATAGTTATCCACTCCTGCGTATTGATACCTTGGTGGATTCCACCGCAAGACATGAACTCTTGAGCTTCATGGATGCCTTCTCTGGCTACAACCAGATTAAATTGGATGAAATTGATCAAGAAAAAACCTCGTTTGTAATGAGTCAAGGGCTTTTCTACTACAAAGTAATGCCTTTCGGACTTAAAAATGCATGGGCCACACATCAGAGACTTTTGATGAACAAAATGTTCGCGCACCAGATTGGGAGGAATGTGTAAGTTTACGTAGATGATATGCTGGTAAAAAGCATTCGGGAGTCCGACCATATGAGCGACCTCTAGGAGACTTTCGACACTCTTTGGTCATACAAAACAAAGCTGAATTCGAGCAAGTGCGCGTTCAGGGTGACTGTAGGGAATTTCTTGGGATTTATGGTGTCTCAAAGGGGTATCGAGGTCAACCCGGAGAAGGTGAAGGCGATAATAGAACTGGCTCCTCCAAAGACAATAAAGGAAGTGCAAAGTTTAAACGGCAAGATAGCAGCCTTGAATAGATTCGTATCAAGGGTAACAGATAAATGTCCCCCTTTCTTTCGCATGCTGAGAAGATCATTTGAATAGATGGACGAGTGCCAAAAAGCATTTGAAGATTTAAAGGCGCACTTCTCCGCTCCGCCGTTACTCAGCCCATCCATATTAGGGGAAGAATTGTTCCTATACCTTGCTGTCTCCTCAGCAGCCTTCAGTGCAGCTCTTATTAGAGAGGAAGATAAGGTACAAAAGCTTGTGTTTGTAAGCCGAGCACTGAGAGGAGCAGAAGAGAGGTATCCTCAGATGGAAAAGCTTGCCTTCGCATTAGTGACTGCCGCCCGAAAACTCAAACCATAGTTTCAAGCTCACACCATAAATGTCATGACGGATAAGCCTTTACGAAGAGCAATGAATAGCCTCGAAGCTGCGGGACGAATGGCATTATGGGCGGTTAAGCTGAGTGAATTCAACGTTCGTTACCAACCGTGAACTGCTTTGAAAGGACAAGTAATAACAGACTTCATCGCTGAGTTCACCTTCATAGAGGACTAGGGGCAGAAGAAGCTCCCACGTGGAGCATTCCTACAGACGGATCCTCTAATAAACACGCAGGTGGAACCGGTGTAGTACTTCACACACCGGAAGGAGACAAGATCAAGTGCATGGTCTGTCTGGATTTTTCTACAACTAATAACGAAGCGGACTACGAAGCCTTAATAGCAGGACTGGACCTCGCGATAGCCGCAAGAGCTAAGAGTGTGGTCGTATACTCCGATTCTCAAGTTGTGATCAGTTAGGTTAATGGAAGCTACGAATGCAAGAATGAAAGAATGAAGAAGTATCTCAAGGAAGTGAAGGGTTGAGCAAACAATCTTCAGATCAAGTTGGTTCAAATCCCAAGGGAAGAGAACTAAGATGCCAACTGACTTGCAAAAGCAGCTTCAGTAGAACCTATGATCATCCCCGACCAGGTATTATACTTCGTCCAACTCTCATCACTGTTAGATGGAACTAGTATGCAGGAGGTAAGCAGTGAACATTGTTGGATGGCTCCAATAATGGCGTATCTCAAGGACTGCAAACTGCCAGACAACAAAGAGGCCGCAAGAAAGTTGAAGGTTAAAGCTGCCCGGTTTGTTTTGATTAAAGACACCCTATACAAAAGAGGATTCTCCCGATTGTACCTGAGATGCCTCGACCACGAAGAGGCGGACTACGTCATAAGGGAGTAGGGATGGCAATTTATATCCGGCCCGTGGATTCCCGGCCCGGTCGGACCCTAATGGGCCGGATTTTACCCGGCCCGATAAAGAATAGGGTCGGGTATGGGTTTTTAAAAAAAAAACCCGAAGCGGGTTCGGGTCGGGTCCGGATTTTATAAAAAAATCCGAAACCCGACCCGAATAAAAACCCGGTTATGGAGGATAAGACATTTTGTAAGAATTTCTTAGTCTTTTTCATTTGTTGGTTGGAGGATAAGACATTTTGTAATTTCTTAGACTTGTGAGATTTATTTTGTAGCTTTTTAAGTGATTTGTTGATTTAAAATCTTAGTTGTGATTTATTGATGTATAATTAACAGGTGATTTATTGATTTATGATTAACTTATAATTTGGTTTGATTTGGCTGCCTTATAATGTGGCCTAAATGCCAAATTTTGGCATTTGGGCCATGTTAAATGGCTTGAATGGGCTTGAATCTAGGAAAAAAATTTAATGGGCTTCAATTTTTTTTTTTTTGGGCTAGATTTGGGTCCAAGAAGATAAATGGGGCCCGCGGGGCCTGTGGGGCCCAGCGGGGCGGGTATAGGCCCCGGGAAAAAAACCTGATTAATAATTGGGTTGGGTCCGGGTTCTAGGTTTTGGCCAGTGGGTCGGGCCCCGGGTATGCAAAAATCTGGCTCGAACCCGACCCGTTGCCATTGAAGGAGTTTGCGACAACCATTCTAGATCTAGGTCTTTGGTGCACAAGCTACTCCGTGCAGGATACTACTGGCCAACAATGCAGAAGGATGCCAACACATATGTCAGAGCCTGTGACAAGTGCCAACGATTTGGCAATTTCATAAGGCAACCAACAGAAGAGCTCACCCCTATGACGGCCCTATGGCCATTCGCACAATGGGGATTAGACATCATAGGCCCGTTCCCAACAGCGGTAAGGCAATTGAAGTTCTTAGTAGTTGGCATTGACTACTTCACCAAATGGGTGGAAGCAGAGACTTTGGCCACTATCACGGAAAAGAATATCCGAAGTTTTGTATGGAGGAGTATTATTTGCAGGTATGGTATTCCGAGGGTGCTGGTTTCAGACAACGGAAAACAATTCGACAACGACGCATTCAGAGATTTTTGTTCCCAGCTAGGGATTAAGAATTGCTACTCATCACCCGCCCACCCGTAGGCCAATGACCAGGTTGAAGTCACGAACCGGTCCTTACTCAAGATTATCAAGACCGGGCTCGAGGGGGCAAAAGGTATATGGCCGAATGAATTACTAAGTGTTTTATGGGCGTACAGGACAACGGCAAGAACACCGACAGGGGAAACACCGTTCTGATTGACGTATGGTAGTGAGACTGTCATACCGACAGAAGTAGGGCTAACAAGCTACCGGGTTGAGAATTACGACGAGAGCAAAAATGACGAAGCCATGCATTTGCAACTCGATCTTGTGGACGAAGTCAGGGCGACAGCGGAGCAGAGGTTAGCACGATACCAGGACCTGATGGCGAAACATTACAACTCTAAGGTCAGGCACGGGGACTTCCAGATTGGAGACCTTGTCTTAAGAAGAGTACTCGGCTTAACAAAAGATGCCTCCCAGGGGAAGCTAGGACCTAACTGGGAATGACCATACAAGATCGTGTCATGGCATAGGAAGGGAACGTACTACCTAGAGACACTAGATGGAAAAAAGTTGAGTCACCCATGGAACACGGAGCACCTGAAGAAATACTACTGGTAGACGAAGAATGAAGGCGACAGCAGCATCACCCTCCTTATTTCCAGTTTATCTTTTCCGGTTGATAGTTATAGTTTTTATTTCCTACAATCCTAAAAGACAATTTTCTTATTTTCTATGAACGATATTCTACCTTTCCATTATGATAAAAGGAGTTTTATTTAGAGCATATGGAATGTGTTTTGCTCAGGTTTACCAAGTCCATATAGTGGACGGATATCCCAAGTAGGATGAAAATTTAACATGTCCACATACTGGACGGATCATCCCAAGTAGGATGAAAATTTACCAAGTCCATATAGTGGACGGATCATCCCAAGTAGGATGAAAATTTAACATGTCCACATACTGGACGGATCATCCCAAGTAGGATGAAAATCTACTAAGTCCACATAGTGGACGGATCATCCCAAGTAGGATGAAAATTTAACATGTCCACATAGTGGACGGATCATCCCAAATAGGATGAAAATCTATTAAGTCCACATATTAGATTGATCATCCCAAGTAGGATGAAAATTTAACATGTCCACATACTGGACGGATTATCCCAAATAGGATGAAAATCTACTAAGTCCACATACTGGAAGGATCATCCCAAGAAGGACGAAAATCTATTAAGTCTATAGAGTGGATGGATCATCCCAAGTAGGATGAAAATTTGTCAAGTCCACATATTGGACAGATCACCCCAATGGGATAAAGATGTCCCAATCCATATAATGGACGGATGATCCCTAGAAGGATGAAATTGTATCTAGACCACATAGTGGACGGATTATCAAGGCTGGATGAAATCCGTCAACTATATGTAGAGGACAGATTGTCCCACAAAACTACATTCACCAAGAAAGACGGATCATCCCAAATGTGAAAAAACTTTATCTAGTCCACTTAATAAACAAATTGCTGACGAAGGAATAAAAACTAGATAGTCCATAAAGAGAGTCCCAAAGAGGATGGACACACATATTGAACACCAAGAAGACGGATTCGTAAAGAAAAAGTGTAAACTACTTCAAAAAAAAAGTGTGCAGATAAAATGCAGCATTTGTAAAATAAAACCAATAAAGGACAATGGTTGAAATCAGTTAAATGAATTGTTATCTCATACATGTCTGATCTTTACAAAATCTATATATTACTCTTGAACCACGACGGTATCCTCATTGGCATCAGGGCCTTTTGGAGAAGATTGACAGGCGTCATCTTTGACAGATCCCTTTTCATTAGCCTTTGGGGCTTTATCATCACCCGGACCTTCGCCAAAAAGCTCGTCTGTTCCTTCAGAGTCGACGGGCCGAGCAGGGGTCTGACCTTCGGTGTCGATATTGATGTGTGCAAGGTTTAGGTCAGGAAACGATGCCTTCACTTGACGAAGACAGTCATCGAATCCATCGGCAAAGGAGGTACCCAGTTCACCCAAAAGAGCCTTGGAATCTCGATACTCTTTGACGGCCTCAACCTTTGCTTGACGGAGACTGTCTTCTTTAGCCTTCAGAGTCTCCCTCAGCAACTCCACTTCTTTTTCCAGGTTCTTACGAGCCTGCTCAGATAGTTTGAGCTTCTCTTCGTGACGAATCCTCCAAAGCTTAAGCTCGTCAAGCTCTTCCACCGTCACCTTTGACTTTGCACGAACGCGCTCCAGCATCTTCTCTTGAGCAAGGCAACGGTCCATTAACCCTTTAGCCATTAAGACCGTCTACACCAACAACAATAAGTAAGTAAAAGTATTAATAGTATGACAAAACAAGTACACGACGGGTACTAACCTGAGTAAGACTATATAGAGCCGTCTCCCCCATAGTTTCCATCGCGTGATTACCCAGATCCTCGTAGTCCTCTTCTTAAATAATAGAGGTCATCTGAGTCAGTGCGTATTGAGGATCTTGTCAGAGCAAGACGGGAGGTTGCTCCTTGACGGGGTCAGGATTGGTCATTAGACCCTTGCCCTTGCCTATGCCTAACTTAGGGGGCAACTTCACTGTGTTAGATCCTTGGCCGGCAGGTAATCTCGTCACCAATTTTTGTTTTTTGCTATGACGATCAGCTTTTTCAAACGAAGGTCTCTTTGTAGACGGATGTGATGAACCTGTCTTGGGAGGAAGATCACCTCATTGCTTTTTCTTAGCAGCTTGTTGTTTGATAATGGCCCTTCTCCTGGCATCATCCATTTCTGCAAAGAAGTAGACGAATGAAAACAATGGTATACATTAGAGCAACGATGGTAGGTTTAGAAACATACGTTTGCGTATTCCTGAGTCGTATTGACGAGCAGCAGTTGAAGGTTCTGGACCGTCACAATACCAATGCAGGGTATCCAAGGTGACGAGCTTTATCCAAGTTCTCTTTGATAACCTGGTGGTTTGGAAGATTTTCTCTAGGAAGCCAAATTGTTCTGTTGTAATGGGTGGACGGTCCTTAGTTGCAAAAGTGAATGGTTAGAATAACATTAATACTTAATAAAAACTTGCAAGTAGGACGGGCACATACCGGACAAAGGCATTATGCCCTAGGTCTTATCTACTGGCATGTATTCATGGTCGTCTGGATGACACATCCAATCGTCCCTTTGAAGGAAGAAATATCGACCCTTCCAGTTACGATTGGAGTTTGGGTCTCGGACACTAGCCTAAGCACCGGACTCCTCAGCACAAAGCTATACATGCCCTTCGACTTAGTAATCTCAGATGGACGGTAACAATGAAAGAACTCCTCCACTGTTAATCGTCTAGCCCCGTTGGACATCACGCCATACAAGACCTCAACGCTTAGAAAAACCCTCTAGGCGTTTGGTGAAATTTGGGTGATGGCCAAACCCAGATATTGAAGAAGACGACGGTGTAAGGCACTTAAAGGAAAACGCAGGCCTGCTTTTAGCATTTGCTCATATACACTGACGTCTTCAAGGCCTTTATAGTAGCATTTCTCGGACTTGAAGGGTAGACGAGTGGGTATGTTGTCGGGTATCTAGTACTTTTGCCTAAGTGTGTTAAAGTGTGGTTGCTTGATTGAAGAAACAAAGTCATTCACCGTCCATAAGGGGAGCATGACGAATTCCCTGAGCCCATCCAGACCTATGACGGATTGGATAGGAGGATCTATACCATCTAAATCGTCATTTGAGTCAAACTCTGACCCATCCCCATCCTGCACCTCATCTTCCACACTGGAAGGAAAGCTGGCTGACGGTTCCCTCTCATCGCTGAAGGTGCTCGGGTCTGCTTGACTTGATGGAAACACCTCTTTGTAGCCCACTCCCTCGCGGACAAAAGACTGACCACTTGACGCTTCACTAGACATCTGACACCTACAAATGACGGATAAAGGAAGCCTAAGACTCTAAGTCTATGCTGACGACAGACCAACATATGAAACAAAGGAAGGAAATAGTTAAGTAAAGAAAATACTCACAGTTGGATTGTGCGAAAAACCGACGGACGAACTGAAAGCATGATAAGTCATAACTCCTTGAGGCAACGGATCACACAAAGTGGACGGTTGTGCTCTGATCAGCAAAAATTTCTCCAAAACATAAAAATGAAGGGGATTGATAGTATATATAGAGGGAACGATGCGGAAGACGAAGGGACGCATCGATTCCAATAACCCACCAATTGAGCTCCGCCACGTGTTCCTGGAGCATTTATGACTCTGTTCCAACCTGTTAATCAAAACACGCCAATCAAGGTTCAAAACTAATCGTTATTCCATGAGCCCATAGAGGATAGTTGACGGCCTCATGGAATGAGGGGGCAACTGAAGGGGAGTAAAAATGAATGCGACGGATCTATGTGACTAGATGCGACGGTAGAAGGATGATGGGTTTATAATTGACACAACCAAGGAGCATGGATCCACAGTGGATGGATGGATACAACACAGCCGTCATCTTTCCAGTTTTGGCTTCGATCCCTAAATGGAATTTACACTTTACGATTAAGTTTGATGTGGCTTTGCTTGATCTCCACGCAAACGTGTATAAGAAGAATTCTTGCGTCACACGTTTAACCTTAATCAAAGGACTCCTATAAGGAAAGTAACTCTAGAAGGTATACAAAAGGGAAGAGTTTCAATCCTAGAAGGAAAGGACTTCATGGCCAAGGTATGGATGTTAACCCTACATCACTATAAATACCCCAAAACCCTCATTGATCAAGGTACGGACTTTTTACTCAACTCTGGCACTCTAGGGTTGTGATAAAGCTCTAACTTGACCTTCGGAGGGTTTTTGGCCGGCACCACACCGGTGCTCTCTGTTAGGTCTTCTCTTTTCGCTTTGTAGGTATTGTTTCGATTTGGGAGAGCATGTAACTTATTGATGATTTTTTGGCATCATCAAAGAATAATGAGAAAAAACAAAATAAAATATGCTTTTATATTTCTCATGTCGTCCACATAGCATATAGAATAAGTTCATGTAAATTCCTCACATGAAATATGAGGAAATGGAATCATAATGTTTTCATCATAAAAGTATTAGAAATTACCCAAATACAATTTTCTGAAATCACAACATGTAGGATGATTTTGTGAAGAAATAATATGCCTCCATGGTTTGATGATGATTGATGAGCCCTACATGGAAATCTTGAAAAGGAACTCTTGATTTGTCAAGCAATGGCGGCTGCAAGTTGAGAATGGTGTGTGTGGGAGGAGGAAAAGCTACCCTCTACCCTAAAACTCTCGAGAGATAATAGCAATTAATTGGGCCAATTTTACTTTTATTAAGGGTGAGAATAGAGGTTTACTCTTGTGTTCAAAATATTGGTCCATTCTATTATGGGCCTATAAATAAAAGAACCTCGGCCTTAAAACACTCGAGAGATTATAAAAAATAAATGGGTCAATTTCAATTTTATTAAGGGTGAGTGAAGAGGTTTACCCTTGTGTTCAAAATATTGGTCCCTCCTACTATGGGCCCATAAATAAAAGAAAGATAATAGAGGCCCACATTTGCATGTTTAATAGAAAGTTAAACAAATATATGACAACCTATGATTGATAGAATATAAAGTGGAACACAAAAAATGGTATGGAAGATTTGTATTCTGTTTAATATGACTATGCTAGTCCACATAATAAATAAAGGATATAAACAATAAAAAGGTAAAAAAAAAAAGTGAATAAAATGGTAACATGAAAAATCTTTCTCTTGAAGAATCACCTGTGAAAATGATCTCATACATAGAGTTTGCATATCAGCGTGCTCACTTCACCATGCATTCCATACCATACATTGCATGCATTACAACATCCTTACCTATCGGGATGAGCTAGAAGGGTAGGCGAGATTGAAGGCAGAGGATTAGTGGTCATTAGAGGCAATGAAGTGTCATGATGAACTTCTTGAGAGATCTCAACCTCATATATTGGTCTCTCTTCTTTGAAATAGTAGGTATCGGCCGGTCATTAGTATAAGGCTTGAACTTGACCAAATATTGTTACTAAACATTCTTGATAATTAAGATGACAAAAATAAGTAAGTCTACAATACATAATAAAGGAAGATGAGTAGAAGGGAAAGGTTAGTCATACTTGTTGAAGAGAGAATTGTACAGAAGCTAATCAAAGGTTGAAGACGAAGCAAAGGTTGAAGACTTCTGAGGATCAAAACGATAGTGTTTAGTATTACACTAAACGCATCATTTCATTAAAAGGAGCATTAGTGGTGAAACGTATTGTTTTACTCAATTAAAAGAGCAGTTGATAGGAGTGAAATTTCGTTAGAGCCATTGAACAAAATTACCTAAATTTTTGGGTTTACATCCGTATAAAGTGGGAGATTAATTAAGTAGTTATGATCATTGTGTACAATAAATACAGAGCATCAAGCTTAGTTGTAATTATGCAAAGAATTTCAGATTGTTAGTACAAGTTTTCTCTCTTTTCTCTCACTTTCTCTCACTTTCTCACACTTTATATCTTTAAGTTTCTCAGATACAATCTTCCTTCCATTGCTAGTATCATTTTCTTGCTTTGTTAAATTAGTCTTGTTATTGAAATTTCTTCATGGTATCAAAGCCATCCACTATTGCTACTCAAAACTCAATAATGGTAGCTTCAAACTCTACAATGGCTTCATCATCAACTTCTTCAATGTCTTCCAGTTCAGCTGTGAATCTGGTAAATCAACCTCTCTTACTTCTGTCTAATCTATCAAACATGATGGTTGTGAAGTTAGAAAATACCAATTATATTGTGTGGAAGCATCAAATCTCCATGGTCATTGAAACCTATTCCTTATTTGAGTTACTTGAAGAGCCTCATTTGATTCCTGAGAAATTTCTCAAAGATTTCTTTGGAACTTACACTACAGTTGTGAATCTAGATTTCTTAGTCTGGAAATCAAAGGAAAAGACTTTACTTACCTTCATAAGTTCAGCTTCTTCTATTTTAGCATTTACTGTTGGATGTGCTACTGCGATTGGAGTTTGGAAGGTACTTGAAAATAGATTTTTTCAATCTCAAGGTCTCACATCATGAACCTTAAAGGTGAGCTTCATAGTCTCAAGAAAGGAAGTGATACTGTGGATATCTATCTGCAGAAAAACAAAGTTGTGAGGGACAAGTTGTTGGCAGTTGGAGTGATCGTGGATGATGAAGAACAACTCCATAGTGCTATTAAGGGACTCCCTAAGGAGTACAATGCATCTAGGTCTGCTATTAGAACTAGGAGTACTCATCTTAGTTTTGATGAACTCTCTACTATGCTAAATGCAGAGGAAGAGTCATTTAATGAAGGAATAGAGGTTAAAGATACAAACTTTGCCATGACTGCAATAGCTAACTAGAAATCTAATGGTAGTGGTTATAATCAGCCTTACAATAGAGGAAGGGGCAGAGGAAACTTCAACAATAGAGGTGATAGAGGTGGTAGAGGTTCCAATAGTCAACCTTCTCAATTCAGTCCTTTTAATCAGTTTCAACAGAATCAATTTGGTTCTGGTGGTGCTAGATCAGAAAGACCAACATGCCAAACCTGTGGAAAGCTTGGACATTTGGCTATTAACTGCTATCATAGGATGGACTATGCTTATCAAGGCAAGCATCCACATAACAAGCTTGTTGCAATGGCCACAACATCAAATGCTTGTCTTGCTCCAGATTAGCCTTGGCTTGCTGATAGTGTAGCCACTGATCATGTGACTACTAGCCTCAATCATCTCAACTTCTCAAAGCCTTACACTACTCAAGACCATCTCACTGTTGGAAATGATCAAAATTTGCCTTTTACACATATAGGTACAGCCCTTATTCCATCTCCTTTTTCTAATCTTCAACTCAACAATGTTCTTAGAGTTCCTTTAATTACATCAAATCTTGCTTCTATTCATAAATGTTGTCATGATAATAGTTGTTGGTGCTACTTTGATGAAAACATTCTTTCAATTCAAGTCTTGGCCATGGGGAAAATTCTCTACCAGGGCAAGAGTGAAGATGGTGTTTACCCTATCTATCCTCAACAAGCTTCTCAACTCACTTTGGCTTCTACGGTTTGCAATAATATTTCTAGGAATTCTGTTTCAATAAGTCACTTTGGCACATGAGACTTGGTCATCCTCATGATCAAGCTCTCCATAGTTTGTTTCCTAATGTCAAATTTGTATTGAATAAGCCAAATATTGTTAATCAGTCTTGTACTCATTGCTTTGTTGGTAAAATGCACAATCTTTCCTTTCCTAATTCTTAATTTACAGGTTCTTCACCTTTTGAGCTTGTTCATTTTGACTTTTGGGGTCCTGCACCTGTTAATTTTGTTAATGGATTCTTATATTACATCTTGTTTGTTGATCATTACTCTAGATTTACTTGGTTTTATTTGCTAAAGTCCAAATTAGAAGCCTTTGTTAAATTTGTTCATTTTAATGCCATGGTTAAGAATCAATTTTCTTAAAAAAATAAAAACCTTTAGATCTGATGGAGATGGTGAGTATTACCTCTAATGACTTCAAACACTATCTGTCACTTCAAGGTATAACTCATCATCTGTCTTGTCCTCACAAACCTCAGCAAAATGGTGTTGTTGAGAAAAAGCACAGACATATCATTGAGACCAATGTGACCATTTTATCACAAGCTTCTATGCCTTCTTTTTACTGGTCTTTTGTAGCTCAAACTGCTGTTAGTTTGATTAATCTCCTTCCCACTTCTGTGCTTGGTTTTGGTCTAAACTTTATTCTACTACACTTGATCTGACTCAGCTTAAAGTTTTTGGTTGTGCATGCTATCCCAATCTCAGACTCTACAAGACACATAAGCTTGAACCTAGAACTAGGAAATGCATTTTCATTGGCTATCCTACTAATTCAAAAGGATATCTTTATCTTGATCAGCACACTGATTGTGTGTATACCTATAGACATGTTCTTTTCAATGAGTCAAAATTTCCTTTATCATCTACTATCATCCCTGTGTCTTCAACCTACTCCACTGCTACCTATGTTCCAACCTAGTTCTCCAATCAACTCTACTTACATTCCACTAATCAACCTTCTTTGCTTGGTGCCTATCCTTCTTCCTCTGTCACTGTTACCTCAAATGCTTCTCCTCAACACTACTCTCCCTTATTAGACTCTTCTTCACCTACTGTTACTGCAGAACCCTTTTCTTTGGTCAACTCAGATTCTCTTCCCCAATCCTCACCTAACCTTCCCACTATAGTGGTACCAGCATCTTCCACCTTACAGCCTTCTCATCCATCCAATTCACATCCTATGCAAACTAGATCCAAGAGTGGCATTTCCAAACCTAAGTCCAAAATTTGTGACAATGTAGCTATGAAATATACCTTCACAAAACACCTTTCTTACAAAATTGCATCTCAATATCCAAAGTGGTGTGAGGCTATGGGTGCTGAGTTTCTTGCTCTTCAAAGGCAGAAAACCTGGTTTCTTGTTCCTGCACCTCCTAATGTGAATCTAGTTGGTTGCAAATGGGTTTTTAAATTCAAGTTGAATAGTAATGGTTTAATATCAAGGTACAAGGTCAGATTGGTTGCAAAAGGCTTCCATCAGCAAGCAGGTGTGGATTTTCATGAGACTTTTAGCCTTGTGGTTAAACTTGCTACTATGAGACTTGTGTTGGCTATTGCTGTGAGTTGCAGGTGGCCGTTGAGGCAGCTTGATGTCTCTAATGCATTCCTCCATGGCTATCTCAAAGAGGAGGTATATTTGCATCAGCCTCCAAGCTATGTAGATCCTAACCATCCTAATTATGTTTGTAAATTGTACAAGTCTCTTTATGGTCTTAAACAAGCCCCAAGGGCTTGGTTTGAAAAGGTTTGCTTTTCACTTACTTCATCTAGGCTTCATTGCATCAGTGATAGATAGCTCCATGTTCATCTTTTGCTCAACCAATACAATTATCTACCTTCTGGTATATGTTGATGATATTATTGTTATTGGGAATGATTACACTCAGATTGCACATCTTATTGCTGCTCTTGGTCAAGTTTTTGAGCTTATGGACTTGGGCCCTCTTAATTACTTCTTGGGAATCCAAATTACTCCCATTGGCCATGGTCTCACTCTTACTCAATCTAAATACGCATTTGATGTACTTCATAGATTTCACATGGATAATTCCAAGGCCACTAAAATTCCTTGCTACCATTCCACAAGGTTGGTTCTCTCTGATGGTGTTACTCTCACAGACCCTATAGAGTATCAAAGCATGGTTGGTGCTCTTTAATACTTGACCTTCACTTGTTCTGATATTGCCTTTAGTGTTCATCAATTGTGTCAATTCATGAGTCATCCTACTACTACTCACCTCGAGGCAGCTAAGCGTGTAGTTCGTTATATCAAAGGTATTTTGCATTTTGAGATTTCTTTCACTCCTGGCCCTTTGACACTCACTGTGTTCTTAGGCCCGGATTGGGCTGGGGATCTCGCTGACAGATGCTCTACCACAAGTTTGCTTGTTTTCCTTGGCCCTAATCCTATTTCTTGGTCTTCCAAGAAGCAAAGTACAGTGTCTTACTCTTCCACTGGAGCTGAATACCGTGCTTTGGCCACCATTGCAGCAGAGTTGTCCTAGCTTAGTATTTTGTTCAAAGAGCCTCGCCTCTTCCTTTCTCATGTCCTTGTGATTTGGTGTGATAATGTTTCTACAATTGCTTTATCAGCTAATCTTGTTTTCCACTCTCGCACAAAACGTCTCGAGGTGGATTACCATTTTACTTGCGAGAATGTCTTGCGTAAGCAATTGCAAATTGGGTTTATCTCTGGCAAGGATAATTTTGCTGATATTTTCACCAAATCTCTTCCTGTAGCACTTCTTCAGTTTCATTGTGCTAAAATTTTGGTTAATTCCTCTCCCATTAGCTAAAGAGGGGATGTTAAAGACAGACCTGTACAGAAGCCAAGGCAGAGGTTGAAGACAAAGCAAAGGTTGAAGACTTCTGAGGATCAAAACGACAGTGTTTAGTATTACACTAAACGCATCATTTCATTAAAAGGGGTATTAGTGGTGAAACACATCGTTTTACTTTGTTCAAAGAGCAGTTGATAGGTGCGAAATTCAGTTAGATCCATTGAACATAATTCCCTAAATTTCTGGGTTTAGATCCATATATAGTGGAAGATTAATTAAGTAGTTATGATCATTGTGTACTATAAACACAAATAATCAAGCTCAGTTGTAATTATGCAAAGAATTTCAGATTGTTAGTACAAGTTTTCGCTCTCAAGTTTTCTCTCTTTCTTTCTCTCTTTTCTCTCACTTTCTCTTACTTTCTCACACTTTCTTTCTTTAAGTTTCTCAAATACAATCTTGCTTCCACTACTAGTATTGTTTCTTTGCTTTGTTAAATCAGTCTTGCTATTGAGAATTTCTTCAATACTTACAACCAAGTTGGACAAGGCTCCACACCACTGCAAATAGGTGTGGAATGTTTCCCTCCTGGATGATTAGGATCCTTAACCAACAAGGAGTTGACTCTCGAGGCAGTTAGCTAAGACAAGAAGAACTCACACCAAGAACTCATTAACAACAACTCTAGCACATGAGAGAAACTCAACTAAGAAGAATGAGGCCTAATCTGAAAGCCTAATCATGACATTAATTGCATTATTTTTGTTTATGAAAACCTACAATCATGAACCTATGATTCCACCTATGTTAAGGGTAGAGTTGCTAATGACAACGGTTACACACCTCATAGAGAGGGCATTATGACCACGACCAAAAAGGTGGCTAGATCCAACGGAAACATCTTGGTCAACGAGGAGGAGCTCCAAATCTAAGGGAGGCATGAGAAGTTGAGAACCAAAACTTACTATGCTCCAAACCATCATAAAAAATCCCACAGCTTAATGGCAGTTCCAAAATTTTTTTTAGGGTGACTATTAAGAAACTTAAATTATACAAAATCTAATAAAAAGAGAACTTCATATATCGATAAAAAAATGTAAATCTATAAACTTCTACAATTTCCTTTTACTAATTTTCATGTTTTGAAATTGTTGTGTGATAGTCTCATTATCAATGTTGCAAGTTACGTTTCTTTCAATGTACACAACCAAACAATTATTCATTCACTGATCTCCCATTCGATTGCACAGTTCATTCTTTATATATTTCATTGTTGAAAAACTACTATTTACTATTATAGTCATGACAAGAAGAGTCAAAACTAACTTCAAAAGCAATAGACTAATAGATATATGACATACTTTTGTGTCTCCACTAATCTTTCAGCAAGGTTATCAATTCATTTTAGCTCTAAAAATGAGTTGTTGTTGTGCATATCAAAAGTATAATTTTGAAGTTGACTGTCAAGTGCCAAGAAATCTCTCAGATAAATCGGATGGATAGGACTTTTTTTGTTGGACATTTTCTTTTGGATTGAAAGGGACTAATATATTGTTAAGAGAACCAAAGCTGGGGCCAAAAATAATTTTAGGGTGGTTACAAATTTTTTTTAAGGGTAGAAAAATCATAAATTTTCAAAAATATTATATATATACTTTTTTTTCCAAGTCATGGTGGTCCTGTGATTACCATACCTTTAATGTGGAGTCGTCCATGCCACAACTGACTTAGACGTCGATGCTCTTAGGACATGTTTGGTAGACTATAACATGCATTGTAATCTAATAGCTTTTTATATTGTTTAACTATTCTATAGTTTGATTATGTTTTATTAGAGTGTGTTACGATTTTATGCCCTGGTTGTCATAAAATTAATCAACTTTTAACCAATTAATTAATTATGCCCTTGATTAAATTGATTAACATATCAAATAAGCACATATCACATAAACAACAAAAATGATGACTCAAGAAAGCCAATGAAATTGTTGTTTCACAGTAAAAAAAATCTAGGGAGGATCAACTTAAACAATCCTCAAGGCAACACATGCATTAATAAAATTGAAGTTTGTATAATAATATTAACCCTAAATCTACTGCTACCTCGTGTAGTACCTACTGGCGTGATCATATGTAGTTCCGAATCCACAGACTCTTCTAATATGGACTGTTGTATATGAACTCCCTTGTTTTTGACTCTAGGATCTCCGCTAAAAAAATTGATTAATAATTGTGGTTAACTGATTGCCACAACTTTGCTTTGTAATCGGATCTAATGTTTGCACTTAGTCTCCAGTTATAGCTTCAAAAGAGTTTGGAAAAACTCCAGATCTATGTGCAGAACACTACCTTCTTGTCCTAAAAAATGTGCTCTAGGGTTTGTATTTATATGGACTTAAGATCCATCAAAACCTTAGATCAAGCGGCTATGAGAAAAATATAAATTTCTAATTTGCACAAACTCAATTGGTTGAGAAATGTAGTTTGATTGGTTGAGATAAATGACTTTCGACTTGTTAAGCCTGTAGTCGAAATGCAGTGTTCCAACACTCTATTTTCTGCATTCTTAAGTCTTCACCTATTATCAACTTGATTTGTCTTGTTCCAATGATTAATTCAACATTAATAATCTAAAAAAATTAAGTTCTAGAGGTTACTTTTGTTCATAGTTGCCAATCTAAAAATTTTGACTCTATGAGGGAATAATTATTTGTTATGAATAACTATTCTTTAAAATGAGGAATAATTTTTTCTCTTTAAAAGGGTTGTAATAGCTATTTTCTTAGTAAGAATAATAATTTCTAAAATTATTCCATATGCATATAACAATTATGAAAAAAATCATAAAAATAACTCATCTCTCTCTCAATTTTTTTTAAAAAAATTATTTTTTAG
Source organism: Castanea sativa (assembly GCF_040712315.1). Lineage (NCBI taxonomy): Eukaryota > Viridiplantae > Streptophyta > Magnoliopsida > Fagales > Fagaceae > Castanea > Castanea sativa. Next base: position 50,990,780 of record NC_134013.1, on the reverse strand, counting down.
GAAATATAATTGTTTGGGTAAAATATTTCTTAAGTTTTACAACTCACAACCAAATTTATGAATATGTTTAATTATTTCATTACAAAACACATTTTATTTTCGATAATAAAAATTACCATTCTTGTTGTAATCTCCATGCAATATACTAAATATACCCTTAAGTTGGTATCACATATATCCTAGCGCATTTCACTCAAAGGGTTGAAGGGAGATAGTGCATTAAGTTGCTCATAAGGGCCAACTTTATCTTCTTCCCCAGGCATTTGGGATCCTTAGGAGAGCATAAAAATCGAGCACCGAGACGTCAATGCGGGCTAGTTGAGGGTCGCCTGCTCGGATTGTGTTGCCGACCTCCTGAAAATTATTGGATAGGGGCTTGAAGTCAAGGATGAGGTGGATAGCTCTTAGTTACCTGTTTTCACTCATGAACACCTTGGCTCTGAGTACCTTGTTAAGATCATTGACGTTGACAAGTCTAATGTTAGGGGTACGTATCTTTTATCTGCAAACACAGTCGAGAAGAAGAATCACGGTTAGAAGGATGAACACTTAGACAAAAAAAGAAGAAGAAGAGAAGAATCATAAAACTAAGTCCCACGACGAAGGACCTAAACCTAAGGCACCCCACCTGGCTCCCCTTCCCAGGTTGGGTAGTAAAGACCGTCGTGCCATTCCCCAGAGGCGATTAGATAGTTGTCCTTCATACCCTTGTTGGACTTGGGAAGACACGAGACAAGCCTAACAATTGAGGATCTGGACTTGAGGTAATACCCCGAGTTAGCAAGCGAATGACACTCGTACATCCAAATGACGTCGTGCCAGGTAAGGTTCAAGCCCATGTGCGCATTAAAAGCATCTACACTCCCCAAGACCCTAAATAGGTAATCCTTAGTTACGCTACCCATGGGGAGTGTCATTCCCCCTTCTATGAAGGCGATCATGGGAATGACTACCTCCCCCTCTTTCCTATTGGTATGCCACTGCCCTGGAGCACAGTATCACAGGGAAACTCCTAGGGGGATGTGTATCTGGCCCTAAATTCCTTCATATCGGCGGGAGAATTTACGAGGTGAGCGAATCTACCCATCTAAGTAGACTAGACAAAGGCGAAAGAGATATTTGAGAAAAAGATGTAGAGAGTAGAATGCTGAGGAGAAAATACCATAAAACAAAGAACTTAAAAGAATAAGGATGAGGGACGTGTTAAGAGCTTCTCAAGAACTGGAAGAGTTGGGAAATCTTGGGAGCTTAGGATTGGGGGAAGTCTGGAGAGTTCAAAGATTTGTAAAGTAGCAAAAATTTGTAAAGTAGCAAAAATGAACTCTCTAGGGACTTTATATAGAAGGCGGATTTCGGTGGGAGTTATCCGACCCAAAATTGGAGGAGAAATGTTAGCTGTAGGATCTCCATCTCACTGTTGGATGTGGGGGATAGAGCACCGCCTGGAGCATTTAATGAAGTGTTACGGACTTCGAAGCGTCAAGTACGATTACAGGACACGCAAAGCGACACTCTCACGTATGGGAATCAGAGAAACGTGTTAAATTAATTACAGTTGGGGTTAAACCCCCATTTCTCTCCTCGAATGAGAGGAAACAAATTGGGGTTTTGAGGGGCTATTGTGGGGTGCAAGAGTTCAGTAAGGTAATTGTGCCACATGTCATGCCTATTGCCGAGAAGGACTACTATCCTGCTGAGGAAGCCATGCCCTCGGACTATGGGATCATGTTAGTAGCACGTCACAAAGAGCTTTGGGGAGGGGGCCAACGCTGATGTGACTGAAAGGTTGGTGGCTGCCACCACATTTAATGCATCCCACCAAATCTCCTAGCTGCATTTATGTGGAGAAGATCCCTGAACAATGCTACCTTGGCTACCGCAACTTACAATGGGGTTAGGAAGGTGTCTAATGGGATAGACACTCAAGTAGTGGCTTAGATGGTCAATAAATGGAGGGCCAAGATCATCCAAGGAGGACTATGTAACGTAAATTACCCTTCAGAGAGTGGCGGAGGGAAGGGGGAGAAAAATACTTTAGCATCAGGAGCAAGATTTGTAACCAAAAATCAAAAGAAGCATATATATATATATATATATATATATTTAAGATTTAGTCTCCTCGGACTGTGCCGAGGACAATTTACTTTGTGCACAACAAATTTATTCTTGTTTTTCTTTTCATTTGGGCTCACTATAATTGTTATCTAATTCACTAGAGCCTAGTTTTTTTAGCTCACTCTCTATAAATTCATTGTATTGGGCTCTTTGGGACAAGATCCTATTTCCTTTTAGGCTTGGGAACCAAATCTAGTCCTTACATTATCAAATTATAAAAAAATAATAATAAATTGATTTTGTCTGAATAGGACATCTTTAAAGGTTTTTTAAAAGCAATTTTAAGAAGGTATTATAACTTCATCAGTAAATATTGCTTAAACTTTGTGAGGGATATCAAAAACTTACCCAAAGTATTTCACACCACTCTCATAATTCATTTTGCTTGGGACCCACTACAATGCAAAAACCATCGTGTAAAATTTTCTATGTTAAATTATGTGATTCTCTGGATTTTTTTAAATAGGAACCGGTAAGAACTAAGAAGTGATTCTATGGACTTTCCAGTGTTCTTATCATCTAAAAAGTTAAAAATCATACTTGTTCATTAGAAAAATCAATATCCTCTATTCCGTGGGCAATTTATTTAGAATATAATGATGACTAGTTAAATCAAATGGTTGACCAGTCAACGAGATACCTGTGATAAAAAAAAAGTTTTAAATAAAGATAAATTGTTTACTCACGCATTCAATTGAATGATATATTTATTATGTTTGTGAGATGCAGAGGTAAGGACCGGGGTTCAAGTTTTTAAGAGGAAGTTTCACACATTATACTTAGATTAAGTTAGAGAGTAAAATTTCTATCTTATATCAAAATAAAAATTCAATGATACATTTATTATCATTATATTAATAATTACATTAAATTAGATTTATTATATGAATAATTATAACTAGATCTTCTATTATATATATATTATACACTTAGATTTATTACAAGCAGGGAGATTCTATCATCCACATTTCGGACGCCGATGATGAAGTTGACAGAGTCTCAGGTATTTGCACCCCCCGCCTTATAGTTGCACGTGTAGACAGCAACACAAAAGAAGAGGAAGAAGAGATGGCCTTAAATAGGAGGAAGGGCTTAAGAGATCTCCTCGCGGCCAAGGGACAAATGTTGAAAGATGCTTCAAGGTCCCAACCCCTTTTTGCTCTCCCCCCTCCTCCTCCTCCCACAGGTAGCCTGCTCCCTATACCTAACCTGAAGAAGAAGAGGAAAGAGAAGGACGGAGCCAAGGAAGGGGAGGTGGTCCGCCAAAAGGATCCAAAACAACAAAAAAAGGGCCGAGGGCCAGGTGCGAGCCTCCTCTGTTGAGAGAAGGGAGGACCAGGACATGGTCAAAGTGTGCCACCAAAACCTTGCTTGGGCACCTCGGTTGGAGCTGGACAGGGCAGCTATTCCTCGGAAATCCACCATTAGGGAGTTCCAAAAAGAGCATGCCCATTATCTGGTTGACGCCTCAGAGCAGCCTATCCTTTTGCCTAAGGACATGGCTGCGTTAGAGAAAATGAGGCAGCGAGACCCTTTTTTTTTTATCCCTGAAGAGGGATCTAGCCTTGGTAAGTTCCTTGGCCAATTTTATTGACACCTAGTTTGGTTATTTCTTCACACTTTTTCTTTCTTTTAAGTAACGTGCTTGTTCGTCGCTTTTGTGCAGGCCATCCAGGAGGTGTTTACTGTCGAGGAATGGGTGAAGGAGGCTCTAAACAAGGCCATAGTCGAGGCCAACCTTTGGGCCGATGCTGACAAGGCCTTAGGCGCAGCTGAGCAGAAAAACAAGGAGCTCGTTGCGAAGCTGACTATGGAGGAGAGGGAGAGAAGGAGTGCTGAGGCCAGGCTCGAGAACGCCAAAGATCAGGCTGAGGAGCAATGCAAGAAGCTCCATTATGCTGAAATAAAGCGAGCCATAATTGAATAGCAAGTCTTAGAGCTGAAGGCAGAGTTGGCCAAGGCCAAGGAAGCTGCCTGAACGATCAAGGAAATGGCGGAGGCCTCAGCGCAAGCCTTCTACAACCTTAGGATGGAAGAGACCGAGGTCTGTCTGGTAGAGGAGCTCGTTGAGGTCTGTAGGGACTACTGCCAAATAGTATGGGCAGAAGCCCTTAATGTGGCAGGAGTCCCTTCTACCTCAGAGTGGCGGAAGGTTGAGAATGTGTACTATCCTCTAGTCATCTGTGAAGTTCTAGCTACACTCCCACCTCCCATGGTCCTTGCGCCTGTTCCCCCTGAGTAGCCCTCTGTCACCTAGACCTCTCTTGCTCCTCCCAAAGTCTCCGTGAGGCCTGGTCATACTAGCGACCAAGGCTAGGAGGTTGAGGTGGACCAGAGTAAGGGGACTGGTCAAGGAGGTCCTCAACTAGAGGGAAAGGGCAAGGGTAAGGAGGTCGAGCCCTTGTCGAAGGCCAAGGGTCCAGAGGTTACCTTTAAGCTTAAGGAGGTAGCTCCTAAGGTAAAGGAGGCTGAGGCCAAATCAAGAGGGGTTGATCCCAAAGCAAAAGAGGCTGAGGCCAAATCCAAGGAAGACCTTTCTCCTAAAGCCAAGGCATATCTTAGGATCTCTTTCTTTTCTTCTTTTTCTATTGTAATAGCATTATCTTGTTTTATTTTATTTTTTACAATTTTCCTGCTTCATGGGAGTTTTCCTCCATTCATAATGTAATTACTCCTTTATTTAATGAAAGGAATTTAGTTTTCATTTTGTGAACTTCTCTTTTTGTTTGTGATACTTGTATTTGGTAAACTATATTCCCTACTTCACCCTTTATTAACTACTCTTTTTGTTTGTGATACTTGTATTTGGTGAACTATATTCCCTGCTTCGCCCTTTGTTAACTACTTCTCTTTTTGTTTGTTAATAGCGCTGATTTGTTGTTTACTCCGACAAAGCAAAACCATGTAAATGATGAGAAAAAATAACTAAGTATTAGTACTAAAAACTGTGTAATTAACAGGGGAGGCCTAGGTCCTCAGAAGCAAGCAAAGTACTTAGTAGGGAAAGAGTACCTTATTTTAAGAGTATCTTGGTGTACCCTTAGAATACCTTTACCAAGGCTTAGGATGAGCCTTTGTTTCATGTGACGATGCATATGCTGGGGTTCTATCCTTGGTGGATTCACTAAGTGTTAACTTCTTCAAGGCAGGTGATCTGAGAATTCGCATAAGTAGTGGTGAGTGTTAGTCTACCCAAAGCTCATGGTCTAAGGGACTAAACATAACCAAAGTTCTGTTTAACGCTTCAACAAATAACGAAAAGTATTAATTTATCCAATGTATGTGGTTCGAGGAGTCAGGCATGACCAATGTTCTGTTTAACACTTAAGCAAATAGTAAAAAGTATTAATTTACCAAAGGTATGTGGTCCGAGGAGCTAGGCATGACCAAGGTTCTGTTTAACACTTAAGCAAATAATAAGAAATATTAATTTACCCAAGGTATGTGGTTCGAGGAGCCAAGCATGACCAATGTTCTGTTTAATACTTCGAGAAATTATAAGAAGTATTAATTTACCCAAGGTATGTGGTCCAAGGAGCTAGGCATGACCAAGATTCTGTTTAACACTTAAGCAAATAATAAGAAATATTAATTTACTCAAGGTATGTGGTCCGAGGAGCTAGGCATGACCAATGTTCTGTTTAATACTTCGAGAAATAATAAGAAGTATTAATTTACCTAAGGTATGTGGTTCGAGGAGCCAGGTATGACTAATGTTCTGTATAATACTTCGAGAAATAATAAGAAGTATTAATTTACCCAAAGTATGTGGTTTGAGGAGCCAGACATGACCAATGTTATGTTTAATACTTAGAGAAATAATAAGAAGTATTAAATTACCCAAGGTATCTGGTTCGAGGAGCCAGGCATGACCAAGGTTCCGTTTAATACTTAGAGAAATAATAAGAAGTATTAATTTACCCAAGGTATGTGGTCCGAGGAGCCAGGCATTACCAATGTTCTGTTTAATACTTTGAGAAATAACGAGAACAACAAATAATGTCATATGTACCACATGGTAGAAGTGTCTTTTATTAATAGTAATACCTTCACAAGTTATTTATATTCTAGGGGTATGGTACAACTTTTTAATCCAAATCTTCCATGAATATGCTCTTATCCCTGCTACCGAGGTGATACAGTATGTTCCTTCCCAATTGGGTCCTAACTTTCCCCATGCTGGGTTCTTTGCTATACTCAGAACCATCCACAATACCAAATCTCTTAGGGCTAGTGGCCTTGACTTCACATTTGAGTCGTACCTTTACTTAAGCTTTTGTTGATAATATGCCAACTGAACCATGACATTTTCCTTACTCTCTTCAATTAGATCCAAGCTTTTTCCTAGTAACCCCTCATTGTTGTCCGGAGTAAACAAACTTGTCCTCAGCATTGGGAATCCAGTCTTTAGAGGAATTATAGGCTCGGCCCAATAAGTCAGGGAGAAAGGAGTCTCATTCGTGGACCTACGAGGGGTAGTTCTATATGTTCAAAGAACATGGGGCAACTCCTCCACTCATTTGCCCTTGGCATCATCCAACCTCTTTTTGAGCCCATTCATTATGACTTTGTTCATTGCCTCAGCTTGTCCATTTTCTTGGGGATAAGCCGGCGTTGAATATCTATTTTTAATACCCATTTCACAATAATACCTCTTGAAAGCCTTGCTATCAAACTGAAGCCCATTGTCCGAGATGAGGGTGTGAGGAATCCCAAATCGAGTGACAATAATCTTCCACACAAACCTTTTAGCATCTACATCTCTAATGTTTGCCAAAGGCTCAGCCTCAACCCATTCGGTGATATAATCAGTGCCAACCAAAAGCTATCTCTTGTTTCCTGATGCTTTTGGGAGAGGTCCCACAATATCCAAGCCCTATTGTGCAAAAGGCCAGGGACTAGAAAAAGGATTAAGAACACCTCCAGGTTGATGAATGTTTGGGGCAAACCTCTGGCATTGGTCGCACTTCTTCACATATTCTTGTGCCTCTTTTTGTATACCTGGCCACCACTACCCTTGAGTGAGGGCCTTGTGTGATAGAGATCTGCCACCTGTATGACTCCCACAAACCCCTTTGTGCAGTTCTTCCATGAGGGGTTCTATTGCCTCGGGATGTATACATAGCAAGTAAGGCCTAGAAAAAGAGCTTTTATACAATTTTTGGTCCTTAGATAGCCAAAAACGAGGAGCTTTTCTTCGCATCTTATCAGCCTCTCCATTGTCCTCGGGCAAGATGTCATCTTTGAGGAACATAACAATAGGATCCATCCAACTAGGTCCCACCCTAATCTGATGAACCTGAACCACGTCTTTACCCTGACAGTTTACACAAATCTTTAACTGGGATGACCTGAGGCAAACTTTGAGCTGAAGAGGTTGTAAGTGTGGCAAGGGAATCTGCATGAGTGTTTCTACTTCTAGGGATTTACTGTAAGGTGAAGGATTTGAATTTTGATCGCAAATGTCTGACCTGACTCAAGTACTCTTGCATCCTTGGATCCTTGTCCTTTAATTTACCCTTTACTTGTCCAACAACCAGTCTAGAATCCGAAAACATTTCTAGCGCCTTTCCTTCCATCTTCCGAACCATGGACATCCCCACTATCAAGGCCTCATACTCTGCCTCATTATTTGTAGCCGAGAAACCTAACCTCAAGGATTTCTCAATAATAATACCTTCGGGAGATACCATAACTAGCCCCACTCCAGATTCCTTTGATTAGCAGTGCCATCAACATATACCTTCTAGGATATAAGTTCTTGTAAAGAGATCACTCCAACTGATTATACATCCATGTTCTGCTTTTCTTCTTTTTCTTCAATAGACGGTTCAGCAAACTCGGCCACTAGGTCGGCAAGAGCTTAGCCCTTAACAGAGGTGTGAGGCATATACTTGATATCAAAGGCCCCCAGAATAGTACCCCATTTAGCAATCCTCCCCATGTATTCAGCTCTCTAAAGTAGGGATTTAAAAGGAAGTTGAGTCAACACCACCATCGTGTAAGCTTGGAAATAATGGGGGAGTTTACGTGTAGTATGCGCTACTGCTAATACGCCCTTTTCGAGTGGTAGGTATCGGAGTTCTGCTTCATATAAGGATTTGCTCACATAATAAATTGGCCTTTGGACCCCATCATCAACCCGTATCAGTACCAATCTAACAACATGGGAAGTTATAACAATGTAAGCAAACAGGACCTCATCTTTCTTAGGTTTGGACATGATGGGTGGCCGAGAGAGGTATTCCTTCAACTGCTGAAAGGCTTGGGCGTATTCCCCGGTCTACTCAAACTCTTTCCACTTATTCAGCAATTGGAGGAAAGGTCTGCATCTATCTGCTAACCAAGAGATAAATCGGTTCAAGGTAGCAGTCATTTCCGTTAATCTCTGGACTTCCTTAGGATTCTGAGGAGGCTGCAAACTGTTAATTGCTCTAATCTAATCAGGATTGACCTTAATTCCACAATGAGTGACCATGTATCCCAAGAACTTTCTTGAACCAACACTGAAAGAGTATTTAGAAGCATTAAGGCGCAGCTTGTGTTTCCTTAATATTCCAAAGACGTTTCCAAGGTCACTGACATGCTCGGATTCTAACTTGCTCTTCATCACCATATCATCTTTATAGATCTCAATACTTTTCTCCAATTGTGGCTTAAATATCTTGGTCATCATCCTCTGATAAGTGGATCCTATGTTCTTTAAACCGAAGGGCATACCTTGTAATGGTAGTTCCCACTAGGAGTAACAAAAACTGTTTTCTCTTGATCATCCAAAGCTAAGGGTTTTGATGATACCCTTGGAAAGCGTCTAAAAGCTCATCTGAGGATGTCCTATCGTGGCATCCACTAATTGATCTATCCCAGGCATGGGAAAAGGGTCCTTAGGGCATGCCTTGTTCAAATCCATAAAATCTATACATACCTGCCATTTTCTACTCTTCTTCTTTACTACCACTGTGTTGGCTAACCAATCGGGGTAAAAAACCCCTTTAATAGCCCCAAGTTATTTAAGCTTGATCACCTTGGCCTTGACAGCATCAGAATGCTCCTTAGACGAGCGTCGAGGTAGTTGCTTTCTGGGGATGACAGTCGGGTTGACATCCAAATGGTGGCAGATGAAGTTTAGATCTACCCCAGGAGCCTCGTAAGCAATCCATGCAAACACATCAATATTCTCTCTAAGAAATACTACTAGTTCCTCCTTCTCTCGAGGAGGTAGCTAAGCCCCGACTTGGAAGAATTTCTCCCCATCATCACTTATAACAATCTTTTCCAATTCCTCACACCTTGTCTTTTCTACCATATACGTAAATAAAGCCGGTTCCCTTAATTGCTATAAGACTCGCTCGGCAGAGGCCGAGGGTTGCTCCTTGGCCTGGTGCCTGATGGTAGAAACCAAACACTGCCTAGCCATAGACTGGCTCCCAACTAATTCCTTAACTTGGTCACCAGATGAATATTTCACCTTCGGGTGTAAGTTGGAAGAGACGGCCCCCATAGCATGCAACCAAGGTTTCGCCACGATGGCAGTATAGGGGGAGTAAGCATCCACTACAATGAAGTTCGCTTCTACTACCTTTGACCCTGCCTGTACTAGTAGTCTGATTTGGCCCTTCGGTCTAACTAGGGCTGTAACCGGTTCGATTCGGTCGGTTTTTTTTTAACTGGCCAATCAAAACTAAAATTTTCATTTTGCAAACTTATCAACCGAAACCGACCGAAATAGTTGAAACATCGTCAGTTTCGGTTTCGGTCGGTTTTTCGGTCAGTGTTCGGTTTTTGGGCTTGGAGTTTGGGCTAGTTAGGCCTTTAGTTTTTTTTTTTTTTTTCAAAAATTTTTGTTTGGGCTTTTAAAAAAAATATGCAGTATTCAAGCCACTTGTTTTATGGCCCTTTTATGCTCAAATTAAGCCTTTTTTAGAAACTTGTTTTGGGCATTTTTTAGGAACTAGTTGTGGCCCAGATTCAGTCCTTATCTATTTTGGCCCATGGCCATCTTGGGCCTTTTTTAACTTTCTGTTTTCGCCCTTTTGGCCCAGATTCGGGCCTTTCCTATTTTTGGCCATTTTTGGGCCTTTTTACACATCCATAAGGCATTTTACAAACAAGAAAAAATCACAAGTTGCTCTGCATTTTGCATTTTTCATAACTTGCTTTTGGTCAACATGAATCCAAAAATACACATTATAGCAGATTCATAAAAAAAAATCACAACCTATTACAGATTCATAAATCCAAAAATAAAACACATATAGCAGATTCATAAATCACAACCTGTCATAAATTCATAAACTGCTAGAGCTTCTATTATACTCATTAAAATACACATCACATATTCATAATTAAAAAAATAACCTGTCAACATGATATAACCTGTCAACAATACATTTGCATAAGCACAACCTATCAACACAGAGTCATAAATCCAAAAATAATCTAGAGCAAAAAATTGCTCTAGTGCTCAAAGCCTTAAACTAATCTGTAACTTATTATAGGCAATAGGCATCCATCAAATACAAACAAGATTAAAAAATAAATTGTACAAGTCAAAATAAAATAACTAGTGCAGATTTCATTACTTCATTAGTAATATGTCAATGTCCACATATTGTCCATATGTCAATACTTACATAATAACATTATAGCCAAAGACTCAAAATAAATTGGCCATATGTCAATGTCAATGTCAACATATTTACTGTCCATATTTAATATTTGGCCAAAGACTCAAAATAAATTGGTCATATGTCATTATCTATTGCCTAATATGTATTGTCTATGTATAGGCCACTGTCAAAGCACAAAATAAAAGCCCATATCTATATGTAAGCCACTATCTACAAGTGTCTAATAGCAAAAAGTGTAAATAATATGTCAAGTTGTTGTCAAAATAAAAACTAACAAAACCCTATGTCATCATCAATACCACCTATCCAAAGAGCAAAGAGCAATCTTCAACCATCAACTTCAATAGGTGTTGGTATGGACATGCCTAGTTCTGATGTTAATGCAACATCACTCACGAGTTCTACAAACAAAAAATGAAAAAAACATAAAAGTTACTTGTACAATAAAACAATAAATATGCCAAGAATCTAGACATTCAGTTTTTTTTTATAATAATAATAGACATGCATAATTTTTTTTAATAAATAAAGAAGGTAGATTGGAGTCGATGAAGGAATAAAGACATACCTCCATCAAGCTTTTCAAACTCCTCAACATCATCCATGGCAGCACGAAGGCAGATTAAAGCCGATGAAGAACGAAGCCAGTTTTGACCACAAATGAGGGCTTCCACCATAAGTGGAGGCAATGAACTCTAGAAGGGATCAAGGACACGACTAACTGTACTAAAGGTAGATTCTGAGGCCACAGTGGATATTGGAATTGCAAGAACATGACATGCAACTCTTGAAAGCACATAGTATCATGGAGAATTAACTTTCCACCATGCCAAAATATCAAAATTATCATCAAAGACATCTTCACAACTCTCTAATAAGTATTTATTAACCTCTGATTTGGTATTGGAAGAATCTACCCTTTAAGTGCTTCTTAAATCCCATCATCCTTATTGCCTTCACATCAACCACACTAGAATCATCTCCCTCCATTGATCCACTTGGTTTTTGGCCTTGGGCTTGTGCAGCAGCACTAACACTACTACTCCCCACTTGATTTTGAGCATAAGCATTATATAAATCCACCAAAACAACCTTTACTCTTTTTGCCATATCAACAACCTTTTGGTTCTCATACAAAGTACCAAAACAGTACTCAAGATACCTCATCTTGTATCGAGGATCAAGAACTAACCCTACATACAACAAATGATTCATATTATCAAAGTTCCCCCAATACTTTTCAAATTTGTTCTTCATGTAATCAACAATTTTTCTCAACAAATAACTATCTTTTTCATACTCCAAGTCAATTGTGTCATGAATTGACATGAGCTCCCAAAAGAAAGAATTTCTAGTCACATAATTAGAACCCGAAAACCGCAAGGTTGCATCATAGAAAATTTTAAGAAATTTAGAAAAGATCCTAATATTTTTCCAATCCACATCATCCATTCCCCAAGCAACCTAATGTATATCATTTCCATCTTCCTTTGCCTCCTCTCTAATTGTTATAGAATGATTTGGATCTTCTTCCTCCAATTTCTCAAAAGCCTTTTGATACTTCTCGGCCTTCTCCTACATGATATAGGTGTAGTTCCACTTAGTGGACACATCTAAGCACAACTGACCTTTAAACTCAACTTTCTCCTTCTTTGCACGTAACTTAAATGTGCTTTGTCTTTGTGGAGGTGATCTCACATATCGCACAGATTTCCTCAACTTCACTATTGTCTCATCCATTTCAACTAACCCTTCACGAACAATTAAGTTCAAGATATGAGCACTACACCTCACATGCAAGTATTTATACCCTAAAATTATTGCCTTCCTATGCTTAGTCTTTTTTTGAATAAAAGAAATCAACCCACTATTAGAAGCAGCATTATCAACTGCAATAGTTAGAATCTTGTCTATCCCCCAATCAAGTAAACACATCTCAACCGCCTTCCCAAGTGTTTCACCCTTGTGATTTTCCACTAAACAAAAACTAAGAATCCTCTTGTGTATTTTCCAATCACTATCTATAAAATGGGTAGTGAGACACATGTAGTTCAAATTTTGAACGGATGTCCATGTATTTGTGGTAAGGCAAACCCATTGCTTTCTTAGGGCTTTTTTCAACTTTTGTTTCTCATCTAAAAACACCCTAAAACAAGTTTTGGCAATTGTTGTGCGGCAAGGGATTCGATTGAACCTAGGTTGGGTAACAGACATAAACTTCCTAAAACCAAAACCCTCCAGAAACCTAAAAGACAGGTCATCTAAAATAATCATCTCTGCCAATGCTTTCTTACATTCCTCAAAATTAAACACCCAAGGCACTAGTTTACCACTACTTTCTCCTTCTTCTTTAGGTTTCAATGCTAGGATTGATTGGTTTTTTTTTTGTCTTCCTTATAAGGATATTTTAAACATTGTGATTGTATGTGAGTTCTCATGGTTGTAGTGCCATTTTGCTTAGTGTCATAAGCATAGGTTATGCCATTATAGTTACAAGCTGCCCTAGGTTTCCCCCCCCCCCCCTTCAATAACAGTGAAATGACTCCAAACAATAGATATTTTTTATAAGTATTACTTGCATTTGGTGGGAGTGGGGGTTTGCCTTTGTCTTCATGCACATTGGTTGTCCCTTGACCCGTTTCAAGGTCTTGATCCTCTGGGATTTCCGTTGTCTCATTCATCTACAATATAAATTAAAACACAATAAGTCAGCAACTATAAAAAGTAAAAAATAAAAAATGAAAATTTAATGCCAAAATGAGTCTAGTCTACAATAAAAAAAAATACGGAAACAATAACACAATAAAAGTCAGCAACAAAAAAAAAAGAATGAAAATGACTCATCACTCTACTCTAGTATACAATAACACAAAAAGTCAACAAGAAAGAAAAGAAGAAAAGAAAAAAGAGAAGGACTATAGTATACAGCAACAAGCCAACAATAAACACGTCAATAAGATAATAATCAACACATCAACATCAAGGCAATAAGAAACAAATACCCCAACATCATAGTCAACTATTAACAAATACACCAACATCACAGTTAAGCACATGGGGTTATTGATTTTCAAATTTGTAACATCAATAAGAAAATAAGAACTCAACATCACAGTCATAGATTCACAGCATGTCAACAACAATAAACAAAAATATATCAACAATAAATAAATAAAAAAGCAGCTAACTTTATCTATCAGAACTCAAAGACAATCAGCTAACTTTAATAAAGAAACCAACCAGCACAAGCAGCCAAGCACATGGGTTATCGATTTTTTCAAAACCCCAACTTTATTCGCATATAAAACTTGAAAAAATAAACATCTTGATTACAAAACAGAGATTCAAACATTCCGTATTTTAAAAATACTAACTTTATTGATTTAGTATTTTAAAAACCCTAACTTTATTGATTTAGTATTAAACAAAACCCAAAATACAAAACAGAGAAAGGGTTATCGAGATTTTCAACGAGCACATGAAACAAAGGCAATCAGCTGAGCTAACTTTAACACATGGGTTATCGATTTTTTCAAAACCCTAATTTTATTTGCATATAAAACATTAAAACTTGAAAATATAAACATCTTGATATTATGTTTTAGACTACAAAACAGAGATTCACTATTTTCAAAAACCAAAACACAAAACAGAGAAAGGGTCAAAGGGTATCGAGATTTTCAAAATGGAGACTCATCGTGAGATAAGAAGCCGATGATCAAGCCGGCGTGGGGAGGGCAGCGTGTGGAGGCGGCCTAGTGGCGGCAGAGGGAGATTCGGTGTGAGAGAGAGTGGAGGCTGTCTAGTGTCTGTTCTGAAGAGTGAAGGCAAAACATGAGAGAGAGTGGAAAGTGTGAGTGAAAAGTGTGAGTGAAAAGTGTGGGGTATGTTTTTCCAACTTTTGATTTTATATTCTAATTAGTTTTAGTTTAATTAGAATCATTAGATATTTACTTAGTTTAATTATAGGTGATTAACTAATGGGTTTTAAAATGTTATGTTTAAAAAGATAAAATGAAAACGTTGAAAAGCTATTAAGATAACTAGATAAGCTAGGCCGGATCAGTCATCATTTTATTCAAGGCCCAATTTTGAATCATTTGAAATTTTGATGACTGATCTACAAGGCCCAATTGTGAACAAAATGATGCAGGCTCGAAATGATAGAGGCCCAATGCAAAGCTGCCCCTGCCAAAGTGTATCTCTGGTCTCAAATATTTGCAAATTTTATATTATATATTTAATATAATAATATATAATAATATATTTCGGTTCGGTTCGGTGCATAAAAATTTGCCATCGAAAATCGAACCAAAATTTTCAGTTTTTTAGGTAATAAAACCGAAACTGAAACCGAATTGAACCGAACCCAAATTTTTTAATCCGTTCGGTCGATTTGAAGCGGTTTTTTTGGTTCCTTTATTTTTTGCACACCCCTAGGTATAACTACCTTCCCATCAAAACCCACCAAGGGTGAATCATAACCAGTCAAATCTTCTGGTTTTAACTTTAGCCCCTCATACAAATCAGGGTACATAGTCTTTGCCCCACTACCCTAGTCAATCAATACTTGCTTCACATGATACCTCCCTATCCTGAAGGTAATCGCCAACGCATCTTCGTGTGGCTATGAGGTGCCAACCTTAGCCTCGTTAGAGAAACTGCGCTAGTCAGACTCCCACCCTACTTCTCTTCGGCTCAAGAGAGTAGTCTTTTGGGTGTGGCTATGCAATAGATAACACCCTAGAGGGGTGAGAACTAGTTCTTCTTGGGGCAGTAAGAATAACGTTGATTGTGCTCAGAGGTGGCTTTGAAGAAGCATCTCTTTGTGATCTGGTCCTTGCCTGACCTCCTTGTGCGTTGGGGTGATATAAAAACTGTTTTAACTTACCATCTCAGACCAGCTGCTCCAGGTGATTCCACAAGGTTCTACAGTCCTCTATAGTATGCCCTCGCTCCTGATGGTACTAAAAATGAAGGCTCTGGTTGCACCTTGCGGGATCTCCTCCTATATTGTTTGGCCATTGAAAATATGGTTCATTCTTAATTTTCTCCAAGATTTGGTGCACTGGTTCTCAGAACACCGTGTTAACCATTTGAGCGGTAGCAGCCCCAGATGGCCTAGAAAAATCCCTCTGAGGATGATTATCGTTGTACTTGTCCGATTTGAAGTCCCTCCTATCCTGAAGGACCACCTTAGCCTTACCTTTGCCTAGTTGTTGGTCCTCTTCGACCCGCTTATACTTATAAATACGATCCATGAGCTGATACACATTACTAATTGGCTTCCCCGTCAATGATTTCCTTAAATCGTGCTCGGCAGGTAGGCCAACTTTAAACGTCCTTATGGTTACGTCATCGAAATCCCCATCAATTTTATTAAACATTTCCCATTATCGGTCAGAGTACGTTTTTTAAGTTTCCCCTTCTCGCATGGCCATGGACAGAAAGGAATCCAAATGCCGAGGAACCTTCGAGAGCCAAAGGCTCTCGTAAGCTCTTTAAAAGAGCCGATGGAACCCTCCTTTAGGCCATTAAACCACCTCATCGCCACAGGCCCTAAGGTAGATGGAAACACTTCGCACATCAAAGTTTCATTTTTGGAATGCATAGCCATCCTCTAGTTGAAGTGGCTCACATGCTCCATGGGGTCTGTCCTACCATTGTAGATGGTAAATGCTGGCTGAGTAAACCGTCGGGGGAGCCTTCCTTCTTCAACTCTTCGGGTAAAGGGTGACTTGGAGATCTAACTTAGAGCCTTACTCATGGCATCGTTGCCCAAGCCTTTTTGTGGCGGGCTTCTCTTCCCCCACTTGCCACGATGCTTCTCGTCGTACGAGAAAAACTCACTAGGAGGAGTCCTTGACCTGTGTCGGTAGCTACTAACATTATTACCATCGGAAGAGTGGTTAGAACTCGAAGGAGTTCCTCTACGTCATTCTCGACGCAACTTTCTTTTCAAGCGATCGATTTCCAATTGCATGCTTTTGGTAGTTGCCTCATGAGAGGCGTGGCTCCCACCCCTGTACTTGCTCCTACTGGTATGTGTGGTATGCACACTAACCTCTCGGTCCCTTCCCCGCTCATCTTGACATTGGGACCCCACAGATTCCTCCTGGTTTGGCCCTGAGCCTACCATAACTCTATGTCGTTCTCACTAAAGCTCAAGTAATTCCCATAGACGGCGCCAATTGAAAGGACTGGATTTGGTTCCCAAGCCTAAAGGGAAATAGGATCTTGGCCCAAAGAGCCTAATATAATGAATTTATAGAGTGTGCTGAAAAACTAAGCTCTAGTGAATCAGATAACAATTATAGTGAGCCTAGATGAAAAGAAAATCAAGAATAAAATTGTTGTGCAAAAAGTAAATTGTCCTCGGCACAGTCCTTATAGACTAAATCTTATATAGATGCTTTTTTTGATTTTTGGTTACAAATTTTGCTCCTAATGCTACAATATTTTTCTCTCCCTTCCCTCTCCCACTCTCTAAAGGGTTCCTTACGTTATATAGTCCTCCTTAGATGATCTTGGCCCTCCATTTGTTGACCATCCAGGCCACTACTTGAGTGACTATCTCATCAGACATCTTCCCAACCCCCTTGTGAGTTGCGGCAGCCAAAGTAGCACTGTTTAAGGGTCTTCTTCACATATATGCAGCTAGGAGGTTTGGTGGGATGCATTTAATGTGGTGGTAGCTACCAACCTTTCAGTCACGTCAGCGTTACCTTTCTCTCCAAAGCTTTTTGTGTACGGTATAACCCCCTTTGGTGACATGCTATTGACGTGATCCCACAGTCTGAGGGCGTGACCTCCTTGGCAGGATAGTAGTCATTCTCAACAATGGGAATGTGTCACAATTACCTTACTGAAGCTCTTGCACCCCACAGATAAAATGTCCTATTGAGACCGACTGAATTATTTTTATTATTATATATTTTTAAAAATAATTTGATAATTAGGAGTGAGAGGATTTGAAAGGCGAATATTTTTGCTATACTCTTTACAAGACGAACTCCGTTAAATGATAAGGTATTTACTATAAATATTCCTTAAAATGTGCAAGTTTTATTTTTATTTTATATAAGATAGAAGTTCTATTTTAACAAAACTTAAAAATTACATTTCTAAGTTTATTTTCTAGGTGATATGTATATATGTGTACATTTTTTTGAAGCTAAATTTGTTGGAAAGATACTCCTAGCTACTTGCTACGAATTTCTTTAAGATTTTTATTTTGAAGGAAAATGAGTAATGACAGAGTATATCCGATTGTCCAGAGAAGACATCCACTAAACTCAATGCAGAAAAAATAAAGTATGCAGTGGCCAAAGGCGATCCAAGAGAACAGAGCTCTTCATTTGGCAGGCCAAAACGTTATCTACCACTCCTTGTCTTGTCCAGACTCCAGAATTTCACTCATAATCTTTAGCATATGTTTTAAGGTTACATAACTATTCCATGTTGATAAAAGTTTTAATATAATAATAATAATAATAAATAAATAAATAAAAGTTAGTACCTAACAAGGACTTGTAATGATTAATTTGCACAAATGTGGGAATGAGGATGGTATTTGTTATTATATCAAATTTAAACGAAAAATGTTCACTAAAGAAGTTAGATTGGAATTGAAATGATTAAATAAACATTTTTTTTCTCAGAAATGAATTATAGAATGGACATTGATACAACTAAAACTTCATTGCTAATCTAAAAACAAGGTCAAACGCAAAAACATTGGAAACATTAATTGCTATATGTACAAATTTGTGCACAGGGATTTGTTTTGCATTTTTAGTTTAGAAATGAAGTGCAGAAATATTCTAATTAAGATTGATAAAAATTGAACGATACAAGTTTGTGGACTAAAATATTAAGGGTGTGCATCAAGCTGTCATACCCAATAACTTAACAAAATCAACCCAACTTATGGCCTGAGTTGATTTTTGTGAGTCAGTGGGTTAGAACTTTTTTTTTGAGTCTTGAGTAGAGCTTAGTTCAGGTTGATAGTTTTTTCAACCCATTTAACCCACTATATTATCTTATTATCCTTATTTTAAATTTTTTTTAGTGTGATTTATTTTAGTATTAGTTTGTATAAATTTAGAAATCCACAATATAATTTAGATATATTATGTGAATTGTGTTAGAAGTATTGGTTAAATAATTAAATTTACCATATCCCAATAGTTTAAGTTTTTGGGATAATCAGTAATTTAACATGGTCTCAGAGCACGAGATCCTGAGTTCGATCTTTGTCTCCTTCACTCTACCTTCCATTTAAATTCCCACGTGTTGGGCTTTACCTATTAAAAGGTAGTTTCGGCCCACACGTGAAGAGAAGTGTTAGAAGTATTGGTTATATGATTAAATTTACCATATCTCAATAGTTTAAATTTTTGGGACAATTGATAATTTAACAAATTGTAAAATTTATCAAAAGAATAATTAAATAAGATTAAAATCCAAACTTTTATGAAGTATAAAATATGTATCCACAACATTCATGGACCCAACTTAACCCAACAGAGTTAGATTAGTTAATACACATGTGACGTGTTGGTAATTTTTCAACCCAACAAGCTTGGGAAGAGTTAAAAAAAAAAAACCTTCAAACTCAATTAAACCCCACCCATGCACTCCCATAACCATAATACATGTACAGGGAAATAATTAATTTGGAATTAATGAAAAAAGAAAAAGAAAAAAGAAATATATATATGACTGGAGAGTTGAATCCGGACTCTTATTCTCTACTCACACGTATTTGTGGAGATGACTCACTTAATAAAAGTGTTACTTCTATTTTTATATTTTAAATGAATGAGAAGAATTTATTATTGCAAAAGAAACCGAGCAAGTACAGCCCAACAGGGCAAAGTAGAGGCTAAAACTCAGTCTCCACAAAGATAACATTAACAAAACTCCAGGGGCCAAAGCCAGCACTGAGAAATAACGAAACAATAATGCTCCTACATATTTCTTTTTACAAACTTTGTTACGACTGTTTTATGTGTTAGGTATCTGTCATTGTCGTAAATTCATCATTTTGTTTTTCAATATGTCACAGTATATAGTACAATTATAACAAAATGTGTGAAAAGAGAGGGAAGAGTTGCCAAATTGGTGGGCAACTGAGATAGCAAGACAGAGGGTGGGAGAAGGGAATTAAAAACTTTTGACTTCAACGTCCCTCGTAGACTTCGGAACGCGAAGGGAAATAATAATTTTGAATTCAACCGCGTCATCAACTGGAAAACCCCCCCTGCAAGCCAGACAAAGTTTGGTGCAGGCTTTGACCGGTGCCGTATTATCTTTTTCTTTTTTTACTAAGTTGTATTTTTGGAGTTCAATTTATATCCTTTAATGTAACAATGACTCAATTGGCTAGAGTTAACATGCATTCCAGCTGGTTGAAAAAAAAAAGGAAAAAAAAAATTTACATTTAGTGTCACATCAGTAGAGTTTATTTAGTTGAAATTGAAATTTTTTGTTAAAAATATAGAAAAATAGGTTCAAAAATAAGTTGAATAGTATAGTAGGATTTATGAATGGTATCAAAAATCACAATGAGATTCACAAATAATAACAAAACAAAAATAAGCTGAAAATGAAAATAAGCTAAAAAATTAAGCTCATCCCAAATGCACATCTAGCTGCCAAAGTATAACTATTTTTTTTAATAAAAAATTAGTATTAATAAAATATTGACAAAAAAGAGATAAAACTGCTACTAATTATACTAAAAGTTTGCAAACTAATATGATAATAAAGAAATGATATGTCCACAACATTTTTACAACAAATCTTAAGTGGCAGGTTATTACTGGTTGTTATTGTTGGGGCAAAAAAGTAATCTTAGTGTTAAGTTCAAATTTGAACCAATAATAACTAACCACCTATGATTTGTTGTGAAAATGTTGTAAAAATATTGTGGACGTAGTACCTCTCATGACAATATTCTAAAAGTGATTAGTGTCATATCAATATCATAATAAATAAATAAAATCTCAAAACTACTAGTATAAGTTTACTAACAATATTTACAAATAGGTAATGAAATGGATATTCTCAAAAGAAGATAAACTTGTTGCGTTCAAAGAAGTTGACAAGTTTACTGAGCCCGTCAGCATCCTAAACAAGAGAAGCAGCGCGACGAGTTCATAAGCCGATGAATCCATAAGCTGACGACATCGCCTCAATACCCAATAGCATCTATGTAAGACGACGGAAGTAGGGAAGCTGACGAGATAAAGAGCATGACGAGTCTAGCATGACCTTGCTTGACCTCCACGAATATCTATACAAGGAAATATCTTGTACCACACGATTAACCCTAATCAAATCTCTATAAGGAAAGGATCCTGCAATATACGCGAATTAATGAGGATCTTCCTTACAAGGAAAGATCTTCTTCGCCAAGAAACGAAAGTTAGCTCTACAATACTATAAAAACCCCCAAACCCTTACGAACCAAGGTACGCATACTTCACCCTAACTCTGGTACTCTAGATTTGTAAAATTTCTCTAACTTAATCTTCAGAGGGTATTTGGCTGGTATCACACTGGTACTCTTCGTAGGATCTTCTTCTTTTTTGTGTTATGCAGGTGTTTATCTAGAGCACGTGAGCACTATGTGGCTTACTGATGATTTTTGGCATCATCAGTTGGCGCTATTTATGGGAACATCCTTGTAAGCCATACTGCCATTTTCCGGACAAAGAGTTGCATGGTACTTACTCACTCGATGGCGACCACTAACAATGATCAAGGCGATGAACCGCGTACCACCGCCCTTGAGAGACAGGTTTAGACTCTCGCCGTGGTTGTAGAACGCTTCACTAAGCAAAACCGTGATTTAGAGGAACAACTAAGCCAAAAGAATGCAAGGCTCAACATTCAAGAGGAGGACCAAGAAGGCACCAACACCGAGAGAAGAGACTAAGAAGGGCTGGAAGGCAGCAACGCCCCGACAAGACAAGTGAACCAGGATACAAGTCGTTTATCCGCTGCAGATACGGCTCCACCACACATGGTCGCGGAGATGCAGATGATGAAGGAATAGATGGACTTCATGATGAACATCCTCAGAGGACGGGTGTTTAGCGACCTCGATGAGTTAGTCCATCAAACCGACTAACCATTCGCCGCATTTGTCACTTCGTTCCCCCTTCCACCGAAGTTCCGCATGCTACAAGTAGAGGCCTACGACTGATCCAAGGATCCCTTAGAATACTTGGAGTCTTTCAAGACCTTAATGCACCTATAAGGAGTGGTGGACGAGATCATGTGTAGGGCCTTCCCCACCACGCTAAAGGGACTAGCAAGGGTTTGGTTCAGTAGGTTGACACCAAATCCATTAGTACCTTCAAGGAGTTGAGCTCCCAGTTTGCCTTGCACTTTATCAGGGGACACAAGTATAAAAAGTCCATTGTCTACCTAATGAACATCAAGCAATAGGAGGATGAAACATTGAGGTCCTACATTACCTGCTTTAACAAAGAGGCGCTTTTGATTGATCAAGCTGACGACAAGATACTCGTGGTTGCTTTTATGAACGAGTTATGGAAGGGTAAGTTTCTATTTTCCTTATACAAAAATGACCCAAAGGCCATGTCAGACGTACTCTACAGGGAAACTAAGTACATGAAAACAAAAGACATGCTGCTGGCTTAGGAAAAGAAGCCTAAGAAGAGGGAAAGATAGGAGGAAGCACGACAGGACAGGAGGTGAAAGACAACAAGGACTGGAGACTGATGAGAGGATAGGTGTTCCAAACCCCCCAATAGGATGTTCACAAGCTTCTCCCCATTGACCGCCCCGATCGACCAAGTCCTGATATAGATCAAGGACGAAAGATCCTTGAAATTTCCTGATAAGCTGAAGGGGGATCCTAATAAGAGATCCAGAGACAAGTACTGCTGCTTTCACTGAGATCACAGTCATAACACATCTGACTGCTTCGACTTGAAGCAATAAATAGAAGCTTTTATCAGACAAGGAAAGCTGTAGAGGTTTGCTAACAAGGAAAGAACAGACCTCCTACAAGAACAGGTTGCCCAAAAGGAGAACGAGCCTCCTAGGCCGCCCATAAGGGACATAAGAATGATTGTAGTAGGCACTGCTTCTTCTGGCTCGTCCAAAAAGGCTCGTAAGACTTACCTCAGGATGGTTCAAAACATCCAGCCGACGGGCTTCGTCCTAAAGATGGTGCAGATCGACAACCCCATCATCGGATTCTTAGAGGAAGATGCCCGATGTCTCTACCACTCACATGACGATGCACTCGTTGTTAGCATATGAGTAGGGGACTACAACACACACCGGGTCCTAATTGACAACGAAATCTTTGTTGACATCCTCTACTACCTGGTGTTCCAGCAGATAAGGATTGATAGGGAACGACTGGTCCCGACCGATGCCCCACTTGTTGGATTCAGAGGAACAAGAGTATATCCCCTCGGTGCAACCACATTGTCCGTAACGGTCGATGATTATTCACAACAAATCACAAAGGATGTAACATTCCTTGTGGTCGACTGCTCATCTGCCTATAATGCCATCCTTGGACGACCTACCCTTAACTCATGGAAGGTTGCGACTTCAACTTATCACCTGATGATTAAGTTCCCCACCAAGTACGGTGTTGGAGAAGTACGCAGAGATTAAGTGGCTGTATGTGAGTGTTACATAGCAATGTTGGAGATGGACGACCATTTACAAACCATGAGCGTAGAAGAGTAACGGATGGTTGTAGAACCCGTCGAGGGATTGGAAGAGATACTACTTGACAACTCCAGGCCTAAACGAACGACTAGGATCGGCACTCGCTAGTCCGTCAATTCGTCAAGCGTTCACAACATTTCTAAAAGAAAACCAAGACGTCTTTGCCTAGAGCCATGAAGACATGCCCGGGATCGACCCTTTAGTCATGGTGCATAGGTTAAATGTGTTGCTCACTTTTCCCCTTATCCATCAGAAGAAGCGAGTGTTCACCCAGGAGCGAGACCGAGCTATAGCGGAAGAAGTCCGCAAGTTGCAAGATGCAGACTTCATTAGAGAAGTATACTACCCCGATTGGTTGGCCAACGTGGTGATGGTTAAGAAAGCTAACGAGAAAGGAGGATGTGCATAAACTTCATGGATTTGAACAAGGCATGCCCTAAGGATAGCTACCCCCTCCCATGGGTTGATGTTTTAGTAGAATCTACAGCCTGACACTAGTTATTGAGCTTTATGGACGTTTTTTTCGGCTACAATTAGATCAGATTGGATGAAACTGATCAGGAGAAGAATTCATTTGTCACCAACCAAGGCCTCTTCTGCTACAAAGTAATGCCGTTCGACCTCAAGAATGTGAACATATCAGAGGCTAATGAACAAGATGTTTGCACATTAGATTGGAAGAAACATCCAAGTCTACGTTGATGACATGCAAGTAAAAATCTGAAGGGAGGACGACCACTTGGACGACCTTAAGGAGACCTTCAACACCCTCTACTCTTACAACATGAAGCTTAATCCGAGTAAGTGTGTATTTGGAGTGACGGTGGGAAAGTTCCTGGGATTCAACGTGTCCTAAAGAGGTATCGAAGTCAACCCAAACAAGATCCGGGCCATAATGGAAATGTCACCACCAAGGAACGCGAAAGAAGTACAAAGCCTCAACGGTAAGGTAGCCGTGCTAAATAAGTTTGTATCAAGGGCATTGGACAAGTGCCTACCTTTCTTTCGCATGCTGAAAAAGTCTTTTGAGTGGACGACCGAGTGTTAACAAGCATTTGAAGAATTGAAGGCCTACCTCTCCTCATCACCATTGCTAAGTCCTTCCAAACCAGGGGAAGAATTATTCCTCTACTTGGCTGTATTTCCGGTTCCCGTTAGCGCGACCTTAGCAAGTAAAAAGACTGGGTACAGAAGCCCGTCTACTACACTAGTCGAGCACTTCAAGGTGTAGAGGAAAGATACCTACCAATGGAGAAGCTTGCCTTTGCTTTAGTCACCGTAACTTGTAAGCTCAAGTCATACTTCCAAGCCCAAACTGTGATCGTCTTGATAGACAAGCCTCTATGGTGAGTAATGAGTAGTCCTAAAGCCACCGGACGGATAGTGCTGCGGGCGATAGAATTAAGTGAATTTGATGTACAATACTGTCCTCGGACCGCCATAAAGGGATAAGTAGTTGTCGATTTTATTGCAAAGTTCACCAGCATGGAAGGCTAGGGGGTAGAAGAACAACCTCAGTGGAGCATCTACATGGATGGATTGTCTAACAAGGGATGAGATCGAATGCATGGTTTGTCTGGACTTCCCAATGACCAACAATGAAGCAGAATACGAAGCTTTACTGGCGGGGCTAGATCTTGCAAAGCCACAGGGGCAACAAGTGTGGTCGTATATTGCGACTCATAGGTCATCACCAGCCAGGTGAATGGTGACTTCGAATGCAAAGAGGAGAAGATGAAGAGGTACTTGGAGCAGGTGTGGAAATGAGTAGGCAAGTTGCAGGCCAAGTTCATCCAAGTCCCTAGAGAAGAGAACGAGAAGGCTAATCGCCTTGCCAAAGCCACCTCCACAGAACATATGCTTATCCCTAGTAAGGTATTCTCTTTTGTTCAGCTCTCGCCCTTGATAGATGACGTTGGTGTGCAGGAAATAGACTCGGGAAGCAACTGGACTACACTGAAAGTTTCCTATTTAAAAAACGGCACACTACCTGACGATAAGGGTGCTGCGAGAAAGTTGAAGGTCCACGCAGTGCGATTTGTTCTAGTAAAAGACGTCTTATATAAGAGAGGTTTCTCCCACCCGTACTTAAGATGTTTAAGCCTTGAAGAAGTAGACTATGTCATGAGAAAAGTCCTTGAAGGGATTTGTGGGAAACATGCGGGGTGGCGATCATTGGTGCACAAACTGATTCGAGCTGGATATTACTAGCTCACTATGTAGAAAGATGCCCAGACTTATGTCAAAGCTTGCGACAAATGTTAAAGGTTCAGCAACGTCAATAGACAACCAACAGAAGAGTTCATTCCAATGGCGGCTCCATGGACTTTCACTCAATGGGGATTGGACATCATGGGCCCATTCCCAATAGCAATAGATAGCTAAAGTTCTTAGTGGTCGATATAGATTACTTCACCAAATGGGTAGAAGCTGAAGCTTCGGCCACCATCACAGAAAAGAATGTGCGAAGCTTTGTCTGGAAAAACATTATTTGTAGGTATGGGGTCCCTAGAGTCTTGCTATTCGACAACGAACTCCTTTAGGGTCTTTTGCTCACAACTAGGGATCAAGAACCACTACTCTTCCCTCGCCCACCCTCAAGCCAACTGGCAAGTAGAGGTTACGAACCGATCCTTGCTCAAAATTATCAAGGCTTGGGTCAAGGGGCAAAGGGTATATGGCCAGATGAGTTGCCAAGCATACTATGGGCATATAGGACAATAGCTAGAACACCTACAGGAGAGACACCGTTTCGGTTGGCATACGACAGCGAGACAGTTATTCCAACTGAGGTCAGACTCACAAGCTATAGAGTGGACAACCATGACGAGAGTAGAAAAGACGAGGCAATGCGTCTACAGCTTGACCTAGTGGATGAAGTCAGGGCAACAACTCAACAAAGGCTAGACAGCTTGACCTAGTGGATGAAGTCAGGGCAACAACTCAACAAAGGCTAAACAGCTTGACCTAGTGGATGAAGTCAGGGCAACAACTCAACATAGGCTAGCACGGTACCAAGATCTTATGGCCAAGCACTACAACTCCAAAGTTAGATACAGAGACTTCTAAGTTAGAGACCTCGTCTTGAGGAAGGTTATGGGAGCTACTAGAGACCCTTCTTAGCGAAAGCTTGGCCCTAATTGGAAGGAACCCTATAGAATCACTTGATATTAGAGGAAAGGTGCCTATTATCTGGAGACGTTAGATGGGCAGAAGTCGAACCACCCATGAACATGAAGCACCTGAAAAAATACTACTAGTTGATGACGGCACGAAGAACAACACTCCTCATTTCCAGTTTACTTCCTTTGGTTAATTTTTATTATCACAGTATTTTTTAAGCCAAAAGGGTAGCTTTTTATTCTTTTAAGAAGAATTTTCTACTTATGCACGCATTTATCACAATAAGAGGAGTTGTTCATATATGATTTTTGTATGTATGTCTCTACGAAACTACATCTGTGACCAAGTCCATAAGGGGACGAATTTGTTATTAGGTCCACAAGTGGACGAGTTCATCCCATGAGGATGCCTTAAAATTACTAAGTCTATAAGTGGACGAGTTTATTATTAAGTCCACAAGTGGATGAGTTCATCCCATGAGGGTGCCTTGAAATTACTAAGTCCACAAGTGGACGAGTTCATCCCATAAGGATGCCTTAAGATTACTAAGTCCATAAGTGGACGAGTTTATTATTCAGTTCACAAGTGGACGAGTTCATCCCATGAGGATGCTTTGAAATTACTAAGTACACAAGTGGACGAGTTCATCCCATGAGGACGCCTTAAAATTACTAAGTCCATAAGTGGACGAGTTTATTATTAGGTCCACAAGTGGACGAGTTCATCCCATGAGGATGCCTTGAAATTACTAAGTCCACAAGTGAACGAGTTTATTATTAGGTCCACAAGTGGACGAGTTCATCCCATTAGGATGCCTTAAAATTACTAAGTCCACAAGTGGACGAGTTCATCATTAGGTCCACAAGTGGACGAGTTCATCCCATGAGGATGCCTTAAAATTACTAAGTCCATAAGTGGACGAGTTTATTATTAGGTCCACAAGTGGACGAGTTCATCCCATAAGGATGCCTTGAAATTACTAATTCCACAAGTGGACGAGTTCACCCCATAAGGATGCTTTGAAATTACTAAGTCCACAAGTTGACGAGTTCATTATTAGGTCCATAAGTGACAAGTCCATCATTAAGTCCAAAGGGGACAAACGGATTCATATTACAAGATAGAAAATCAACACAAGAGCATACTAGAAAGCGATGAGTGTAATATATTAAATAGACACCATAAATAATAAAAATGTGTTTACAATAAAATCCCAAAAATAGAAGGGCACTTAACATTGTCTGAAAATAAGAAACAAGAAAATTGAATTTTTAAAAGAAGAAAACTAGGTTGAAGGGACATCCTGTGTAGGAGGGTTCTCGTCATCTTTAGCAGGAGAATTCTAAGCATCTTGGGCAGAAGGGTTCTCGGCATCTTTGAAAGGATCCTCAGCAGACGGAGTGACGGGTCTCTCCAGAGCTGGTTGAGCAAGCACGACACCGTCATCCTTCAATCCCTGCTCCATAAGAGTAGAATCCTCAGTTTCCTCATTAACGGTGTCGCCATCAACAGTGGTCGTCGGTAGGGGATCATCCATGGTAACGTTGGATAAGTCAAGGTTTGGGTAGACGGACCCCACCTGCTTCAGGAGGTCATCAAACCCGTCACTATAATACACTGCACATGCATCAATAAATGGCTAGGAAGCCTTGAACTCTATTATGGCGTCGGCCTTGGCCGTCTCCACCTGCTCAACAAGAGTCGCCAGCTCCTTTCCCATGCTCGCCTTTGCCTCTTCTGCCTTTCCTTGGAGACTGGCTTCCTCCGTTAGCTTCTCCCTCAAAGCCATCACCTCCTCATTAAGAGTATGGATGACTGGCTTATATTGCGCCTGTTCATTGG
Organism: Castanea sativa; assembly: GCF_040712315.1. NCBI lineage: Eukaryota > Viridiplantae > Streptophyta > Magnoliopsida > Fagales > Fagaceae > Castanea > Castanea sativa. Next base: position 50,962,344 of record NC_134013.1, on the reverse strand, counting down.
CCAGGGTTTCATTTCGCTTCCTTAGACAAGCGATCACCCCCTTCTTAGCAATGCTCCTATCCCGGAGCGCCTTCATACACACCATTGCCTGAAAATCAAACAATCGTTAGCTAAAGAATGAACAACAGAATGGAAGAGTCTAAGAAAAGGATGAACTCTTGAAAGGTCAAGAAGACTTGACGCCCCCAGGTCGTCGGTCTCTTGGTTAGCGCAAGGGTCCAAGTCCCTCATTCTCTTTCTCCTTCTCCTTTTGCTTACGCGCTATAGCTAACGCCCTTACCAAATTCCTTTGCCTGGCTGCCTCCATTTCTGCAAGCAAAGGACAAACTTTAGGTAAATGGATGTAAATATCAAGCAGACGGAAGAAGGAAGCAAAAAAGTAAAAACTTACGCTGACGACAGTATTGGTTCAATCTACGAGCCTTAGGAGTTGGCACAGGACCACCATAATAAGCGTGTAATGTGTTAAGAGTGATCAAATCTTTGCACCTCCACTCGTCAAATGGGATGTCAGGAACTTGACGGATAAAAGCCTCTTGCTTTTCTATTATGCTTGGACGAACACTAGCGGAGAAAAAGGGAAGCAAACGACGTTAGGTCTAACAAATAAGCGAAGTGAAAAATGAAAAGACCGACGGTATCAAACCTGAACTCTTGACAATACCCCAAGTATTGTCAAAACCACAGGGCATCGTCACCCATTCTTCTCATCGGCAAACCCAATTAGTCCCTTGGATGAAAAAATATTTACTTTTCCAATTCCTATTGGAGTCAGGCATGTCTGATACTAGCCTAAGTGCTTTCTTCCTAACCGCAAAGTGGTATATCCCTTGAGACAAGACAATGTGTTGGGGTCGGTAGCGCCAAAAGAACTTGTTAAGGGTAAGTTGATGGTTCCCACCACTAAAACGGCCCCATAAGATTTCGGCCTCTATGAAAATCCTCCAAGCATTGGGCGCGATCTGGCTGACAAATAACCCTAGAAAATTAGCCAACTAACGATGTAGTGCCGTTACCCGTTAGTGGTAATCTCAACCCTGTCGCGAACATGGCGTCATACATGCCGACGGCCACGATCTTCCCCGAGTAACACTTCTTGTACTTCCCAAGCTAACGGATTGGGATGTTGTGAGGGATTTGATAATGATCTCGAAGATCCTTATATATTTTGGCCGTCATCTTTGGGTAAAAGTCATTAACCATCCATAGTGTAGGAAGGATGAAGGGACAAGTTCCATCGTCCTCCTGACTTCCTAAACCCTCAGAGGATGTTCCCTCGTCATCCTCACTCTCGTCCTCTTCATCCTTCTCTGTGCCGTCCTCTTGCACTCCGTCCCCTTCTCCCTCGTCGCACTCATTTTTCAAATCTACCTCTACTTCCTCCCCGTTAGAATTTTCCTCTTCTTCATCAGGAGAATGGAAGGACGTTTCTCTCTTCGAAGACTAGGATAAGCCCTCCTCAAGCCCATGACCTGATGGGTAACCTTCGTCGTAGGCCATTCTCTCATGGATTGACGATGACTGCTTACTCATCGCTGCTCTATCCCCTGACATCTATTCACCTACAAGCGACAGAGGTATTCTAAGAACCTATTCGACGGGTCTCTCTATAGAAGTGACGACTGACTAGAAAATATAAGTAAAAGAAGAAAGTGACGTAAGAATAGAACTTACAAGATTAGCTAATGACTTTGTAGAAGTAACGAAATCTACAAGTTGAAGACAACAAAAGTGACGGAACAACAACTCTCCCTCTTAAAAGACTTGCAAAGATGAAATAAAGGAAAATGAGAGGAAGAAGAGAACTATTTATCGAACGAAAGGGCACAATGAACGAAGCGATGCCGTTGTTCAGAAACAAGGCCAACGGGCCTATGCCACGTGTCCCAGCATTTAATAAAAGCTGCTCAGGGAAGTCATTAATAAGCACTCTTGTTTTTTCAACAAATAGATAATAAATGAAAGGAGAGCTACACTCCATAACCCGTTGACTAAGCCGACAAAGTCATGGAGTAGGGGGTAGCTGATATGGATATTCTTAAAAGAAGATAAACTCGTTGCATACAAAGAAATTAACAAGTTTACTGAGCCCGTCAGCTTCCTGAACAAGAGAAGCAGCGCGATAAGTCCATAAGCCAACGAATCTATAAGTTGACGACATCGCCTCAATACCCGACGGCATCTATGTACGACGACGGAAGTAGGAAAGCTGATGGTATAAAGAGCATGATGAGTCCAGCATGGCCTTGCTTGACCTCCACGAATATCTATACAAGAAAATATCTTGTACCCCACGATTAACCTTAATCAAATCCCTACAAGGAAAGGATCCCACAATATACGCGAATTAATGAGGATCTTCCTTACAAGGAAAGATCTTCTCCGCCAAGAAACTAATGTCAGCTATATGCTACTATAAGAACCCCTAAACCCTTACGAACCAAGGTACGCATAATTCACCCTAACTCTAGCACTCTAGAGTTGTAAAAGTTCTCTAACTTGATCTTTGGAGGGTATTTGGCCGGTACCACATCGGTACTCTTTGTAGGGTCTTTTTCTTTTTTGTGTTATGCAGGTGTTTGTCTAGAGTACGTGAACATTATGCGACTTACTGACAATTTTCGGCATCATCAGGTAATGAATGTGATTGGTGTCACATCAACAATATAATAAATAAAATTTTTAATTACTTATTTGTTGTGTCTCAATGATCGATACATCAATTTTTAAGGCTTATTTAGTAAAATTTATATTAATTGTTCCATCATTTTAAATATATTCATTTGACTAATCAATAAAAGAAAAGACACATAATAATTGTTTTTGAATTATTTGTACTTTTCTTTTGAAATAAATCTAATATTGTAGCTAGATTTTTCATGATTATATTTATCAATCAAATATAAGTCATATTTATCATCTAATTATGTCAAATATTGTTGAACTAAAAAACTAATTAACATTGCCAAGGACAAGGAAATAAAAAGAACCACACTTCTAACTTTAAGTCCCAAACAACAAATAACCATTGTCAAACAACTTAACAACTCAAGTCATTTGCATAAAAAAAATGATAAATAATCAATAAATATGTTTTGAAGTTTACCAAAAGTAAAAATCAATATACATTATAGTACACAAACCACATGGATACATTTGATCACATAGTGTAGAGCCACAAGGAATGAGATGCCTATTGTGTTTATTGGCTTTTGTGTCCAATGGAGTATAATTTTTAGGAAGGCCAAGAATAAATATTTTTATTTTTATTTAAAATTATATATATATATATATAATATTTTTTAAAAATTAAAATTTCAAGGGGGACCATTGCCCCCCAAGTCAAGGCATAGTTCCGTCCTTGCATACACACATACACTTTTCTTCAAAAAATCGTGACTTAGTTATTAAGTTTGTCATTGAATAAAATAATGCTACAACTATGAATTATTTTACAATACTTATACAAATTGTTAATGTGACTAATTTTTATTTGTTTTCATCTAGGTTCACCAATAACCAATGCACCACTTTAAAAATTTATTATAAAAATATTATAAAATAGTTTTAACTTTAACATTTTTGATAAGGGTATTCTTGAGAATACAATTTAAGGCGTATCGTACCATGAAGTCGCGAACCCGTCAGCTTCATGGATATGAACAGAGGTCCAAAGCAGCGGCACCAAAAACATCGACACAAAAATTGACGGGACGAAAAGCAACGACCCCACCATCATACCCAACGGACGCCCCCTTGAGCGGACAGGAACCCATGGACGAAGCAAGAAGCTGACGAGTCCAAGAGGCTGATGGGTCCAACAAATCTTGACTTGCACTCCACGGATATCTATGTATGGAAACATCTTGGAAAACACGTAAGATAATACTCGTATTTTTTTTATATGAAAAGACACCCAAAAATCTAGGAAACCCTAGAGCACTAGACTCTCCCAATAAGGAAAGATCCCTACTTCAAAGGGATCTCATTCACCATTCACTACTATAAAAATCCTAAAACCCTCACAAATCAAGGTACGCACAGTATACCCTAACTCTGGTGCTCTAAAGTGATAGAAAACTCTCTTTGGCCGGTACCGCACTGGTACTCTCTACAAGTTTTTCTCTTTATTTGTGTTTCGTAGGTTTCATCAAGGGCATGTGAGGACTACTCAGCTCACTGATAATTTTTAGCATTATCAATTTTCAAAGAAAAAAGAAAGCATCCCAAGTTCCCAACTAAACTAATAATTTATGGTAGGTCCAAGTCTTGTTTACCCAAAAAAAAAAAAAATTCATGGTGTCGAAGTCTCCTCTGTTTATGAAAAAAATTGATGGTCGATTAATGGACCACTTCATATCCATCTCATTCATGGTCGAAACGACTACTTTTAAAGCAGATTCAGAGTTCAAACACATCAATTAGGACTAGCTCGTGCACACGTGTGTCACGTCACGTCCTTTGAGCATTTTTTTTTTTCCATTTACCATTATTTTTTTTATTTCTTTTCTACATACTGCGTAATCTCTTACATTATATATATCATACAAAATTCCAAAAGTTCCATAACCAATCCTCAATTATTGTGTCTGATCTTATGAATAACCCGCATAGAAATATGGACACGGTCTTAAAATTGACCTTTACATGGTGGTTATGGTGGTTGAGATTGGTTGTAGCAGACCCACAAATCAACCTCCTAAACAGTGGTTGCAGCCAATACAACGTCTCCGATGTTTCCAACTTCTATACCAATCTAAACGCAACGTTCTCAGACCTCAGAACTCAGCTGAACAACAACAAATACTTTGCAACTGCACAGCAAGTAAAAGGTTCGGAATCAACCTATGCCTTGGTGCAGTGCAGGAACTACCTGTCTAGTGCTGACTGTCTTGCTTGCTTCACCGCCGCCGTGTCTCAAATCCGCAACTGCTCCGCCGCCAACGGTGCCCGTGTCATCTATGATGGCTGCTTCCTCAGGTACCTACCACCACCATGCTAGCTGCTTTTATGCTTTCTTTTTTGTCAACCATAATTTTAAGGGAGTAAGATTGTAGGACTAGCTTTTCATCTATCACAAAAATTTCTTATCTAAGGTTTTTGAAAATATAATTACACTATATAATAATGAGATTAGAATTGTGAGAGTTAAAAGAGTGAAAAAAAATCTTAATATAAAACATGATGGTAGAATAAGATAACAACAATTATAATAATTTTTTTTTGAAACCTAACAATTATAATAATTATGTATAAAATAAATCTGTGTAAAAAAACATTTCTAAACATATGCCAGAAGATGTGCCAAGAATTTAGTGTAGTGTATATGAAGTTATTTGAATTAATATTCAACCAATATGGAGATCAGCACAAGCAAAGATCCAATGGCTCTTAGTTTTTGCAGTTGGCAAGTCATGATATTAATTAGTTGGAGTTTCAATTTTTTATAATCCTATAATATTGCCTATATATCATCATTTTTATGTTTTTTTTTTATAAGAATCATAATTTTTATGTTGTTTATACGTATGCGTTTGTATATAACTATATATATATATATAATTGAATATTAATTCAACTATCAGCCCCCCCAAAAAAAAAAAAAATTCTATATTGATTCAACTAAGGAGATGCGGAGCAAAAATCAAATTGGCTCTGCTTTGAAAAGCCATGGTGTTTTAACTTTAAGTCAACAGCCCTTTGTTTTCTTCTTTAAAAAATTAAAAAAAAAAAAAAAAAAAAAAAACCGACTCTTCTGTTCAGTGGGGCTCTTCAAGGAAGAATTCTTATCTCTTCTGATCCAAATTTTGTTCATTTAAAAAGAAAAGAAAAAAAAAAGTCAATACCTCTTAATAATAATAATTTTAATTTGCTGTCATTGTCATCAGACCATTGTTATAGGTGTTATTCACTAAGGTCCAATTTGGACCGTCCAAATAGAATCAACAGATATGAATCAGCCGGCTGGATTTCAAACAAGCCTTCCCAGTTCCCATTAGACCACAGAGATAGTATTATTAATATCCGTAGGCTATGTTGAAAACGCTACGCTACCGTACGAATGCAATTTTTTAGTACGTCTCTTTCAAATTTTTTTTTTTTTGGCTAAACTAGTACGTCTCTTTCATCTTCCCAAATTAGGTTGCTACTTGATGGAAGGGTCCAAATTAAAGGCTTACTGAAAAGTGAAAATGATGTTTATTTTGGTCTTCACTCTGCACTCCTTTTATTTGCTATAAACAATATATTTTGATAGTTGTTTTGAAATTATCGTTATACTTTAAAAATTTTTAATTTTTTTTATAGAAAATATAGAAGCTGTTTGGTAATGTTGTTCTAATAATGTTTTTTTTTTTTTTGAAAATATGTGTGGGTGAAAAAGTATATAGAAATATGTGTAATGTTGTTTAAAAACTGAAAACATGTGTTTAAACTCTTATACCAAATGGCCCCATAATGTTTCAGTTTTGAAATTATCGTTATACTGTATGTGGAGTCCAATTCTCATTAGTGTGCTGTATGTAGCCAAGAATTATAAAACCCAAGAAAATAAATGGGTTACATGTCGTTTAGCCTAAAGGTCCGTTTGGTTGGAAGGGAGGAAAAGTGGAAAGATAGAAAATGGTAAGAGGATGGAAAAGTGGGAGGACAGAAATTTTTTTAATTTCCCTCATTTTTGTTTGGTTGGGAGTGGAAAAATGAAAGGATGAAAAAAGTAAGTTTGTATAAATTTAAGCGTATACCCTTATTAAAAAATGATACTCAATTAAAACAAAAAAAGTGATAAAAAAAATCAATCACCTAAATTTATTAAAAAATAAAAATCATGTCCATAAAATAAAATCACATCTAAAAAAAACACAAAAAAAAAAAAAATACTGGACAAGCCTGCCCAGTAAATCAAAAGGAAAAAAAAGAAGAAGAAGAAGAAGAAGAAGAAGAAGAGTCAGGCAAAGCCTGCCCACTAAATCAAAGAAAAAGGAAAAAAAAAATAAAAAATAAAAAAAGAAAAGAAGAGGAGGCAGGCAACGTCAGAAGAAAAAAAAGAAAAGAGAGGCAGAGTGGAAAAAAAAAAAAAAGGAAATAAAGGGTGTGAAGAAAAGTAACGTAGATCAATTTATTGCACATGAGTATTTTTGTCCAAAAATGATGCACAATTTCTCTCTTCAGTTTTCTCTCTATTTTAGAGAAAATTTTTTTTGGTGAGTCCGGAGAAAAAACACTTGGGTCTTACCATTTATTTTCCTTCCTCTTCACCCAACCAAACACACTCAAAAAAAATTTCCTCATTTCTTTCTAAAGTTTTTCATTCAACCTATTTCACCTCTAAACAAACACATCCAAAGAGCATCTACATCAATGAGTGGAAACTCTTCTAAAATATAAAAATTCTCTTATTTTATACATTTTGGGCAAAAAAACACCCACATCAGTGGGTGTAAAGCTGTGCAAAATTGTGAAAATTCATCCACGAGCTACAGTAACCGTGTAAATATACATGGCTACTGTAGCTCGTCCATTTATTATTTTATCAATTTCCCCGTTTGCTCTTTTTTTTTTCTATCTCTTCTCCGTGCTCAACAAACTCAGTAACCTCTCTCCTCATTTTCTTCTTTTTCCTCAGATGCACATAAACACACCCACACACAAACACATTCACACAAACAAATCAACACAAAGAATCAACACAGAGATACACTTGCTCAGAAAAAAAAACACAGAGATACACAAACACAGATCGGTGCTTGATCGAACAATCGGTGCTTGTGGAACGATTGGTGCTTGACTGGATTGGAGCTTGTGGGTCTTGCTTGATCAGAGCTAGGGAGATCTGACCGAGATGGGTCTTGCTTGATCGGAGCCTGATCGGAGCTAGGGAGATCTCGGATCTGATCGGTGCTTGTGGATCGGAGCTAGGGAGATCGGTGCTCGTCGGTTGGGGGTGGGAGGCGAAGGGTCGTCCATTGGGGGTGGGAGGCGAAGGGTCAATGGTGGAGGAGAAAGGGAGGGGCAAAGGAAAGAGGGAGGCCGAATTGGTGGAGGGCTGAGACAGCGAGCTGGGTGAGGCGGCTATGAGGGAGAGAGTGAGGGAAGGAGAGGAATGGGTGAGACTTTTTTTTGATACAGAACGGGTGAGACTTGAGAGAAAATGTAGAGGAACCGGTGAGAGTGAGTATTAATAAATAATAAAAAAAAAATAATAAAAAATATTATTTAATTAGAATAGATGTGTAAAATAGATAAACTGATGTGGGTGTTTTGGAAATGTGGTAGTGTAAAATAGAAAAAATAGGTTTTTAGTGTAAAATAGACGAAAGTTTTAAACGGACTAATGTGGTTGCTCTAAGTTTCATAGGTCATTGCCAAAAACAATTACGGGTCATTTGCCCCCAATAATTGTGGGTCATTTACCCAAATTGAAATTTACAGGTTATTTAGCCCGACTTTGGTGTATGGGTAGTCTAGTTGGATGGGTTATTCAACCTGACTTGGGGTGCAAGTCATCTAGCCTAGCTTAGGTTCGGGTAACCTGGCCTAATGGGTCCTTTTGCTTCGGTTGTGTGTAGTCAAAGACTTGGGTCCGAAGTCTAATAATAAAAGAAGAAAAAATGGGCATGAAACCCAAAGCCAATATGTTTCTTGTTGGGTTTGTTTTTGGGACTCACGTAGGCAGTTTCACATTACTTAGTGTAAAATGTTTCACAATAGGAGATGTCTACATTTTAAACATGATATATAAAAAAGAAAATATGATGTGAAAGAGCATGAAAAGTATCCGGTAAGAAAGAACCAAAACCCATTTATTTATGCACAAACCTAAGTCTTGCTCATTGTAGGCTTTGTTATGTTTTTTTGGTATTTTGTGCATGGGTGCTTGGCTTGCCATGTGACCAAGGCAAAAGTTAGGCCTGAACAATGTGTTGGTAGAAACTTGTAAATATAAAAGAAACATTAACAGTCTTACTTGTTACATCAAGTACTTTCAATTTAACCATAAAAATTTACAATAGGATGTTAAGTAATTTGTTTGATGTTGTATACAATAAGTGATAAACAACATATTTGATAAGCTTATAATCTTTCAAATCAAAATATTCAAAATTTTAGTTGGAAGACTCTTTAAGTTATAAACTTATAATCTCCCATCCCTTCTAGGTAGTAACTAAAATCATTTGTTTTATTTGCTTTTTGTGTCTTTAGGTATGAGAGCAATATCTTCTTTGACCAAACCACTCTGCCTGGTAATCAAGGGTATTGTGGAAATCGGATTGCATCACAACCTAATGCTTTTAGTACGGCTGCGGACGGATTGTTAAAAGATCTCCAAGTAGCAACACCTAGGATTAATGGTTTCTTTGCTGCGAGTAAGAGAGAAGTGGTTGATAGTAGTGGTAATGTAACAGTGTATGCTGTGGCACAGTGTGTTGAGACAGCTACTGAGAGTGGTTGTCAGAATTGCTTGAATGTCGCATCCAACAATATACAACTTTGTGTTCCTAATGGAGATGGTAGGGCAGTTGATGCTGGATGTTTTTTGAGGTACTCAGATACGCCCTTCTTTGCTGATAACCAAACTACTGCTATCAGTTCCTTCATAGGAAATGGTGAGTTTTGATGGAGATCTATATTTCTAAATGTATTGCTATATATATAACTAGTCACTACGTCAAATTTTTTTCATAATTTTGAACTATAATGGAATTTGCATATTTTGAAGTATTGTAATTAATGATGATCTTTAATAACAGGAGGTTCAAGCAACAAGAATGCCATCATTGGAGGAGTAGTTGGAGGTGGAGGTGCTTTTCTCATTATAGCTTTGTTTGTCTTCCTTATAATGATAAGAAGGTCCAAGAAAGTTCGTAGAGGTAATAACACCAAGGTTTTCAATAAAATTTAAATTGTAATGTTTTATGTTTTGTTTGCGATCACAAAAAATTATAAATGTTGTTACATCATTTTTCATATATGTATATATATGTTGAATAAGTAATTTTAGATACATCAATATTTGTATGAGTTTTTCAACATAAATGAAAGCACCATCTCCATAACAGGTGACATATTAGGGGCAACTGAACTACGAGGCCCAGTGAATTACAAATACAATGATTTGAAATCTGCAACAAAAAATTTTAGTGAAGAAAACAAACTTGGAGAAGGAGGCTTTGGTGATGTATACAAGGTAAAAGTAAAAAAACCTAAAGCATCGTTGCCCTCTCTATATGACACATTTTTTTCATTGTCGTTCGTTACATTCAAATTTCCATATTCAATTCACCCTAGCATTTATCATCATTTTGTTGTGTGGTGGACTATTTTCCATTTCTTTGTCTTTGCAACATTGACTAGGGTACTCTGAAAAATGGGAAGGTGGTTGCTGTTAAGAAACTAGCTATAGGCCAATCTTCTAGGGCAAAGGCTGATTTTGAGAGTGAAGTGAAGCTTATAAGCAATGTTCATCATCGAAATCTGATCCGTCTTCTTGGGTGTTGTAGCAAAGGACCAGAGCGAATTCTTGTCTATGAATACATGGCAAATAGTAGCCTAGATAGATTCTTATTTGGTAAGTTAAATCCATCTCTTTAATCTTAAGAAAACTTGATCATTTATAATTGGAAACTATGTTAAATTCACATGCATGCATTTAATTAACTCTAAAAATAGGCTAATTTATTATCTCATGTAAAAGAGAATTAGTTCTCTTTAGTAACAAATTTTGGATGGTTTGATTTCTTCGTTCTTCAATCTTTGTTTTGGGAACTTTCAATCCCTCTTGAGACTAGAAGGCTTTGATTTTCTAGACCACAATTACCCTGGATTAGAGGGTGGTTAAAGAGAATTGAGATGGTTTTGTTGTGCTAAAATGGAGGAAGCATGTGAAAGTAGATATATTTCTTTTGTGTAGCAAAATTTTCATTTTTGATCTTGAAAATATGGATATACAAACTTGAAACCATCCTTATTTGACATTGAAACTAGTAAGAAATATTATTGAAATGTTGAGAAGAGTGGTATGAAAATAGTGGTGGAAAATGGAAAGGGATGTTCAAATATAATTAAATGATAGATTCAAAAGGAAGTTAAAGCTAAAGGACAATGTAAAGCAACAGCTAAATGTAATCATGACAATAACAAGATGAAGATATGGTCTTTTTGTTTTAATTATCTTGGGGAAGAAATATTGGTGTATACTATTGTCAGAATGAAGGTACCAAGCTTGAGCAAGATCAGGCAAGTATGACAGAAGGAGGTAGAAGTCACAAGGGTATCTGTAGAACAGAGATCAAGCTAAATGACACTAGTCATGTTTTAGAACAAGAAAAACGACCTATAGCTTGTATTAGTGTTTAATTCTGTTATTAGTTCACACGTGTAACAATTAGTTATTGATCTATAGCACGTGTTAGAGTTAGTTAACTTTGCTCTATTTTAGTTTTCTTTCTTCTTCGTATATATATATACCAATTCTGTACTCTTATTTCTAATTAATGAGAATGAGCATATTCAGCACAAGTTTCTGATATCAGAGCAGCTTTTCTAGAATTCTCTCAATTTTCTCTCAGTCCCTAGAATTTTTCACAAATTCCATTCTAGGGTTTGGTGTTTTCCTTCGAAAATCTTCGAATTTTCTTTTGAATTTACTCTCATTTTGGTACTTTTCTTCGAAATTCTTTGAATTTTCCTTCATCTTGTCAAAGCTTATTCTCATCATCATTGGCTTTCGCTACCACTTCATCAGTTCCTACAACAGAGAGTGCTCCTCCATTTGCTCAAGATTCTCCAATGGATGATCCTCTGTTTCTCCACCATGGAGAAAGTCCAAGCACTGTGCTTGTGACTCAGCCTTTGACAGGGAGTGAGAATTACTTAGTTTGGGCACAAGCAGTGAGGAAAGCTTTGCTCACAAAAAACAAGCTAGGATTCATTGATGGTACGCTTACCTTGTCATCTCCATTGGTGTCCATGCCTTCAACTGTTCAAGTTTGGATTAGGTGTGATAATATGGTGGGAACTTGGTTGACAAATTCAGTTTCTCCTAAGCTTCAAGCTAGTATTATCTATGAAGACACTGCTCTGGAAATATGGAATGATTTGAGGAATCGTCTTGCTCAATAGAATGGCCCCAAGATTTACAGTCTTCAAAAGGACATTGCAAATCTTCATCAAGGTGAGACTTCCATTACTGACTTCTTCACTCAGTTAAAGGTTCTTTGGGATCAATTACAAAATAATAATCCTTTTCCTTCTTGCACTTGTGGCAAATGCACATCTAATGTGAATAAGAGACTTACTGATTTGCAATCTAGAGAATTTGTTATGAAGTTTTTGATGGGGATCAATGATGCTTTCTCACAAGTAAGAACACAAATTTTGCTTATGAATCCTTTTCCCTCTCTCAACAAAGTGTATTCCTTGATGATTCAAGAAGGAACACAAAGATCTGTTGTTCATTATTCCAATCCAAGAGTGGAATCAACTGCCTTAGTTACCAAATCACAGAATTTTAATGTCAATTCTGGGGTTAACTAGGTTGGTGGCATTGGAATAAGGGAAAAGAGAGGCCTGTCTGCACTCACTATGGTAAGTTTGGTCACACCATTGATAAGTGCTACAAATTGCATGGTTTTCCTCCTGGTTATAAGTTCAAGGGCAAACCTGCAATGGCACATCAAGTGACTTTTCCACAGCCTCAATCACAATCCCAAGATGTGTCTTTTCTGACTGGTTCAGGTTCTATGACACTTGTTTTCACTCCAGAGCAATATCAATAGCTTCTTGCTCTTATTGGGACTTCTAATTCTCCATTGGATACTTCTGTTCAAGCAACCAATTCCATGGCAAATGTGGTATCATCTAATGCTTCTTCTATGGCAAGTATGAGTTTTAAGCATTCAGTTTTTTCTACCCAAGTAGTTAATAGAAGAGCATATAATTCTGATACTTGGGTCATTGACACTGGTGCAATTGACCATATAGTGTGTTCTACCCGTGCCACTTGGGTGTACTTAATGAAGTCCAAATCAGAAGTTAGGTTTCTCATTTCTTCCTTTTACTCTATGGTTTTTACTCAATTTGGCTGCAAGATTAAATCTGTTAGATCTGACAATGCTATGGAATTCAACATGCTAGATTTTTATAATTCAAATGGTATTGTGCATCAACATAGTTGTGTTTATACTCCACAACAAAATTCTGTTGTGGAGAGAAAACATCAATACTTGTTGTCCATAGCTAGGGCTCTTCATTTTTAGTCTCATATTCCTATTAATTTTTGGGGTGATTGCATCCTCACAGCTGCATATTTGATTAATAGGTTGCCATCTGCTTTACTCAACAATAAAACCTTTATGAGCTTCTTTTTAAACAATCCCCTTCTTATGAGCATTTGAGAGTATTTGGTTGTGAATTTTTTGCATCCATTGTTGCTCCTACTAGGACTAAGTTCTCTTCTAGGGCAAGGAGATGTGTTTTTCTTGGTTACCCCTTCAATGTGAAGGGTTATAAGGTGTTTGATCTTCAGTCTCATTTGGCCTTTATTTCTAGGGATGTTGTATGGCATGAGTCTGTTTTCCCTTTTAAATCTTATTCTAGTTCTTGTTCTGATTCTGCTTCTTAGTCACTTCCCTTGCCTTGTTTCCCTTCTATTCCTTCTGATTCTTTTGATTCCACTCTTCATTCTTCTTCTTTGCCCTATCCTTCCTCCTTTGGTCATGTTGATGATTCTCTTCTTGCTATTCATTCTAATATTGATGATGAGTTCTTGCAAGAAGTTCCTATTGAACCACCTAAACCTTTGGCTGATCCTATCCCTCTTAGAAGGTCTGCTAGGGTTTCTAAACAACCTTCCTACCTTTAAGTCTATCACTGTAACCAGGTATCCTCAATTCCCACTGATACTGTTCTCCACACAGGTACTTCTCACCCTTTATCTTCTCACCTTTCTTATCATTCACTTTCTCATTCCTATAAACATTTCTGCTGTTCTATCTCATCTATTGTTGAACCCTTGTACTATTACCAAGCTATTTCTAATCCTTAATGGTAAGAGGCCATGGCTGCTGAGATTGCAGCTCTCGAGGCCAATCGCACTTGGACTTTGACACCTTTACCAGCTAATAAAAAACCCATTGGATGTAAGTGGATCTATAAAGTCAAGTACAAGTCAGATGGTTTTGTTGAGAGGTATAAGGCAAGATTAGTTGCCAAGGGTTTCACACAGAAGGAGGGGGTTGATTACAATGGGACATTCTCACCTGTTGCCAAGATGGTATATGTTAAGTGCCTTTTGGTTGTGGCTGCTGTAAAAGGATGGTATATGTCTCTTCCACCAGGGTTTCAGAGCCAGGGGGAGATGGTTTGTAGGTTGAAAAAATTCCTTTATGGGCTGAAGTAGGCATCTAGGCAATGGTTTGCCAAATTCTCTTCTACTTTGGTTCAGTTGGGCTTCAAACAGTTTAAGGCAGACTATATCCTGTTTACTAGACAAAAGGGTCATTGTTTCGTGGTTTTATTGATCTATGTGGATGATGTTTTGATAGCATGTAATAATAAGGAAGAGGTGGATCAATTTAAGGTGTTGTTAGATTAGAAATTTAAATTGAAGGATTTAGGTGACTTGAGATATTTTCTTGGTTTGGAGATAGCAAGATCAGATAAGGGCATATCAATGTGTCAAAAGCAATACACTTTAGAAGTATTAAATGATGCTGGTTTGTTATGCTGTAAGCCAACCAAGACACCAATGGAATAGAATGTCGGATTAAGTAAATATGAAGGGGAAGAACTTAAGGACCCTAGTGCTTATAGAAGACTTGTTGGAAGGTTACTGTACTTGACAATTTCCAGGCCAGACATCACCTTTGCTGTTCATAAGTTAAGTCAGTACATGTCCAAGCCAAGGAAACCACATATGGATGCAGTGCATAAGGTGTTACAATATTTGAAGAATGAACCAAGTAAGGGTATTTTGTTTTCAACTAGCACAGAGTTGCATGTAAAGGGCTTCATAGATTCTGATTAGGCTGCCTGTCCTAACACCAAGAGATTTGTCACAAGCTATAGTATTTTCATTGGAGAATCCTTGGTCTCGTGGAAATCAAAGAAGCAATCATCGGTCTCTAGATCCTTTGCAGAAGCAGAGCATAGAGCAATGGCAATTGCTACTTGCGAAATAGTATGGATATTATATTTTCTTAAAGACATTGGTGTTGAACATAAAAGAGAAGCCTTGTTGTTTTGTGATAGTGAGGCAGCCTTGCACTTGGATCAAATCCAGTGTTTCATGAGAGGACCAAGCATATTGAGATAGATTGTCATTTAGTTAGAGACAAGGTGTTAGAGAAAGTCATTAAATTGAATCATGTTAGAGCTCATTGTCAGCTTGCAGATTTGTTGACTAAAGCACTGCATTTTAACCAATTTTCAAATCTAGTTTGCAAAATGGGGATGATTAATATACATGTAGCAGCTGCCCTTAAGGGGGAGTGTCAAAATGAAGGTACCAAGCTTGAGCAAGATTAGGCAAGTATGACAGAAGGAGGTAGAAGTCACAAGGGTATCTGTAGAATAGAGATCAAGCTAAATGACACTAGTCATGTTTTAGAACAAGAAAAACGACCTGTAGCTTGTAATAGTGTTTAATTCTGTTATTAGTTCACGAGTGTAACAGTTAGTTATTGATCTATTGCATGTGTTATAGTTAGTTAGCTTTGCTCTGTTTTAGTTTTCTTTCTTCTTTGTGTATATATATACCAATTCTGTACTCTTATTTCTAATTAATGAGAATAAGCATATTCAGCACAAGTTTCTGATAAATATTAGTAAGTAGAGTATGTTGTCTATTCTTGAAGCTTTTCTAAATGCGTGCAAGTTATAATAAACTTTTTGCTTTGAAGTTCAATAAATTGTTCACTCAATTATATAAGATTTAAAAAAAAAAATTATTTTGAAGTTGAAGCAAATTCCAAATTTAATATCAGTGATGCGTATATTTATTTGCTTGTTTGTAAAACTTGTATTTAATTTATATATGCTATTGGGAAATAGGTGAAAGACGAGGCTCTCTCAATTGGAAACAACGGAATGATATAATCTTGGGCACAGCCAGGGGACTTGCCTATCTACATGAGGAATTCCATGAATGTATAATTCATAGAGACATAAAAACCGGCAACATTCTCTTAGATGATGATCTCCAACCCAAGATTGCAGATTTTGGGTTAGCAAGGCTTCTACCCGAGGATCAAACTCATCTTAGTACCAAATTTGCTGGAACATTGTAAGTTAAACTAGTAAAAATCATCCTTTGTCCATCAACCAAGCTTTACCATATAAATCTTGACCAGGCTTTACTCGATTTCACCTATGTTGAATTTTTTTTTAAATATAGTTTAAGATTATGCTAAGATTCTTATCCTAATAACATAATTACAACAACCAAGGCTTAGTCCTAAAATCTTTGGATAGTGAATCTTTGATAGACTAACTAGGGTTGACCAGATATATTATTTTCTGTCATTTTATTCTATCTAAAGTCGTGTGTGTGTGTGTGTGTGTGTGTGTATATATATATATATATATTCTTGTACATAAGAAAATATTATCTATTGATTCAAATGCTGTACTTGTAGGATAGGTATAGAGAAAGAAAAAATCCAAAGATTTTACATGGTACTTGTGATAAAAAAAAAATAGATTACTTCTGCTCATATTTATATGCACCCTTATCCACCATTCAAATTTAAGGAAAAGAAATAGTAATTGGGCTCTATTTATTTATTTGAATGGTTTCGCTTTGCAAATAATCTCACTATCATGAATACAAAAATGGCTGAAGTCTCATCAAATTTGATGGGATGACATCCCATCACAGTTATATATATATAAGGTTGTTAAAACACGATGTCCTTACCGCAAGATATGTGCTAAGCAAATAGGATCTATATGCGAAGAGGATTATCACTTATTAGTTCTTTTTTGTTCTTTATTTTTTAGCTAAATAGTTCTTTTTCATTCTTACTATTATTCATGGATAGCTAATTCGATCTAAACTTCAGAGGATATTCGGCACCCGAGTATGCAATCCATGGTCAACTATCAGAGAAGGTAGATACTTATAGTTTTGGGGTCGTTGTACTTGAAATTATATGTGGCCGAAAAACCAGCGAGGTCCAGCATGCTTTTGATGGCGACTACCTCCTTGAACGGGTAATTTCCCAAATCAATATGGTTTACTATTCTTAAACTTAATAACAAACGCAGGAAACATATATCTACTGCATCTCCAAAAAACAAGTAGTTTTAGTTACTAGGTTCTTCATTTTCTTCATTTGATCTAGATACAACTTGCAAGTGTGTGATAGGGAAATGCTTGTTAGGCTATCTAGAAATACTTTGTTGGCATTCTGCTGCTTATCCTAAAATTCTTAGAGGTATGGAAAAAGAAGGAAAGAAGGAAAGAAAGAAAGAAAATGAAGCTAATTTTACATATCATTTATGTTTCAATTATTAAAAAGAACCAAAGTTAATTTCACATGTCATTTATGTATTAAATATAGTGCTTATATTAACCCCCAATCACTTAATGGATAAGAGACATTGTCTAGTTTTTAAAAAACATTGCTTACATCACCGTACATCTTTGGTGTGATAGTCACTTCACAAGTATAAGTTTTTTTGGTGTGTAGGGGCAATGGCTGGAGTTCAGGTCTCCGAGAGAAAGCTTCACACACATATATATTTAGAATAGACTATAGTAGAATTCATATCTTGTAAAAATAAAAAAAAAATAAAAAATAAAAACTGCTTACATTTTTCTAGCTCATTATGGGTTTCCCCTTATTTATGGTGCAATTATAGGCATGGAAATTGTATGAGAATAACAAGCATTCAGAGTTGGTGGACGAAACCTTAAACCCAGAAGAATATACAGCAGAAGCAGTGAAAAAAATAGTAGAGATCGCTCTGATGTGCACGCAGTCATCAGCTTCTGTAAGGCCTTCAATGTCTGAAGTTGTTGTTTTGCTCAAAAGCAAGGGATCAATGGAGAATAGGCCACCTACAAAGCCAGGCTACGTTGATACTGATAGAAAAGTCCGTGGAGAAACATCCACTTCAACCGGATCCTCCACATCTAATGCCACTGCCTCTATCTCTCGACTCTCTGCTCGCTAACTTATGGATAGCTGAAATTCTTGAGTGACTTCTATGTATAAAGTTTGATAGTTTCCTTTAATTTTGTTGTATCTTGTGTGTCGAACATGGAACTTCCGGTTATGAAATTCAATTCATGTTACTTTATCTCACCCCAAATTACATATATAAATCGAACAATTAGAGAAAATCTAGTCAAAAAAGAACAAATTTTATAATTTTAGTCTCTAAATTTGCCTATTGTGCACTTTTTATATTTGAAGTTTTAAGTGAGTATTATTGGTTCCTACAGTTTTTAAAAAATGAGCACTATTAGTCTTTCTATTAACTTCCGTTAGATTTTTTTTTTTTTTTTGCCTTTGTCTAATAGAGCAATGACATGACTTGTTTTAACTTATGTGACAACTCTTTTATTATCAAAAAATTACACATAAGATATTCATGATATACACATCGAAAACACCAACTAATTAAGTATTTATTATGTTTAGTATATATTTGTTTTCCAATTTTGGCCATGCTTTTAGGTAAAATAACAAACAAAATATATATTCACATATTGTTCTAATCTAAAAACAATATTGATTTTTTTATTTATTATACATACATATACATACGTGGCGAGTTATGGCACAAAGTTGTGCCAAATTCGATGTCCTTAGAGTACATTTGATTAGTTGTAATAGACATTGTAATATAATAGTTATTCCTATGGTTTAACTATTCAGCAATTTGGTTATGTTTATATTACATGGAATAGTCATTCCTTATGAATAGTCATTCCTTAAAATGAGGAATAACTATTCATCTCAAAAAGGATTGTAATAACTATTCCTTAATAGGTGTATTAATTTATAAAATTAATATATTTCTAAATAAACAACCTTTCCATTTGCACATAACAATTATGAAAATAAAAAATCATAAAAAATAACTAATCTCTTTTTCAAATTTAAAAAATATTATTTTTTAGGAAATATAATTATATGAGTATGATGTTTCCTAAAATAATCTTAAGTTTGATTTAAAATGCTTTCATTTTATTGTCTTCAAAGTTCTATTATTGTGTTGTCACCAAACAAATGAATAATAATATGTATTACATTACTTCATTTTTTTTCCTTGTAATATTTATTCTATTCTTATGTAATTACCGTTATAGTCTACCAAACATGCCCTTAGCATTACTTATATGAGGGCTATCAACTTCACTTAACGAAGGAGTGATAGTTGGTCAGAGTATTAAATGCGGAGTGACAGTTATCCCTCCCAAGAAGATAGCTAATATAATTATTAAATTAATTATAACGTTACCATGGTTCAACCTCAGTTTGACCTTGGTCCCACTTGAAAAACTTTGACCTCTCCCTTATTCAATTCTTTGAAAAATCCAGCTTTCAAAATCATGCTAAGAGCAGGGTGTATACTTGAATCGAGAATGCCAAAGCACTAGTGAGGTTGGAGAATATAAAGTAAAAGTAGAAATACCAACAAAAAGAAGTTGGAGACTAGAAATTTGAACATGTGTCCAATTCTATGGCCATTCCTAAGCTCTTGCCATGTCCCTAGATCTTGCATAACATAACTAGAGAAATAAAAGGTGATATGATAACCAAATTTAGTTTATTGCCCACAAAACTAAGTTGTATAAGAGATTGGGCATATGTAACATGTAGGGGCTTGGGCCCAGGTGACCGGGAATGGCCTATGTAACCAAAACCTAAGGCTGGCTCGGGTATCAAAAGCTATCCCAGGAAAAGAAAACTGGCTCAATACTGTAGGGATAGGCCCAACCCAATGACAAATGTGCAAGGGTCTAAAGATTGACGTTTGGGGGAACCTATTGTGTCTGGGCCAGGTTAGGCCCAATATCGACTAATAAGCCAGGGGGAGGCTGGTGAGGGGACGGTCAAATTCAGGTCAATCTCCACATACTGTTAGTGCCTTTGGGAATACTTGAATCGAGAATGCCAAAGCACTAATGAGGTTGGAGAATATGAGGTAGAAGTAGAAATACCAACAAAAAGAAGTCGGAGACTAGAAATTTGAACATGTGTCCAATTCTATGGCTAGTCCTAAGCTCTTGCCATGTCCCTAGATCTTGCACAACATAACTAGAGAAATAAAAGGTGATTTGATAACCAAGTTTAGTTTATTGCCCACAAAACTAAGTTGTATAAGAGATTAGGAACATGTAACATGTAGGAGCTTGGGCCTAGGTGACCGGGAACAGCCTATGTAACCAAAGCCTAAGGCTAGCTCGGGTAATAAAAGCTATCCCAGGAAACAGAAACTGGCTCAATACTGTATGGATAGGCCTAGCCCAATGACAAGTGTGCAAGGGTCTAAAGATTGACGTTTGGGGGAAACCTATTGTGTCTGGGCTAGGTTAGGCCTAATATCGACTAACAAGCCAGAGGGAGGTTGATGAGGGGACGGTCAAATTTAGGTCAATCTCAAAGTATTGTTAGTGCCTTTGGGAAGTTCATTTCTGAATGCTATTTAACATCTGGAACAAGCTTCAAGAGAATCCTCAGAATGAGTGATTTTTCCTTGAGATTCTAAGCAGAAGTGGGATTGCGTGGGAAATGATAATAATTTTAACCCTTACTAAGAAGAGACTATAAAAGAGAAGGGAGGACGAATAGTGAAGGAGTTCTAAAAGGAGATCAAAGAGACACAAGGAAAGGGTGAGGGCAAGTTGAAAGAAAGTGAGGAGAAGAACTAGAGGGTAGGTGAGAACTGGGCTTAGAACCACGAAGGTAAAGGGGGTTGGGCTGTCAAGGGAGCGTTTGAGGCAACAATTAGTAGAAGTGCAAGGAAACCCACCAATAAGTAAATTGGGAGCCCAAGTCGTTTGTCCCTGAAAGCATCACACCCGAGTTTGAGCACCACATAACACCTCGGGAATCAAAAGATTTGAAGTAGAGATGGTGCCTATACTAAGAATATACATAGTGGAGCCATCGACTGTGTGAATAGTAAGTGGTTTGCAAAATTTTATAAGAGATTTGGCACATGTAACACCTCAGGAATCGAAAGATTTGAAGTAAAGATGGTGCCTATACTAAGAATAGACATAGTGGAGCCATTGATTGTGTGAATAGTAGGTGGTTCGCAAAATTGAAATTAAATAATAAAAAAAAAGAGACAAATATGGTGTCATGTAATTGCAACAGGCAAAGTTAAGAAGCTAAAAGGAAGACTTACTAGGCAACATAGAGAGAGCAAGGTAAGATGATGTATTACTAGACCTAGTCAGAGCCTAAGTGATAATAATTTGGTCCTTCATAATCTTAAAATTTTACAAAAACAACACTCAATAGATTGCTAAGTGGTGTAAGAATGAAAAACGTTGTACAAAAGTGTAACCTTAATGCATGTGTAGGAGCAGAGTCTAAAGTCTTTATTCTTAGTCAAATTCTAAGGATAAAATTGATAATTTGTCTAGTTTTGACTCTTGGTAAGTGGGGTGAAATGGTGTCGTTGGGTTATGACATAAAAATATTGGAGAATCAATCTTGAAGGCAGTTGAAACAATAAAACCAACTTAAACCTAGGAAGCATAGGTGCGCCTCCAGGGGTGGTGCACCCGCATCGGACTCGCATGGATGCTACATGCGCATCTATCACGAGTCTCTTTTTTTTTCGATTTTCGATTCAGGCTGAAACACGTGTTAAAATTTTTTTTTAAACACGACAAAAGGCATCGTTTCACTCTATTTAAAAGGGAAAAAAAACCCTAAAATGCATCTCACTCTCTCTGCTCTGAGTGTTCTTTCTATCTCCCCCTCCCCCCTCTCTTTCTCTCTCTCTCTCTCTAACCCATGCTCTCAAACCTACGACTCAATCCCATCTCTCCTCAAGCTCATTGACCCAAGCTCACTTCATGGAATGGTTATGTACTTATGTATTCAACGGTCACTTTATTATCTACTATTACTCTTAAATTGGTATATGTTTACCATTATATGAAAAAATATGCTTAACAATATGTAGAACATATAAATAAAAATATTTTTAATAATTTATTAATAAATGTATTTCACCACACCCGCACCCTATTTTTTCAAAAATTGCCGAGTCACTGCACTGCACCTGCACCTTAACCCGAATCCGCACCCATGCTTCCTAGACTTAAACTTACCAAAGGGCTTTAAAAATATTGATTTTACGGAAGCTTCATTGCCAACTAAAGTGAGTTTGCTACAACTTTTTGCTTTTTAGGAAGCCGATGAGACGACATATTATTCATACATGGCAATACCCTACTTGCGAGGGTGTAATGCCTTCAATAAGGTAGGGAAAGCCAACACCTTTTTAATGGAAGCCTTACAAAGTGGTAGGGAAACCAATACAATATCTTATGATTTAAGCATGGTAATCCACTACATGTGAGGACATAGCCAGCCCTTAAAAAGATGGGAATGCCAATGCATAAACCTTGCAAAGTGGCAAAGAAGCCAACAAACCCTTACCTCATTGCCATATGGTAACTCACTATACACGAGGATAAAACTTCTCCTTAAGAAAATAGCAAATCTATGCATTCTTTGACTCACTGTATGCATGAACGTGATCTATTCAAAAGATTATAGCAAGACAAGCTTTATTTAAGCTGCTGTTTGTGAGAACACAATCAGCCCCTAAGAAATAATGACAAAAAAGTGCACCATGACCTGCAATGCATGAAAACACAACTCATATATGTTCTCGAAATTAACAATGTAGTGACCTAACACATGTCGAGTATAAGTCGACTATCAAGCGGCGAGTCTGTACACACTGCATTTTGTACCCCTTATGACTCGAGCCCTCGTTCCCCAATGATATTGAAATTCTAAAGCCTATGGTTAGTTTAGGGCCCAATCAAATTACAAATTGACTTGAGAGGTGTTAAAATGGAAAATATAACTTTTTATGAGCAAATAAATATGTTTTTGGAAAATAAAAGGCCAAGAAAACCCTAGGCATGTGTACGTAGGCCAGAACCTGCGTACGCAGGTTTGATGCATGCGTATGCAGGCACGAACTTGCAGTTAGGTTTCAGAAACCTATGAAAGACAAGTTTTCTACATTAATGTTGAGTTTTGGAACGAAGCCAACATCGTTTGGGAGCCGTTCCAAACCCCTATTTTCTCACTATATAAAGCCATACATGACATATTTTCAAAAGACACAAAAAATCCTAAGGGAAAATCTAAGATCCACTAGATATAGTGAATCAAAGAGGAAGTTTTTCACAAAATATCCTCAAGTCAATTTTATTGTGATTGAGACATTTTTTGGTCTTGTTCCTTGAGTTTTGAAGTTTACTAATCATTTTTGTTTGAGTGTGAATAGATTTGACTGAGGGGAACGGTCAAAATCAAGCTAAAAAGCTTTTTTTTAGGTATATGTTCTAACCTTTTTTCTTCATTTATGCCTTTTTTTTTTTTAATTTCTTTTCTTTGCTTCTTTTATGTTATAACATGTTTGTTTAGCCTAGGTTTCCATTGCTTTATAAGTTTGAGCATGTTTAGGTTGCTAGATTTTTTGTTTTAGATTCTATTATGTTTTTGTGTTCCTGGGTTAGGGTTTAGGGCGTGTTTGCATGCGCATGCTACTGCATGTGTACACAGACTCGAAGTATGTGTACACATACAACTGGCCTGTGTACGCAGGTCTATGTATGCGCACGCATACTCGTGCCCAAAAACCCTAATTCAAGTTTTTCCGCATTCTGTTCCTTTGTTTATTTCACATGATATGCCTCTGATTTCTTCCTTTCTTATGCTTTTGAGTTCTTGTTCCATTCTTTATTTGTTTGCTTGTCCTTAACATGATTAGATTAGGGTTTTCTCTTGTGTTTCTTGCTTTAATGCTATGAACATGCATCTACATAATCATGCATTGATGCCATAGGTGCTGTGATGCAGTAAGGTAAGTGAGGTGAGTCATGCATTCACATGGATATGCATTTTTGGGTGATGAACATGTTTATTTGTTGTTTGGATACTATATTTATATGATAACATGATTT
Source organism: Castanea sativa (assembly GCF_040712315.1). NCBI lineage: Eukaryota > Viridiplantae > Streptophyta > Magnoliopsida > Fagales > Fagaceae > Castanea > Castanea sativa. Next base: position 50,938,166 of record NC_134013.1, on the reverse strand, counting down.
GCCATGATTTGTTTACTAACTTGGATGAGATAACATGAGATGAATGATGAGGACATGCTAGGGCTTATGATGTGATGTGATAGATGTATGCTAGGGTTGGTTGATGAGCATGATAGATGAATGTTATGTCTTGGGATGAAATTCCATGTTGTATGTTTAGATGTATGCTAGTGTGTGCGCATGTTTAGATGCAATGTTGAATGTGCCTTTAATAGGATTGTGATGTAGGACACAATGAGTGGAAGTCGACCCACAGGTCGGACGATTTTGGGTGCCTAACACATTCCCAAGATCGTACCTAAACTCCGAACTCATACCCTGGTAGTAAGACTAGTCCTTCCACGTAAGGGTGCTATATTCATGGTTTCTAGGACCATAAAATTAGGTGGCGACTTCTTGTGTTTTCTCCGCCCCAATCCACTCGCCCAAGGCGTACTCCTTAAGCAACTATGCGTTGCGCCCACAGAGCCAAGTTTCAATATATATGAGTTGCTATCTGTAAAACCAAATATGCTCGTCAATAAAGTGCTAAAAAAATGGCGCATAGACAGCAAGACACATGCTTAGCCAAAACTTGTCCACAACGGAATGATGACCAAGCAACACATCTACTAACTTGCCCAAGCAAAGGCAAAGTCATTTTCACAACATGTCCAATCAAGCACGTGTCATTCTCAAGAGACTAAGTGTATACAATTTATCAAAGTTATGCTACTCAATCACAAGCAAAAGCATGCTCATAGCCTACAAAAATGTAGGTGAAAATTCAATTTTGGTCCCTATTATTTTTAACTTGCTGTCAGTTTGGTCCATACCAACAAATCATAGCTTTTCTTGGCAACCAAACACAACAAATCAAATTTACTAATCTCCAACTCTGAGAAGTACAAATATCAACTTAGCAACTAAAACAAACCTAGATTTGGGCCGAAAATGAATGTAAATTAAAAAATAACATGGTCCAACTTGATAGCAAGTTAAAAATAAAAATGACCAATTTGATTACTACAAAAATATAAGAATCAAATTAACTATAAGTTAAAAATAATAAGTACCAAAAATTGAGTATTACCAAATCGTAGGTAATTCCAAAATATATGGAGTAATGGCATTTTGGCCAAAAATGAATTAGGGTGCCAATGTTTATTGGAGAGAGGAAGGGTAAAAAAGGAATTGGGCATTCATGTAGAGGAGGGCATATCTATCCCGTATCTAAATCTTCGTCTGTCAAGCCGATAGAGCTCTCTTTCTCTTGCCTCTGTACTGCCGCCAGGTTCTGCTGCTACTCGTTTCATATCCCACCTTTCGTATTTTATTACCAAAGCAAAGGTACTTTTTCTTTTTCCTTTTTAACGTTGTTTCTGTATTAGGATTGCTGTCTTAGTTTGATTCTTTTATTAACATTTCTTTGTTTTGTCTCTTCACCGTGTTAAGTGGTTTCATTTTATACAGAAATTTTAGCCCATATTGCTATTACTCTTTTTTTTTTTCCCTTCTTTTTCTTCAATGTTTTTCTTTTCCAGCAATATAAGAAAAAGAATGGCTCTTTGAAAATTTCTCAGCAGGCTAACAGGGTACAGAATCTAGAAAGTGCTAGGGTTTTGGTTAAAATTTTTTTTTCTTTAATTTATTGGGTTGAAAAGAAGCTTCATTTATTTGAAAACCCTTATCCTCCATTTACTTTCATTCACAATTTTGTTGGACTGGGAACATGGATTTGGATTTGGGAGATTGGAATCCAAATACCTTGTTTGGATAGTTTAAAAAGGATCGAAGATTTGGATTTGAAAAATCCGTCAAGGGTTTTAAAACTTAAATCCTAGAATTTTAAATATCTTCTAAACCCATAAAATTTATAAATCCATTATACATGCTTCTATGTTGATAGGTTTGAAATTAAGGCATTTCTAATCCTTCGCTTTAAAATTCAAATCCAAATCCGATTCTAAATTCGGGTATTTAAACGCAACCTATATGAAAGAGGGTTTTCATTGATTCAGTGTTTTTTCCTGCTCAGATGGACAGGGAGAGGCTCATGAAAATGGCTGGTGCCGTTCGTACTGGTGGAAAAGGAAGCATGAGAAGGTTTTGACATTCTTTCTCGTTTAATAGAATATGTATACTTTCATTTTGTAGCTTAATCAACTAAAAAAAGGTTTCTTTCTCACTAGAAAGAGTTGCTCATTTTATAAAAACAAATATTTATTCTTTCCTTTTTATTTGATTCAATACCAGCTATTTGTTATGCTGTTATTTGCGTCAGAGCTCATTGGCACAAATGTGGGATATGATGATTATATATGATAAACATTAACTTTTTCTGGAATGAAAATTATTCTATAATTGTTTTAGATTGTAAACCACTAGAATTTAACTTGATAAACATTCAGAAGAGATTCTCCAAGCTTCATTCTTCTGATTCAAAATTTGATGTTAGAAAGATTAATCATGTTGTTCTTTTATTCACAAAAGCTACATAGTGTATTTGTTTGTTACTTTTGTTTAATGTGTCAAAGTTTAGTTAAGTTTGATGTGCTGCTGTTTTGTGTGCTTTTGTACTTAGAAAAAAGAAGGCTATTCACAGAGCCACGACCACTGATGACAAAAGGCTTCAGAGTACCTTGAAGAGGATTGGGGTGAACGCTATCCCAGCTATTGAAGAAGTTAACATTTTCAAGGATGATGCGGTCATCCAGTTTATTAATCCCAAAGGTTAACCTCCTAATCTAAATATGGCTTTAGGATTGTGTAGCCTAAGCTTTTTATCCCACCAATGTTTTTGTAATTGATTTCCTATTTGGCAACCAATGACTAATAATTTTGATTATCTTATATCCCAGTTCAAGCTTCCATTGCTGCCAACACTTGGGTTGTTAGCGGTTCTCCTCAAACAAAAAGTATTTCTTATTCTCTTCTTCTACCATTTATATTTGGTAGAATGCTTGTCTGCAGTATTTTTTGGTGGCTTTTTCTGTATCTTTATGTCTTTCAAGATGTGGTCTACATGAGTTGCTGAAATAGTAGGTGGCCGATTTAAATGTTGTAAGTGGCCCATTTAAATGTTGCTAGCGGTTCTCCTCAAACAAAAAGTATTTTTTCATTCTCTTCTTCTACCATTTATATTTGCTAGAATGCTTGTCCGCAGTTTTTTTTTTGGTGGCTTTTTCCGTATCTTTATGTCTTTCAAGATGTGGTCTACATGAGTTGCTGAAATAGTAGGTGGCCCATTTAAATGTTGTAATATTGCTGTGGGCCTTCTAACTTTATGCTTTGCATTCCCAGATTTTCATTCATGTCATATAATAAGCCTTAAATCAGATATTTTAAAGGGGCATTGCACTTTTGCCACTGATTTTTCTCTGCTGCACATCTACTTCTTTAATAATTTTCAGTGGAAAAGAACTAAGACTTGAACTTGTGTTTCAGAATTGCAAGATATTCTCCCGGGGATCATCAACCAACTAGGTATGATGCTGTTATGTTTATTTTCCTTTCATTTAAATCATAATATTTTTGTTCTAATAGTTCCATATTATTATTTGTCACTACCTGTATTTTGAGACCCCAGTACAAACAAATTGCTTCTTTGGCTTGCTAACCTGAGGCTTTTTGTCTTACTAGTTAACTGATGTTAAATATTTCTCAAATGTGCCTTGAATATCTAATTGGTTTGTATATAGACTAGTCAATCCAATTTTTCCATTCTTTTTGGATTAGTAAGCTACGCATGCACCCATTGCCTGTGGTGGAAGTTTTGACATGATAATCTGGTAATTAGATGCTAGTTGCAATAGAGAAAAATAAGAAATCAGGGCATTGACATCTACTACAAGAAGGAACAATTGCAACAGAGAAAAGTATGAAAAGCCAGGGCAGGAACTTTATTGTCTGTTATCCATTTCCAGTGAAGTCAAAATCCCCAAGATCCAATTTCATAATCTTCTTACTGAATTAAAAAAAATCAAAGATGGTGAATCCAAATGATAAAATCTTCAGCTTTTGAGACTTGATTTTTAAACAACGAGATTTTATGGTTTTCATTTCAAAATCCTACAAGAACTTGCTGGAGGATTTGTTTAAATGTGTGCAGTGGCTTTCATGTGGGTTTGAGTCAGGTTTTAATCCTGGCTTCAGAAAAAAACTACTCAAATCTGGATTTGACCTTTTTATGCAAGATTTATGTATATATGCTCATAAGGCCAAATGCTGCTAGCTTGAGTTCAGAAGGTTTATTATGTAGAATTATAGCCTTGATTAAATTCGGTCCAGGAAATGAAATATACATCTGGTTGGCCTAATTATTGATTTGCTATTTTCCTTGGGTGAAATATTTTATATATACCTTTGATTGTGAATTATCTTAACATACAATGTTTTTATGAGCCAAGAAAATGACCCCTGGAAAGTTCATGTGTGTAAAGTGTTGCACTCCCCCCCCCCCCCCCCCACCAATCTTGGCTTGAGAAGGTCCCAAACAATTCTGCCTGAAGGATTCATAGCCTACTTGTGGGCTGTTATTATCGTGCAAAGCAGTTTAAATATTATTTTGAGTGTCATTGATTGCAAGCACACTCTTCGTGCTTTGTTGACCTCAGTAGCTCCACCTATGCTTATGTCAAACAATGTGAACACAAAACTATATCATATTCATGTTGGAGCACTAAATGGGAAATGTCATAATACATGCTTATGTGATTCAAATGAAGAGTATTAACAGCTTAAGTATGAGTAATATAAAATAAATATTCCAGTGCTGATCTTTGATAGATTTATTATGGAGATGAGGCTATTTTAACCCAAGGAGTTATATTAATTTTATTAGATTATATGGCTGCAGGACCTTATTTAGCTGGAAATTACTTTTTTCTAGTGGTCTTGACAGTAACTAATTCTATGGGCTTTATGGAAATGAATTTGTTGTGTTTTGTTATCTCAATCCAGTTAACTAACTTGCACTGACATATATGGTTTCAATTTTTAGGGCCAGATAACTTGGACAACCTAAGGAAGCTTGCAGAACAGTTTCAGAAGCAGCAACCACCTGCTGGTACACAAGCAACGCAAGAAGAAGACGATGATGAAGTCCCGGAGCTTGTTGCTGGTGAAACCTTTGAAACTGCTGCAGAAGATGGACATACTCATGCTTCTTAGACTGGTTGTATGAATGGTTTCCAATATCAAGTTTAATGCTTTGCAGGGCTTTTCTTTCCCCTTATGGCCTTTAGCTCTTGTGATAGTCCCTTTTCCTGACGTGTTTTTGAATCCAGTGAAAGAATTGTAGCTTGTATGAGACCTATTCAATGTTGTTAAAAGTGCGCCTGAGGCACGCATAAGCTCAAAGCTCAAAGCCCCAAGCTCTCAATGCTTTGTTAGGCCAAAAAAAGCTCATTTAATGAAGCACAGTTTAAGCACACTTTTTTGGAGCTTTTTGAAGCACAAAGCACGCTTTGGCACGCTTTTTTTTTATTTTATTGTTAAAAGGGATTTGGATTATCAAAATTAATTGCTTGATCGTAATGGCATAGACCAATGATTTACTACAACTACTATCTTTAGGGTGTGTTATTACACGATTTTTATTTACATTGTAAGATACGAACTAGGTTAACTAACAATTCTTGTTCTTTTTTATCTTTGACTTTTGGATATACATTGATTGAATTCTATAAGGATGTAGTATAAACTCAAGTTTAACACTCTTTCATACTAATATGCCATATAATCATATAACATATTAAAGAATAGACACAACTATACTCAATCAATTTTAATACTCATGCAAATCTAACTTAACAGAGTTTGAGATGTTATTTAGTGTGGTGGAATGTATTAAGTTTGAGATTAAATTTAATAAGGATGAGGTGTATACCCTTTGGTTTACACCAGTTAATAAGGACATGCCACATCAGCCAATAAGGACATTCCTCTTAGATAGAACATACATAGGGCATGGCTAGAAGCTCTGCATGAACATTCTGTAGAGCTAAGTCAAGATGGTCATATTTCTTCACTGACTTTGACCATAACTCTGCAACTTCCAAAAAAATGAAGTATTAAACTACTTCTCATCAAAAAATGAAGTATTAAACTATTTCTCATCAAAGTATAAGAAATTTGTGGCTCTATCTGGATGACATCACCAGATATGTCATGTATACATGATTCTTGTCCATCTTTATAACATATAATGTGGGGGAAGAAAGTCCACAAGAGACTTTTTCACAAAAAGGGTAAAGATGTGGCTACAAAGAATTCCAACAAATTCAAACATATGGCATGTTTAGATAGCTTATTTTCTTAGAAATTTCAAGTAACACTTCATAAATTGGATTTTTTTCCCATGAGATACCACTTTATATATTTTCTTTGCTCCTTCGCGATATTTGGATGTCTTGAATTTTTGTCTACAAAGTAACTCTTCATGGAATTTCATAAACATCTTTTTGTATAAACTTTCGCCGCCTCTCCTTCCATCTTGTAACATGTTTCAAAATTGGCATTGAAGTTTTTTGTCTTTACATTTTGCTATTTCTTTTTTAGGTAATGCACATTTAAGGATTTCTCACATTGAAGCACAAAGTCACTTATCATTGTACTTGAACGAATATAACTTTTAAAGAATTTATTCATGCTTTCACTCCTTTGAGTTGTAGACATTCTAGCACAAAAGCTCCAATGTAAATAAGCTGGAATCCATTTGTCACGCTGCATATAATGATTTTTTAGCCAATCATTATCCCTCAACCCATATTTCTCTAAATGCTCACTCCATTCTAACTCAAATTCTTCAATAGCGATTGTATCATGAATGCAATGGTAAAATTCTCCTTGAAAAAGTGGATATTTATTATAGATATGAGCCAATTTTTCTAGAACTTTCTGTAAAATATGCCACATACATAATCTATGAGTTGTATTTGGTAATATCTCTACAACTGCCTTAACCATAGCCTTGTCATCATCTGTGATAATTGTAGAAGGAGCACGTCCAAGCATTGCCAAAGCCAAGTCTTCAACAACCATGTATAAGACTCTTCTATTTCATTCACCAACAAAGCACATCTAAACATGACAGATTGGTGATGGTGGTTAACCCCAGTAAAAGGAACAAAAGGCATCCCATAGCAATTTTTTAAGTAGCGTAAAAAACGATGACATCTCCAAAATATTTGTATGCAGTTATTGACCCAGCATCTGCCCAAAAACAATTTCCCATGCGCCCATGTTCATCAACTTGAATTGCATATAAAAAAATTGGATTTTTTAATTGACACTCAGTAAAATGGCTATACATTCTTTGTGTATCTCCATCTTGAAGTAATTTTCTTCTTTTATTACCAGAATAATTTTGAACATCAACCGCAACACAACCAACATTATAGTCACCACCAGATTCTTAACTCAACATTGACATTATCTTTCTTGCAGGTACACCTGACTCATTGAGTGTTTCTATCAGATTTTTTTGGCCACATTACATCACTCTATGTCTACGAAACAAAACTTGTACTCTTAAGAGTAAGAAGAAGTTCATTATTATGATTGTCCAAAAACTTACTAGCAATCCATGTTTCTTCTTTTTTCTTCAAACTAATGATTGTTTTGCATCCCACTCTAGTTTTGCATGTTGTGGACCTTTTCTTTCTTTATCTTCACAACTTTTATGAAGAAACCCTTCCCTCCAACAAACATATTCCCCTCCAACCAATGATTTATCTTCTTTGAATAACCGTTTATGATTTCCAATGCTCAAACCTTTTTGCCTTGCATATGCATTATAACATGCATAAGCATCTTTTGAGTCATCGAATACCATATCAACACATGGTTCCAAAAGCCATTTAGATGCAAAAGATTGATTCAAATCATTCTTAGGCAAACTTAAATTGTTTTGATCTTCTACTATTTCCGGTTCGTCTTCTACCAAATCATCACAAAGAGAGATTATTTTTGGTTCTTCATTGTTTGCACTCATATTTGTAATTCAAGTAAATATTTATTTTCAATAAAACCTAGAAAAAACAAAAGAGAAGAAAAATCCATAAGAACAGTTGAAGAGACATTCAAGATTTATTCAATTACAAAACCAAAATCTAAAACATAATAAACTTCCCCAATTTCGGAAACCAGTTTTATTACAAAACCAAAATCTAATTGGAAACTTTTAGGCTCATAATAAATTTATCAAAGAAAAAAGTAAAGTAATTTACCTGATATACTATAGAACACTTGCTCTAACAATTAATGGATAAAACTCAAAAACACAAGAGACACAAATGGAAAACAATAAACCATATAGGAGGCACCCTTATTCATTGTACATATCAAAACTGACTTGGTCCCTTACGAACTGATTAATGCTACTAGACACTTAATTGTTCCTGATTCATTTGTTATTTTACATGGCTGTAACTGAATCTTATTTCTTGGTACAAACTGATACTAGTTGAATTACATCATTAACCTATTCAATTACAAATTGGAACTTCATACTGATGCTGCTGGACACTTAATTGCTGTTAATGCATTTGTTACTGCATCAGATACTTTCAACGTTAAAGAGACAAATAACAAAAAAGAGAATAAAATTAAAAAAAAAAAAAAAAAGATTCAATGTTAACAGCAACTAAAATTCAGGTTCGTTTCTATGTTAACAGCAACCAAAAAGCAACAAAAAAACAAAATTCTATGTTACTGTGCAAAACCCATATCTATCAATATTTCAAAATAGCAATACCCATACCATCAAGATATCAAAATATAGCAAAACCCAAACCAAATCAATCAAAAAATAGCAAAACCCATCAATATTGAGAAAAAGAGCAAATCACCTAGTAAACAAACCTTGAAGTCACGTATTAAGGTTGCAAGGTTTCAACAGCGACTCTGGCGAATTGATGTGGCAGAGGATAGAAACTCAGCGAGGTAATTTGGCGGCAAAGAGAGGTCCGGTGAGGTAATGCGGCGGCAAACAAAGGTTTGGCAAGATTTGTGACGGAAAATGGAGGAGTTGAGAGGGTAGATGAGATCTTAAGGACTCTTTTTCACATATGGTTTGACAACGTGAAATAGGAGTTTTTTTTTTAAAATATTTTTTTAAAGATGTTATTAGATTCTTTAGGTTGCATTCACGGTACGATAAGTTTAAGTAAAAGTCTAATGTAACATTCTTTATTGGCTGGTGTAATCCCTTTGGTTTACACCTCATCTTTATTGAATTTAATCTCATTGAGTTTTAAGTTAAAAGTTTATGTAACAATCTCTTATTGGATGTTATAAAATATGAATTTTACACCCCATCTTTACTAAATTCAAACTCTTGAATTATATACATCATCTAATCATAACTATCATGATAAAACACGAGAATTATACAAAATATTATGTTTCAACTTTCTATAACTAGATCATTATGATATTAACCATTGATAATTGTCATCAATTTACAACATAAAAATTTTAAGAATTGAAATAATTTAGGTAAAATTTGAACTTCCAAACATTATACATTATACAATTGCACTTCCCTACTAGGTAAAATATACAAATTTGATTTCACAACAGAAGACAAACAACCTTATGAGATTTCCACTCTGACCAACTTCAAAGAATTCTGTTATATAAAAAATGAAAAACAAAACAAGCTTCAAAACAGAATTATTTCACCCATGTAGAAAATTAGCAATGCCTTAGGAGCGATCTTACCTGTTTTGTATAACCTAAGGAATGTTAGATCTTTTTATTTTTTATTTTTTTGAGCTTAAGGGGTGTTAGATCCAAGGTTATCAAAATCGGGATTTTACGTAGGATCGTGAGAGGTAGGTAGGATCGTGGATCGTAGAATCGGATTGTGGATCGTAAGATCCTACCTATTTTCATATTTTAAGCAAAAAACATATTGATAGTGACTTTGTATATTATATAATCACTTAAAATATGAATCCATTCATTAAAAAAAAATTGCACCATAAAATGTAATTTGCACGCACTACATCGTTCTTATGTCATTCTAACGAAACAAAATATATTTAACTTTTGATATAATATATCTAAAAGTTTAGTAAATGTTTAATTAGCAACTAAGTACCAAAATATTATCTACACATATAGAAAATGTCTTCCAAATTCTAAGTTCCAAATCCAAAATAAGTTAAGCTAGTTAGCATATAAAAACTAGCAAACTACAAATTTACAATATGTAATCCAAAAGAGAATTCTCAATCTAAGGTAAACTAACTAATTACAAATATGAAATCTAAAACAAAATTCTCATTCTATGGTTTTAATCTAATCAGTGTCATTGTCATATCCCATTTCATCATCAATATCCTTCCTAGTATTAACATCCAAAACGTTAAACTTAAGTACTATAGGTTTTTTTGAGATTTTATATTAACATAGGAGTAAATTTGGGACTTCAATTCATTATTAGGCTTCTGATAACTTGATGGACTTGTGGGTTTAGGTGGATTATCTTACCCAAATAGTTCCCACTTAAAAATAATAAAAAAAAAAAAAAAAATCAGGCGTAATGGTAGAATTGGCAAAATCTCATATGATCCTACATACGATCCTACCATTTATGTGACCTTACTACGATTTTAAACTTTTTGGTGAGATGAGATCTTAAAATCGTGCAATTTTACGATCCAGATTGCGATTTTGACAACCATGGTTAGATCTTGATATAACTGTTTAAGTAACACCTGAAAGAGATAACCCAAGTTTGACCCAATATAATACTTTATATCAACCTTGAGACCATTTCTTTCGCTGCCTGCATTCTACAATTCAACTAAAATTTCATTTCCATTGAATGTGCGGTGCCTTTTAAGTTTTATCCTATCACTGACATTTCAAGAGTCATATACAAGGTCCACGATTTTTGCCTCAACCAACTAAAAATATATGCTTAACCAAAAAATTGTTCTTTTCCCTATTTTACGAGGCACTTCATGGGTAGATCCAATGAAGGGTAGCCTATAAAGAACCTTGATTTTAAGAGGGGAGACGTTTTACAATGAAATAAACAGGTCCCTTGTAACCCCCCAACTTGAAGTACCCCAGTTTACAAAAGTTTCTATGGCCTAAAGAAATCAAAAGGCTGAAATGAACTTTTGAATCTTTGCCTGTGCTCGCTCCTTCTCTTCTGGTCCATCCAGATCACCAATATTGTCATGATATTCCTGTGATCCACAAAAGGATGCAAAGGTCGTAAATACTGAACATGATTGAGTAATTGTTATGGAAAGGCCCAGAGAACCCAGGGACCAAATTTTGGCATGTATTAACATAATTTCAAAAGTTTCACATCCATTAAAGTTTCAACCAGCACCCATAAAAACAAAGTTTATGACATTTCCGTATACCAATTTTCTAGTGCCATGGCAAGGATGAGGATATGAATGATGAGACTGCACAGATGCATTCAGAAATCTTGGTCTGAACTGGTCTTAAGGAAATGTGGACTTTTATGCGTGCACAACTCCAAAATTCCTCAATTAAATTTATAAACATGACTGTTTCAAAGTATATAAAAAGCATACTAGAAACAACAAAACAAATTATGTGAAAAATGTCACTTAATCAAGATTAAATGCTTTATGACACAGTTGGGAGTATAAACAGCCTGAAAACATATACCTGAAGTATATCCTTAACGTCCTTGTTAGTAAGCTTTTGCTGCTTGAGTAGTAGTTCAATTCTTGCTCTCATATGGGGATGCCTGCACATAAATAAACTCAAGTTATGAAATGCAGACCAGAACCAAAAAGGCTACAATAAAGCTCTACATAAACATATCTAAAAATTCAAATGCAAAAGCTTACTCAGAGCACCAAATATGACCCAGAATTACGGCAATCAGCTGCAGGATCACAGGTAAAGAGGTTAAACCCAACAATACAATGGAAAAATTGAAAGCAATAAGTAATACAAATCCAACTCTCCTAGGTCAAAGAAGAGAAAAATTACCTAAAGCATTTCATGAGCAATAGTGTTTCTTTGAAGGCACAAACTTTATGCAGACATAGGATTAAATTTACATTAAGAGAGTTAGGTTTCATTCTATAATTTTTAAAATTAAAAAGTTCCCTTCCCAGCAACTATTATGGGTAAACCCCCAGAGTTCCTGCAACATAAAGGTGACAGGTTCTACTTTCACAACAAGAGGTTGGTGGTAAGCCCAACTGTCAATTTTTTGCTTTGTTTATATTTGAGATTATATACTCCAAATCCAATAGTGTTGAGGATACTCCATCAAGATTGTTTAACCAGCCAACTTATTTCCATGTGTTTCAAATACCACCCTTCTGAATTGGTAAAGCAGCATTTCACATAAAAGTAGAGACTGCCATTAAACAAAGGAGAATAACAATCTACTACTTGTTACAATTCCTTTCAGCCAAAGATTAATTCCCTTCCCATAATGCAAGGGCAAGCAATTTTACTATTTTCACATGCAAACCTAAAGTAGCTGGTCCTTTAGATCCATTTCAGCTCAAAAGTATAATTTTCTAAACTGCTTCTCTTCTACTTAATTTTACCAAACACTTTTGACCAAGAGATCTCGTACAGGCTCCCAGAACTACAAGAGCTCTTCAAAAGCCAGAATGAACCAGTTATTCCCAATTACTTTACTCGACATAGAGAATTAACACAATTATTCTGGGTCTATCATATTACAGAATCAACCCTACTATGAGACTATTAGCTTTATCAGAAGCCTACTAAGTGTGATCCAGGTGACAACTTGATAAGATTGGAAACTCTAATAGATCAAAATGCTGCCTTGTAGCATCAGAACAGCAACACAGAAAGGTCCAGGGCCCTCCAATTTTGCACCATCTTTTTTCTGGTTTTACAAATCTACAATTATAAACATAACCAGCGCTAGGCTCTGAAACTTCTCTTTTATCACATATAACCTCCATTACTTTCCTGGATCAGCTGCATTAAGAAAAGGAATTCATGTAGCCTATCTAATTTGTCGGAATAATATTTATATGAGATTATGAGTTAACAGTTAAGTAATATGCCGGGGATTGTAAATTACCAATTCTCCCTAAAGCTGAGGGTCCGTTTGGTTGGAGGAGTGGAAAAGTGGGAGGATGAAAAAGTGGGAGAATAGAAAAGATTTGGTTTTTCCTCGTGTGTATTTGGTTGGAGGGGTGGAAAAGTGGGAGGGTGGAAACTTTTTTGTTTGGTTGGAGAGAAAAATGGGAGGATGGAAAATGTAGTTTATATAAATTGACCATTATGTCCTCGTTATATAATATATAAGAAAAAGATATATTTACACTCATTAAATAATATAAAAATTAACACATACATATACATTTTTATTACTTTATTTTATATATAATTTAAAATTTATGGGCAACAAAAATTGATTATGCGTTAATTGAGAAGACATTTTCAAAAAAAAAAAAAAAAAAAAAAACTTTATCCACATGACCATTGTTATGTTAACTGGGAAGATATTTTTTTTAAAAAAACTTTATTTATATGACCATTTTATCTATATGACCGTTGTTACGTGGGAAGATATTTTCAAAAAAAAAAAAATTTATTCACGTGGGCGGACACGTTGTTGTGCTGTGAAGATGCTAAGAAAGAGATAAGGATGAAGAGGCAAAAGGTTAATCAGGTCACAGGTGTAGTGGGAAAGTGAGAGGAGTAGGTGAGTGCAATAAAGGTGAGAATATTTGTGTAATTTATTACTCACATCATCTTTTCTCCTTAGTTTGCCACCCAAATTGGGAGGACAGAATTATGTGGGCCCGGAGAGATTATTTTTCACCTCATTTTCTGTCTCTCTTGTTTTTTCTCCTGAACCAAACAAGAGAAAATTATATTTTTCACTCTATTTTTCTCTCCCTTTTTTCCATCATGTTTTCACCCCAACCAAACATACCCTTAAGCTATTAGGAGATGAAAGATTTAATCATTTAATCACATAATTCTAACAGTCCCCCTCACGTATGGTCTCAAACTAACTTTTAGTAAGTGAGACCCAACAACACATGGGATTTTAAATGAGAGGTAGAGTGGAGGAAAAAAGAATCAAACTTAGGACTTCCTGGTCTGATACCATGTTAATTACTGATTCTCCCAAAAGCTTAAGTTTAAGCTATTAGGAAATGGTAAATTTAATCATTTAACTACATAATTCTAACAAAGACATCCAATTCATCTTGGAAATTCTAAATCAGGCTAAACTGCCTTTTCTCAATATCTTGACAGCTCATCCATGGGATTCACAACATAGATTTAATGATTGAAATATCCCGTATTCTTCACCCAACATAATTGCAATTTTGTCATAGAAAAAGGTCTCAGATTTTTCATTTGGACGAAAGGAACCTAATTCAGATATTTGAATTAATTGCCTGTAATATTATTATTTGAACAAAGTGTGCCCTATGTTTTCTCCTCAGTTCTCTGGTAGTGGTTGAGGTATACCACAAAAAAAAAATAAAAAAAATAGTCACAGAACAAGCCCAGGAAATCTGAATTATTTTACCAGTAGGTTTAAAAGATATCTTCTTCTTCTTCTTCTTTTCTTTTTTTAATAATAATAATAATAATAATAATGTGCACCTAATGCTTAGCTGAATCTGTCCAAAAAAAAAATAATAGCAAAAACAGACAGGTCATCACAATAAAACTCTAACCTGAAGAGTGTAAAGCCCGGATTCGAGCTTCCGGTTGTACTTCTCCTCTTCATCCATCTGCAAAAAGTAAGAAAAATAGATCTCAAATTGTTTTTAAAATGAATTTGTTTCAAAGTGGTATATAGAAATGAGAAACAAAAAGAGAGTAAATAACCTCCAAGTCATCGAGTTCAAGATGATTTAGCCGTTCAGTCTCTGTTTTGACTCTATCAGAATATCTGTGAAAATTCACGATTCTTCAAATGAGAATATAAGCCTTTAAATGCTCACTCCTCCCGATATTATTTTTCTTCATTATTTTTTCTGGGGTAGATACATTTTCTCAATTAGAAGTTGGGGTAAGTTTCAATCAATTCAATGAACTTTTAATTTAAGCTTCAGGTTCATTAATCTTTCTCATTATAATGTTTTCAGCTGAAAACATTTTTCGACAGAAAACATTTCACATTGAAACAAATGGAACCTATAATGGGTTACATGACGAGAATTATGCCATTCCAAAGAGGTTTTTAAAACTAACAGAAAATTATTCAATAGTTGAAGAAATAGACAAACAAATGAAGCAACCCACCTCATATAAAGCTCCATAAGCCGGTCTATTTTTTCACATTCATTTTCAACAAACTTACTCAACAATCTTTCCCTTCTAGAACCCCTCAAAATTCCACCTGGAATTGAAATATAGAGAAAGGTCAGAGGACATTTGTCATTTATTCAAAATAATGCTATTGGCTTGTAAGAAGATGCATATGAATGGTAGGATCGTATATATGCATATGTTTCAGTACAGTGAGCTTATGCAGAGCCCATAAAAAAACTGCAAATCCAAGAACAAGAATCCAAAAATCAGTGCAACCCATGAAATCATGTGTACAAGAGAAACTCTAATCAATTAAGATCTCAACACCACAAATTAACGAAATCCAGAAACCAAAGGAGACAAGACAAACAGAATAAAAAACTAGGATATAATGACACTCACAAAACCAATGATCCTAAAAACACCAAATTTATTTTATGCACAGGAAGTTACATACCCTGAAACCTAAGTTCATTTAATATACATATGTGATGAGATATATAAGCAGAGACTCTTATAGTAGCCGCTTACATTGACTAAGTTATATAAAATTAGCATATACACTTTGTTGTAAGCCAGTGAAGGGTTGGGGTTTTGAAGTTGGAGGGTACTATGATTCCTTAATGTTTACTAATGCCATGCCTTTTCCTTTGAAAATTATTTGGAGATTGAAGGCACCTCTTAGAGTTGCCTTCTTTTCAGACTACTGCTTTGGGGACCGGGAAAATTCTGATAATTGATAATTTACAAAAGAAAGGCACTATTGTTTTAGATTGGAGTTATATGCGTAAATGTAATGGGGAGTTTGTAGACAATTTACTTCTTCATTTCCCTATAGCTAATGAGTTGTGGACTATGGTACTTGGTCTGTTTGGCGTTCAATGGGTTAGGCCACGGAGGAGTCTGGATATGCTAGCTTCTTGGCAGGGTCAGTTGGTCCACCATCAGAACATAGACATTTGGAAAGTAGTGCCACATTTTTAATGAGGTGTCTTTGATGGCAGGAAAGGAATGCTAGAAGTTTTGAGGGATGTGAATGGTCTATTCTCGATCTTAAGTTGTTTTTCTTTCAATCTTAGTTTGATTGAACTCTAGCTTTGAGATCATTTTCTTTTACTTCTCTTTTAGATCTATTTGATAATTGTAGCTTGAGATCTTGATTGTGATGTACCCATAGTATACCCTGTGTACTTGGACTACCTTTTTCATTGGTAAAGTTATGTTACTTATTAAATAAATAAATAAATTTAGCACATCAAATTTCTTTTTCTTCATAGATGTATACAACTCAGAGCCAGACAGAATCAAATCCATGTCTTTACCCTCCACTCCTTAATTATGGGGGGGGGAAGATACAACTTCACTTCCTACTTACCAAATAATGATGCAATAAGTGACACGATGCGCTCTTCTAACTCCTCTTGGTAGCGCTCTTTCTTGTTTTTCTTATTCACAGGAATCTAAACAATAGAAGATACAACATGTCAGTGTTATGATGTAATGAAAATGCGAGTACTAAATCACAGGTAAAAAACAAGAAAGCATAAACAAACAAAGTAAAAATGGTACAGATTCCAGATCTACTACATTACATGGAAAAAAAAAATTCCCTGAAGAATCCCAATGTTTCACGTCTCTTTCTAATATATTACAGCCAGGAAAAATCCCATGTATAAGAACCCCAGTAGTATTTACTTCTGACATACAGATACAATCAAACAAAGAACCAACACAACAACCAGCAAAACAGTAGTTTAGTTCTAACAGAAAACAACCTGCCTGGAAATCCAATAAATTGCCATTCAATTGGTAAGTTATACACGCACTACTGGGTCTTGAACCCACAACTTTACCACCCATCCCATTATTATAGAAGGACATATCATTTGAGTTACAACTCCCTGACGAGATTTAACAAAAATCAACCCAAAAAACAAAAGCCTTCCCACAGAACAAACTTGCACTCTCATAAACTTCTGTTTTTCTATACTAAACCAAGTACCTTCATTTCAAAAATGTGATTACAAATCAAATGCCCATATCTAAACCGATACCACTATGCTGGAATCCTAAGTTTTTGAATTTATTGAAATGTGATACACTAGATATATACAAAAGCCTCCTACTTATCAAAAAAAAAAAAGATATATACAAAAGCCTCCCTACATATCAAACTTCAGAGATGTAATTACAACTCACAAATGCTCAAATTATATTCCAAACTACGAAAATGTGAGTGAGTGAGTGAGTGACTCTTACCTTACCCATAAATGCAGCAAAGGCAGTCTTCAATCCCAACACATCAACGAAACGCTCACAAGCCGGAGGATACTTGGTCATAGCGAAATCAAGTGCCCGAATAGCCGAGCTATAAGCCGACTTCTTTTGCTTCATAATAATGATCATCAACTCCACACCTTCGGCCTTCACAAACCTCTCCTTGTTCTCCAGCGGCATCAACAGGCAACACAAACAATCAAACAAGTTCTCCACCATTTCCTCCTCATCCAAACTCTTCGGATCCTTCGACTTGTACATCGCCACGGCCTGAAGCACCACATCCACGCCGTTCATCTGCCCTACTCTCCTCTGATTCGCCGCACTATTCTGCAACAAAATCGCCAGAATCTCCGACGCGTACTGCTTGTTACTATCAAACTCCCTCACCTTTATCTTCCCTAGCAACCACTTCAACAACTTCGTCCTCTCGCACACCATCTCCGCCACCGCAGGCTTCACCTCCACCAGATTCTCCACCGTCGTGAGCGTGCTATACACCGCAGCCATCTCATCGGGATCCGAATCGTTCAACCGCTGCAGATTCTGAACAAGCAGCTCGAGCACATTGTTCTCCACCAGCGCGTCGACCAAAACCCTAGCCGGCTCGTCACTCTCGTCATCGTCCTCAAACACATCAGGATCCGTCAGATCCTGAAGCAACTGAACCACATCGACCGCGATATCGGTGTTATCATGAGCAAGAAGGTTCAAAATGGAAGGAATCGCATTGAGATTGACGAGATCCGGATACAGCTCGGGAGCTCCGGCGAGGATGCTGAGCTTGTGGAGGTCGTCGTGGAGGTCGATTTCGGAGTCGGCGAATCGGTCGGGTTGGTTAGGGTATTTGAGGCGAGCTTCGATGTTGTCCTTGAGCTTTCGCTCGAAGGAGAGGACGAGTTTCTTTAGGGTTTTGAGGTCGACCACTTCGACTGCGCTCTTGTTTTGGGATTGGGATTTCTCTAAGGCCTCCAAGAGAGAGAGATCCACTTCTACTTTCTGGCTCTTGCCGCCGTTGGCAAATACGGCGTCGTTTTCGTTGTTCTCGTCGTCGTCTTCGTCGTAATAATCTCGTCTGCGTTTCGTTGACATTTTTTTTTTTTTTTTTCGGTTTCTCCGGGCTGCTCTGCGATTTACCACTAGCTATAGTAGCTATTTTCCACTTCGAGGACGAGGAGAAGTTTACTTACTTCTGGGAAATCCTTACTTCAGTTCACGGTTTTTTTTTTTTTAAGTTAAAAAAGGTATTTGATATCACGATTTTAGTGTCCACACTGCACGGTCCAATAGTGGATTTGAACTGGGGATTTTCTACTTCTACAGCTGCGTTATGTCGTTCTGCGTTTCCACTTTGGAGGCATGGTTCTGAGTTATGTTTTTTTTTTTTCCCTAATTTTAATTATCGGATTATTTTATAAGGAATAATGTGTTACTCAACTTTTTTTTTTTTTTTTTTTGAAAGAAGTGAAAAAAATATGTTAAAAATTCTTTTTAATTTTCCCCTAAAAAGACATTAACTTATATATTTTAAAATTTTAACCGCTCATATATGTTAAATTTTATTTTAATTAAATATTATTTATTAAAACTTATCTTTTATACATAATTTTAAATTACAAAAATTTAAAATTTAAACATTTTACTGAAAACATAAATACTAATTTTTTATTTTTTGAAAATTTTGCGAATATCAAGAATAAAAAAAAATGTAATCTAATAATGAATTTTTCAAAATTTACATTAAATAAAAAAAATATTGAATAGGGCTATAGTTTTTAGCTGCAACCAAGTTTGAAGCTAAAATTTTGTCCATTTTTTTACCCCACTTGAACTTTTGACATGAGTGTTAATTTGGTCTTGAACTTTTAATTTAAACAATTAACTAGCTAAATTTTAGGTCATGACAAATCAGAATATTTTATTAATATTTTCCATTAAAGCCTAAAATTTTTAATTATATGATGTGCACACACTATTGGTATAATTTTATAATTAAAATGATTAATAATGCCATAAAACCATGTGTGATTAAGTTCATTAGTCTTTAACCAAAAAAAAAAATACTAAAAAAATGTTTATTTGTCACAAGCCATGTCCATTGGGATAATTGTTTAATACAATTTTAAGAGGATTAATTTGATGCTCACATCAATGTTCAAGGTTGGTTTGTAAAGGTGAACGTGAACAATTAAATAATAAGTATAGGCTATACCGTAATAAAAATAGATATTTATTTTAGTTTAGTCTTAACCTAGGGCTATTTGGCTCATAAGATATTTTATTCTTAAGAATTTAAGATTTTTGTGAATTTAAGGGAGTGTTTGGTAATGTTGTTCTAATAAAGTTGTTTGTATGTTTTAGAAAATACGTGTGGGTGAAAAAGTGTATAAAAATACGTATAATGTTGTTTAAACATTGAAAAATGTTGTTTAAAATCTCTTACTAAACATCCCCTAAACTCTTGGTTACTATTGATATCCATTTTCAAGTCACATTTTTTATAAGCCTGACTTGGCCTAGTTTGAGTTTCTTTTGGGCTCAATTCATGTTATATTCTATTATATTCTTTTAAGCATGACCTAAACTCATGCAATATATTGGAGAAATTAAAGAAGTGTGGTTTGGAGGGTATGAATTAGTTTCTTTCAGAGCTTTTGCATGAGCATAACTCATGCATGTTACCAAGTGGGCAAGAAACACTGGTAGCACCTCAAGCTCATAGAGGAGATCTTGTACTTGAAATTTCCACCATAAAAGAGCTTCTATGCTCTTGTTGACTATAGCTCAACTTTTTTGTTCTATCATTTTTTTGCCTAAAACATATAGTTGACCCTAAGTGGTTAGCATTGTCTGTTTTAGCAACCAAATGTAGCCTTTAAGGACTTGCCATGTCTAGGAAACATCAACCCATAAATTTAGGTCACTTTATTTCCCAAATTATGCAAAAAGCAAGCCAATCCTCTTACCCAATTAAAGCAAATTGACTATAACCTCTTTGATTAATACCTTGGGGTTCAAAGTCTTTTCTATTAACTAAAAACCAAACACTTAGAGCACCCTAAACTCAATAAAAAAGGCCCCATTCATATTCAAAAGGAACCAATCACAATTTACCCATATCGCTGAAGTTTAGAGCAGAAATCTATTCAACCAGCAAACGTTCTCACAATCCCAAAGCTTGGGGGTGGAAATATAGGTATAAGAAAACCTTTTATCTCTTTCTCACAACCTTTCTCAATTTTCTCTTCTCGTTGACTGTGAGTCGAAGTTTCGAATCTGTTATGTTTTTATTCATTTTTGTTATTGGCATTTTAATTTCTCTTTTATTAAAGCACCATTAGCCTTTATTCACTAAATATTGAAATTTTTGACTCAATACTCTTCACAAATAATCACTTCTAAAGAACCAGTGGAAGATTTGGGCCGTTCTTATATTTTGGCCCTTGTTGCAAAATGTCCCCGACAAGTACTAAAATTCTTGAAAAAATAAATAAAATGTGAGAAGAAATTATTTATTACAATTTTAATCAAGTGTAAGTAGTAGGACACTAAAATTCCTAACCAAATACCCTTTGTGGGAATTCATAGCAACCATAATTTTATCAACTCCCAAAATTTTAGATTCTCATTTTGAATTTGTGCCAACCAAATACAATCTTAAAGGGTTTTTTGGGTTTTTGTCTTTTTGGTTCAATAGTTAAAAAATGAAAATATAAAATGTTTTGAGTTCAATTTATCCCCCAGACTTTTTCTCCAATTGTCAAAATAGTTCCTAAGGTTAAATTTTTTGTCAACTTAACTCAGATCATTCCGCCCAAATTTGTTAGAAAACAACACCATTTAAACAATTATTTTTTTGGTTAAAATTTATCTGTAAACATTCATGAGACGACATTTAATATATATTATATTTGATAAAATATTATATTTTTAAAAATGTATAAAGTCAAACAACTTCATTTGCAAGTATATTTGGACAAAAAGATTTGACTCATTTTGACAAATTGACAAAAGTTGAGCCAAAAACATATCAAATGACTTAATTGAATTTTAAGCAAGCCAATAAGCTCTTGCTCAATTGGCACCTCCTCACCTTATAATTTCTAGGTGGAGAGTGAGATTGTGGATTCAAAAGCTACCATGGGATGTTTGTGTAACTTACCAATAAAAAAATAATTAAAAAAATAATAATTTTAGGCATCCAAAAAAGAGTCAATGCAGTGTACAAAATATAAAAGTAAAGACATAAGTAAATTTTAAAAAAGGGGCTAAGTGCAAATACAAACCCTAGGGTTTGGGTCAGTTGCATTTTGGCAAAAAAACATGGAAGTGAATTCATGACTTTAAAAAGGTTGAGCTAATTAGTCTATTTATTACTACATTAATCAATGCATAACCCAGTTCTATTCAAGATACAAGAGCTAGAAAGAACCAGCAAAAACACCTATAAAAAAAAAACAGAACCACCAAAAGCATAGTTTCAGACCCATCTAGATGTGAACATATTGAAAATAGTCGATGCAGAAGATCAAGTTACCATGTAGGGATACAGCCTCAATGTTCTTTCTATTAAAAGAGAAACAAAAAGGTATCAAATTGATGCAAGTGATGTAGAAGAGAAAGCTAAAAAAGAACCAGTTTTCTGCCAAAGAAAATTCTGTTTACAACATTAACTAGCAAAGCATAAACTGGATCTATGGCTTTCAATCCTGGATATTCAAGAAGTGAAAGTCCTGAAATAACAAAGATGAATGAATTTAGATTTGATATATTAATGTCTTGAAAGACTAAAACTTTGATTGTTGAAGCCATCAATCTCTGATAAAAAGCAGCATCATGTGTGAGGAAAGATGGATACAAATGCTTACATTTACTTAAACACCTTTGAAGTCTCTTCCCCTCAATCCCTACCCAAAACCTCCAATAGAAAATCTATAAAATCATATTCTGTATCATTTTTAGCCATAGTGATCACCCATTTTTAAGCAGGTTCTATTAGTCCTAAGAAATTAGCAAGGGAAGAAGAAAAGGTGATTTAACTCAAAGTGCAACATGAGTATTGACAGCAAATTATCACATGCAACATGCATATATCAAAAAGGAAAAATGAATAAGTTAGAAAGCAGTAATGCTGCATTTAGTTACCAGCTACGCCGAAGTATGTATGGTAGACATCCACAACATCATCTGGTCTATCAGAAATTCCTTTATTTTCCATATCCTGAGATTTTTGTCAAACCACATCACCTCAGAGAAATTTAAAATGGTTCAAACTAACAATGCATAAATAAAATAAAGGATGAACAGGTGTAATCATAGTCTTTGAAGTAGCCCATTTGGACCTGTCAGTCTAAGATATACTTAACAAGCTTTTCCTTATTTATCCAATGAACCCTGTCTATCATGATCAAGCTAGAAAGAACCCACCACGAGTAGCAGACCTGAAGCAATGCAACAGAATCAGTGAGAAAGACTACAAAAATGTTTCTTTATGGAAAACTAAGTTTCAGTTAAATTATTTTAAAATAAAATACACCCACATGAGGGAGTTTCTCAGGACGGCCATTAAGACCTCCAGATTTAACTTGCCGCCCACATAACCACCACCCAAGAAGGTCCTTGTCAATATGATGCAATGACCCCGTTAGAGAAAGTGCAGCCACACAACAGAAAACTGCAGTCACAATGGATAGAGACATTAGATATTTGGTGAATAAAAATTTCGGGTTCAAAATGCAGACAATAAAAAGGCATAATTGTTTAGCCTTTACACATACAGAGATTTAGGAGGAGAACACTAAGTTCAAAAAGTTTAAGATTACATGTTGGTGAAATGACATGACTTTCAAGCAGTTTGAGTGGCTCACAAATATCTAACTCTAATGAAAAGTGAGGCACCTGGTAAAATAAAGATTAACTCTAAGCAGCTCAAAGTTATACTGGAAGCTCACTTGAAATTCATTTGGGAATGCAGTTACAAAGTTGAGAAATCACATATAAGCGTTTTAATCAGCTGCAATTTTCTTTTGATCACAACACAAACTACTCAATTATGATGTGTATACATCCAAGTAAGTCGATAAACAAACTGAAGCTACTCAAACTTCACACAAGATCAGCTTGGTATGGAGCAATTGAATCACTTACAAAATGACTTCTACCCTGAAGAGCCTACCTTAACTCCTAGAAAGGAAGGCTAGTCAAGCACATATAGGGCCAGCTAAAGAAGAACATCACTCACCAATACTCATGAGATGAATGAGTGAACTAAGAGATATATGAGTCAGCTTGAGCAGTGTACTACTCAGCACGTTTACGGCCAAACACAGCAAGAAATTATTTTACAATGAAATGCAAGCAATGGACTTCTTAGTAAATTACACTAATCCATCATACATAGAATGTGTTTGGATCCAGATTATTTGCGTCTACGTTTTGGCTGTTCACGTTTCAGCTTTTTTTTTTTTTTTTGGGGGGCAGCTTTTCAGCTTTTAAGGGAAAAAACACTGTTCACCACTGACAAGCACTGTTCACAACATTATTTATGTACTTTTTAATTAAAAATGGGTCTCGCAATACTATTCACACATTTAAAAATTATTTTGCTACAGTATTTTCAGTTTTCAGTTTCAGCAAAATAAGTTCTATCCAAACAGACCCATAATACATTTCATAGACTATTCTGCAGCACTTTTTGATAACTAACGGGAAATTAAATAGACCATTCTGCAATACTTATAAATTTATAATTTATAAGGCAGAATCTCAGCCTTACCAACCTCCACTTCAAATATATTAGGAGAAATGCATGAGTTTTTCTAAATTAATGTTGAACAAACAAATAGGAAATAGTTTCCATTAGGAGTGGAGGTTTGGGGGGTTACCAAGACGCAAAATTTACAATTGATTGACAGCAATTGAATCTGAGAAATGAGAAACACATTTTGTTTTTAATAGATGCAGCAAATTTTCCACCCTAATAATAATAATAACAAAAAAAAAAACATAAAATATTTGAAAAGATTGTCCCCCCAGATAAAAACAAAACAAAGAAGATGATGGAAGTAAAATGCACACTTGATTTGTCGAAACTAATCAGAAAGTAAAACTTCATGTAAAGATTCTGAGTTAAATAACTAGCATACTCTGCCCTGCATGGGACTCCCCACTAGGTGTGCATCCAAATCCACCATCCAAATTTTTGCAACTTACGATGTAGCTCACAGCCTTCTCCACATTGATTTTATTCAAGCGACGTAATATTGAGAGACAACATATAGCAATATAAGAGAACCTATAGAAAAAAGAATAGGTTTGGTAAAATATGTATTATTTGCAAAGATGCTAACTCCCAAAATCATGAGATGTTAAATAACAAATCAGAAGGGGAAAGAATACCGTGTATCAACTTCACCCCATATGTCCCCTGAAAAAGATCCATCTTCATTTTGCAGCCCAGCAACATCTGACTTAAATATTAAGAACCACAAGAATTGCCAGATATACACTGCTTTATATTTGGTTTAAATATTAAAGTTTGTTGATGCCTAAATCTCCTGTAAAGAGTCATCTATGTCTCTGTACCAAACTGAGTGGTGGCTAGTGGAGTACCAATAAATGCAATATTTCTAGAAATTATGGCTACTGGAGTATTTCAAAAAACAAAGAATAGTGTACAATACAATTTCAAATTCCACCAATAAGTATGCCAAAGGATACAATTAGTCACCTTATCAATGTCAAAACATTAAGCTTGTCAAAAAGGGATAAACCTGTATGGCGCTTAGTGTATACAGTATGTGAGGATCATGTCCAATGTTACCGCCAAACCCCCTCTGCACAACTAATTAAATCATTATGTGTTCATTACTATAATCATCTACAATTTTTCCTCTCTCTCTCTCTCTCTCTCTCTCAAAATTTTAGAAAGCTTAAAATGTTAAACCATTAATTGATTGGACTTATTGAATAGTTATAAGTATAACCATCCCACTCAGTAGAGACCGACAGAGAGACACATTGATATGGAAGGAAAACAGGAGGCACGAGTTTTCCGTTAAGTCGGCTGATAGTGATGGTTTTACTTGTTAATGCGTTAAGAAGGCTGACGGGAGTATCGAACCTGTCAGCCATTGTCACTAGGACGTCTCCTTTTGATGATCGAAACCACACCCCATACGTGACGTCGTTAGGTTAGTGTTAGCTGACGGAGTCACGGCTGAAGGTCCCAAACTGACGGCATTTTTGGAGAGGTACTTAGGTTGACGACCGTATAGGAAATGCACATAGAGTGACGACCTTAGTAAGTAGAAGCTAAAGGAATAACCCAACCTTCATCCTTAACTTGTTTTGTTCTCTACATACATGCATATAAGGAAAGTTCTTGCGCTACACGCTCGGCCTCAGTTAAAAAAACTCCTATAAGGAAAAAGGCTCTAGATAATACGCAAAACCCACAAATTACTCTCCTAGAAGGAAAGTACTTCCTCACCAAGGCGTTTATTTCGGATCCATGCCACTATATATACTCCAAAACCCTCATAAGCCAAGGTACGCATAATTATCTCAACTTTGGCATTCTAGGGTTGTTTAAAAAGACTCTAACTTAACCTTCGAAGGGTTTTTGGCCAGCACCACACCGGTACTCTCTGTTAGGTCATCTATTCTCTTTTTGCAGGTGTTGTTTCGGTTTGAAGAGTACTCGCAGTTTACTGGTGATTTCTTCGGCATCATCCTCGGCCTACCAAGTTGCTCTTCGACTGAAACAAGGGGTGGAAGCGGAACACTCACGAGCTTGGGAGGAAGGCAAGCTGTGGAAGATGATTTGGGACCTCAATGTGCCACCAAAGATCAGAAATTTTATGTGGCGGGCTGTGTCCAATATTCAGCCGACGCGAGATAACTTGTATCGGAGAAGAGTGGCTGTGGAGAGCACCTGCGAGTTCTGCCGCCAACACCCTGAAACGGAAGCTCACTTGCTGCGGGAGTGCCCCTTTGCCCGCAATGTGTGGGCGTTGGCTAAAGGAAGAGTGCAGAAATGCAGCAACAATGTGCTCAAGATTTTTTCCAGCTCTTCAAGTTGATGCAAGAGAAACTGACACGGGAGGAGATGGAACAATGGTGCACTACAACTTGGGCGATATGGAATGCAAGGAACAAAGCCTACTTTCAAAATGTTCAGTCACAACCCAAAGTGATATATGAAGGGGCCCTTGAGTTGCTTGCTGCATATCAGACCCTCTCGGCTACTCAAGCAACTACGTGACTGGGGGAAAGGTTTGGTTGTTTGGTGTTTGTTTTCAAGGGTATGGTGGGGTAGTGCATGTATCAAAATGATTGTCTTTCTAGGCGCAACACACAGTTAGTTTTCTATTTCACTTGGCTGCTACGGTCCCTCTGTTATGCAACCAACGTGTCATGTTTCAGCAGCTGCTTGTAATTAATGTTTCTCCTTGGTCTGGTGACACACGGCCATACATGTTCCTGATTATAGTTTCTTACATCAAATAAAGTTCTATCTATTACCTCAACAACAACAAAAAAAAAAAAAATCAAATATTGGAAGATTCATAAGCATATTACTATATAATCTTCATTTTCTCCTCTATCTCTCTCTCTCTCTTATTTTCTTTTGACTTTTTTTTTTTGATAGGTAATATGAAACTATTATTAATGAAATAAGAAAGAAACATACAGGGTGTTCATGATGATGAACATTAATTTATTGGGCTTATTGAATAGTTACAAACATCTCAAAAATCATATATAGGAAGAATCACAATCTTGGGGAGAACCATCAGAATGTAACTAAACAACGTAGTTGATTTAATGAAGAAACTGAAGAATCTCTACAAACTTGACTCGTGCTGGCACTTCATGACCCATGAAACAACCTCATCCACATCTACAATGTGGAGCTTTTCCAAAAGATCCAGAGTGGTCAATCCCCAGTATACCCCACTCATTCTCAAATGTTCCATCACAACAGATACAAAATCACCCTTCCTCTGAGTTGTTAAAATTTTTTCTTTAAACGAAAACTTTAGACATAAATGACAAAAGAATCATTTCAACAACCCAAGATACACTTAGATCATGAGGAAAAAAAAAAAAGAAGATATATACGAAACACATCTTTTCGACCGTTAAAATGTATTGGATGTGTTTCTCAGCAGCAAGCTCCCCATCTGGCAATTAAGCACATCATCAATTCTAAGATTTTAAAACTTGACCCACTAACGATATAGAAGTAATTATATAGAAACTCATCATTTTTTAAAATTATATGGAGTTGAGTTCTTAATCTGATCTAATAGAAAATCATTGAATCAAGTTCTTCACTCATAGGCGGTTAATTAACTCAATTTCACATCTCTTTGTTACAGACAAGATTCTAATTTTTTCACTCTATATAGATTTTAACTACCCACCAAGTGAAAATTCCAAGAATTTCTGAAATTTACCCACATTGTGAAAGGGAATTGTATTTTCCTCTTATGCTAATTATAGATACATAACAAAATAATGAAGTATCAAACAAAGCAGAATTGTTTTTCCATTGAAAATTTTGTTCAGGAGCTAATTACAATAAAAAAAACAAACACACCCATAACACTGTTTTACATTAAAACATGTAAAGAAAATATATTTATTTTTGTCAGGAAACAAACACACCCATAACACTGTACAGAAAATCTAATACCTAATTTCAAAATTCAAACTTTATCAAGCAAAATCTCCAGCTAAATGAAATCAACCAAAAATATAAATTTACTAGAATTGGCTATGCCCTTAGAAATGTCAAATGTGTAGAGCGTGGAGAGTCAATAAGCGTGAGGCAGCAACAAAGAACCAGTTCAAATTTCCTCAACTTGTAGAATAATACGATTTAGGGTCCGTTTAGATAGAGCTTATTTTGCTGAAAACTGAAAACTGAAAACACTGTAACAAATAATTAAAAAATGCAGATGATAAATTTTTACTGTAGCTTAGCTTTTTTTATTTAAGGGTTGCGTTTTTTACTGTTTTTTTTTTTTTTTTGTGCCTTCTCTCCTCACCCACCGTAGCTCAGCAAGCAAGACCCAGCATTGGGAGCGAGTTGTTGGTAGAGAATGCTTTTGGTGAGGGATAAGAATGGTGGTGAGGGGTCAGATTCGAAAGAAGAACGACGATACGAATCGATTAGGGAGGTGAGGAGTGGATCGGAGCTGCGCAAATGGTTTAGGGCAAGATTGATTTCGCCATCGAATGTTAACGGGTTTAGAGATATAATGGGCAAAAGGGTATTAGGGGCCTCAGATGGGGTTGGGTCGCTAGGTTTGGTAATGGAAGAGTCTTCTGAATTAGGGACCTGCGGTTGTGGCTCTGGCTCTGGCTCTGGTTGTGGTTGTTGAGATTTGTTGTTTTTGAAGGATAGTTTTCTGATTTTTCGGGGTGGAATGGGGATTTTGGAGGAGGAAGATGGGTTTTCAGGTTGAGGAGTGGGTTCTTCAGGAGGAAGCTTTGGGTTTGACTGAGAATGGATTGCACTTCGCCGCTTCCGTTACCGGTCAAGTTACCAGTGGTACAGCCCGTTCCGGTGACTTCTGCGGCGCCTGGGGAGTACCAAATTGGGGTCTTTTCGACGACCCTAGATCGGATCACGGCGTGCCGGTTGGCTATCGGCGAGTACAACCGGTAGCTCAGCCACTGCCTCAGCCACAAACACAGTCATAGCGAATCAACAAAAGACTAGTGGCGGCAACGATTTGCATTCACCAGATTCAAGGTACCCATTTTTTGATTTGATTCAGTTTTATTGTGAATAGTTTAATGGGATTGTTGGAATTATCAAATTCTGAATTGGGTTTTTTGTTTTTGTTTTTGTTTTGTGTGTTTGGTTGAATTCGGCTGTGAAAGTACTCTTACAAATCCATTGTCTCGCACAAAACCTGTATATCAATCTAACTTTTGTTTTGTGTGTTTGCTAAAATTTCATTAAACAAAAAAAGTGACAGTATACAGGAAGTATATTAGAGAGAAAAGGGAAAAGAAAACAAGAAAAAAGGTAGACATTAAACAAGAAACATGCTATCTAAAAAAGACAGCATATCAGAACCACAGTCAAGAAATGAGAGAGCCTGGTTCCATGTGAACAGGGTGCTCAAAAATTGCGATGAACTCCGTTTTTATAGTCAATCCTAATAAAAGAATGCATTTAGGTACATAATGTAAACACATTTTTATGTGATGAGTTGAAGCAATTGTCTCACAAGCTACCAGCTTTACACAACAATACGTCATATCTTTGCTAATACTTTTTTTTCCCCTGATAAGCAACTTACTTTATTGATATGAATTTATTAAAGAAACCCAAGTGCACAGGGGGTGGGTATATTAGGGGTACACAAAAATTAACCTCTCAAGTTACAATGAGCATAAATAAAAAAACACAACCGGAAAATGATTGCAGAGCTAATGTAGAAACCATATTACATCATTGGTCTACTGGAAAAAACAGTATGAGTATCAGAATCAGCAATGCATTAACCAACTATTTTGAGGTGGGGAAAACAATAAGAAGGAAATTTGAATAAAAAAGTATATGGTTGCTCTCAAGATTAAATTCATGCCCTTATTTTTGTCAAAAATGGATGGTTTTCAGTTTCATTTGTCAACTGACATGGTGCAGAACAAGTAAGAAGAATTATAGGGTTGGTCTGCAAAGTTGAATTTGGAAATGAGGTCAAATATTGAGGAAGTGAATAAATCTATATCAGGTTATGGTTTAGACTTCTTCATTGTTCAGTGGCTATAGATAATTGGTCATTTATGTTGAAGTTATTTGAGATATTATGGTGCTGAAGACAGTGATTCAGTTGCTAGGGTATTTGCAAGTGAGATTCATTTTGTTGGCATAGATGTTCTAAAATCTGTATGCTGCTCCCTTGTGTGTGTTGTGGACAATTTGGCATGAGAGGAGTAGCATAACATTTGATGGTGTTCAATGTGCAAACCATCAACTTAAGGCCTAACCTCATGAATGCCCAAACCATGTCTTAAAATTATCCATGCTGAGATGTTTGTATGACTAGTTACCTACTCTAGGCAGAATTTCGTCGCGTTCTTTTTTGTAATTTTTTGATTGTTTAAATTTGAGATTGTAGTTTATTAGGAGTGGTATGGTGCATACCTGGGTTAGGCTTATTGATTTGAAGTGTATGTAGATCAGAATTTACTCTGCCCTCATTGAAAAGTATAACAACACATGTTCATTGAAATAATTTTTTTTTTAGTTATTTTTATGTGTTGCTTATATTTTGAATGTATACCTGAGAGGATTGAATACTTAAAGAGAGTGAGTCCTTAGGATTAAATGAGTAGATAAATATAAAGTGGAGAGAACCGTTGGCCACTTATTTCCTTATTAATTTGATTGATTGTAGCTGTATGTTGGATTGTTCTTTTAAAATATATAATTCTTCTCTACCTCCATTGTGACACGGGATTGTTAGATGGAGATTATTAAAGTTCCCTATTACAAAGTAAAATGCCATAGTAAAAATGCCATAAAACTAGTTTGTCATATGAACCAACTAAATTCTGTTCTGTCGTGCCCTCGTTTTCTGTATGACTGTTACATATTTGAAGCATGTTTGATGGCTGACATGGACTTGGTTTTTAAAGGATAAAAAAGTAGAGGGGAACAACTATGTGTAAGATCATCATTCTTGCTTATCCATTAAATTGTGAAGTCAAATCCTTTAACCTTTCCTTTTATTTTTGCAACAAGTTTCTTGTATTTAATTCATTTTCTTTTTTACCTGTTTCTTACAGTGGAAGCATCAATTAGCTGCAAGAGTAGCTGCATCCTTTGGAACTTGCATTGAAGTTAAGGTGTTTGATGAGAAGTTAGCTCTATTGCTATCAAAACTCTGAAATCTTTCATTAAAAGTTGTACCACGTGATTTTTATTTTGTGAGGAACATTTCTTAAATATGAATGTTAGCATCCATAGGCATTGGAAATTAGAATATATTTTTCCTTATGTTGTATATGTGTATCTAAAACACTTTGCTAGCAATTTAATACTTCCGATTCTTATTCTTTTGTAAGACTATTTTTAATCTGAAAGTTCAACGTCGTTCTTGTTGTAATCTTAAAATTCATTGAGTTAAAGGTAGATACTGTTGTAATCAAGGTATATACAAATGCATAAATTAAGTTTGTGAGCCATTAGCTCTGATTACCAAAATCACCATAATTAGAAAATAGTATATATATTCACGAGGTAATGAACCATCAGTTATGGTCTCCACAAAAAATTACCATAATGTGATATTTTCACGAACATATCGATGCTGTGATATTGTTTCGAACCTCTCTCATCTCAGTTTCGTCTAACATTGAGATCACATCTGCCATGGCATCGTAATGACCTCCCCCACTACGTCCATATGTGCCCCCTGCAGAGTTGGCATGTTCACCGTCGTTGTTTTCATGTGCTCTAACGAAATTGTGAAGAACCATTGTAGCAACAATGATGCGAGCTTGAGTGCGTAAGTGAAAGGGTGGCATACTTCTCAAAATTTTCCATTTATTCTTCCAAACTCCAAAAGTTCGTTCTATGACCGAACGAAGTGATGAATGGAGATAATTAAATTTCTCCTCTGGACGATGCAGTTGTTCACCTCGGTTAAATTCGGGGATGTGGTATCTCTCCCCTTTATATGGTGCAAGGAAGCCTTGCTTCATAGGGTACCCTGAATCAACAAGATAGTACTTCCCTGCAAAATTGTATGTTAAGTGCATTAACATTTGAGATTACATATACATATTTTAATACGGTCAATTATTCTGCATATTTACAAACCTGGTGGAGGTTTTGGGAAGTTGAGACTCTCATTATTGAGACAGCTTAAAAATATCCTTGTGTCATGCGCTGACCCTTCCCATCCAACATAAGCAAATGTGAATTTCATGTAAAAGTCACATGCGCACATGCAGTTTGTTGTGACGATCACTTTCCTGCCTCTATACGGGTGTTGCTCATCAACAGGTACGACCACTTCGACGTGGACCCCATCAATCGCACCAATGCAACCCTAACCATTGCCACAAAAAAACAATGTGAAAATGTATACGCGGTATGACAATAAAAATATAATTTGAATGAAATCAAATCAAGATACGAAATTCACAAAATACCTTGAAATGTGGCCAATATCGATCTGAATGCTGAATATGTTCTGGCACATTACGAAATGTACGATCAGCAGGCTTGATAATGTATGGTGCCATAACGGTGGCTAACAATGTAACTATCGTGGCCACGTGTCGATGCACTGTCTCACCGAATCTTTGAAATCTATCTGTGCCTACATTATCCTGTACTACTGTTACCCGAGGCATGACCAAGTACCACCAATGTCATTGCCACAGACTCTTCCACGCAAACTCTTTTGGTACCGTTATATCCATACTGAGTGCGCAATGTATTACACAATTGTTGAAACACATGGCTTGACATTCTAAAAATATTGCGACATTTCTGCTCATTTCCATTTAATATATATTGTACCCATTCATACCCCGTTTGTATATTTGTATGCATTGGTACTTTGGTCATATAGGTCTCCACGTAAGCTACACATGCACACCCAGCTACATATGCCGCGAGTACAATGTCGTCCGTCAGGTCGAAGTCTGAATCATTTTCCAAATCCATCCTTCTTGAAGATTTAGGAATGCGTTATCTGACCAATACATACATATTCACCAGTCAATTGGATATAAAGCAATGTCACAGTACAACGTGAATTAATACAATGATTTTTATGTTATTGGAAACAAAAAATCTTAAATCAATGGCATAAACTACACGTAAAATTCATCACTAGTGAAAAGCTAAAAAATGGATTATTGTTGCCATAGTGGAGTTTCTTATTAGAAATTCCTACACGTAAACGTGACATATGATTTGGATTTTTTTTTTTTTATAGCTTTTACCACCAATATAAGCTTTTTTTAATTATTTTTTTTAATTGATTTTTGTTTCAATTTTTACCAATATAAGCTTTTACCAAACTTTTACCAATATAGGCCTTTTTTTTTTTTAATAGCATTTCAAGTGGAGAGAACCGTTGGTTGTTTTTTTTTTTTTTTAAAGCTTTTAAAGGGGAGAAAAACGTTGGCCATTTTTTTTTTTTTTTTTTGGTTATGGTAATTACCATAAGCTTTTTCCTTTTGTTGTACCGTTGTGACATTTTTTATAGCTTTTTTTTATTTTTATTTTTTTTAGCATTTAAAGGGGAGAAAACCGTTGGTGATATATATAAATTTTTTTAATAGTTTTTTTTATAGAAGCTCTTACCAAACTTTTACCAATATAAGCCTTTTTTATAGTTTTTTTTTTGTTAATGTTTTTGTTTATAGCTGTAACCAATATAAGATTTTACCAAACTTTTTTTTTTAAGAATCATATCAACAAGTGCATCTCTAGCCACTTCAGCTGGATGTCCTTGTCATGAACAAGTGCTGTAAACATGCTCCTATTCACTGCTGTTTCCATGAAGAAGAGGGTGCTAAACATATAAAGACGATCGCCCGATTGCACCCCAGGAAGACTCAACACCATGTCCAGAATTTCTTTAAACTCAGTAGTTGCTGTGTTTGCAATTGGTGGACGAGTACTTACAGTTCTACTTTCAATAAAAACATTTGAGATACTCTTCAAAGAGTTGGACATCTCTTGCACAATCGAACGCTTTTTTTTTTTGTTTCTTGCCAATTCCCCTAGCAATGTGGACACTATTGAGCTTGCCTTTCCCCTTATCTATTGCCGGTCCTGCCCTCGACAATGATGGGTCTTCAACCTCCATTGGGTCAACATTCACAGGGGATTGACATTGGGGGTCAACAAACTCTTCGCTATCAACGGAGTCCCCGGACCTTTCGGTGTTTTCCTTTGGCATTGGACCACTAGTGCAGAATGCATGTTTTCCCGTTGCAACTGTGCCTCTATACATAATGTCCATGGAGTCAAGATTCGGCATTCCTTTTTTTTCTAAAGGTTCCTGCGTTTGGACATGCCTACATGTAGACAACCAGTAATTAGAACACAATATAGTTGTAGGCAATGGAAGTGAACTCAAGGACATGTGAAGTGAACTCACCGCAATCTTTCGGGTCCACCACTCATCAGCAGCATCAAGCCGCCCAGTTCCAGCGTCAATACCCAACCCACTCTCATGCTCAAAACAGTCCTTATACTTCTTCCAATTTCTCCTCAGATGATCCCATTTATTTTTGAACTGCTGGTGAGTTACCACTTTTCCCATTTACCCTTGGCCAGCTTAAGAACTTCGTCAACCCCTTCCTTTCTCAAATATCCTTCCTTCCTCTGGCCCTCACAGGACTTGGACGGCCTGAGAAATCACAAAATGCTTTTACTTCATTTTTTTCTTTCCAATCTTGCCTCACATCATCACCACCATCATTTGATTTCCCCTTACCCATTTTTGCTACAAGCTTGGTCTATAGTCATTGAGGCATTTCAACAAACAACCCGTGTGCATGATATGCAATTGGTTACACATGCCCACATGAAAAATAAAAATTAAACTCACATAGCCACATACTATTGTCATGACAAACACAAAAGAATTGAACACATTCAACCACAGCAACCACGCACACACACGTTGCACACAAAAAAACCCACAAGTCTATACTCATTGAGGCATTTCAACAAACAACCCGTGTGCATGATATGCAATTGGTTACACATGCCCACATGAAAAATAAAAATTTAACTCACATAGCCACATATTATTGTCATGACAAACACATAAAAATTGAACACATTCAACCACAGCAACCACGCACACACACGTTGCACACAAAAAAACCCACAAATTCAAGCCTCAAGCCTCATGGAAAATAAC
Source organism: Castanea sativa (assembly GCF_040712315.1). Classification (NCBI taxonomy): domain Eukaryota; kingdom Viridiplantae; phylum Streptophyta; class Magnoliopsida; order Fagales; family Fagaceae; genus Castanea; species Castanea sativa. The sequence continues at coordinate 50,902,710 of NC_134013.1, read as the reverse complement.
CACAGTATGAGAAGAGAGAGTATCAGAAGAGAGAGAGCAACTTACCCGTGAATGCAGATGGCCACAGTGGTGGCAACGGCGTCCCAAGCGGCGAGAAGGTGTGCTGGAAGGAATTGGGAACAGAGCTCCGGATCGGCTTCTCTTCTTCCGTGTATTTCCGTGGTTCAGAGTAATGGGTTTCCTTTGGGTTAATGGGTTTTTGGTGGGTGGGTGGGTGGAGTTCATTGAAGAGGAAGAGGACAGATTATTGATGAAGAGTAATGAGGATCTGCCACGGTAGTTGGGAGAGAGAGGTAGCCGTTGGGAGAGAAGAAAGAAAGAAATTTGAAGAAGAGAAAAAATAAAGATCCTGCTACTGACCAACGCGTACAACAGTGAAGAAAAAACAATGAAGAAAAATACAACGCGTGAATGACCAACGCGTTTATTTTGCTTTTGGTGTCCATCTACAGTAACTGAAAGTACTGTGCACTTGCGTTAAAAATATTTCAGCTGAGAAGCTCTTGCGTTTTCTGTCAAAGTTACTGTAGCCGTGGGACCCATCTGTGCTGGACGCAAACGCCAAACGCAGGCCTCTAAACGCTATCCAAACACTACCTTAGTCCAATCCACAAATATTGTTTTTAAGCCCAGCCCATTTGGTCGAGTTCAATTCACTTGCTGATGAAACCATGGTTTAAAAAATCGGTTCAACCAGAAACCAGTATGATTGAACCGGTTTTGCTAAATCAGTGAAACATGTCCAGAGCCGTGAGTTTTGTAGAAAAATCTAGTTTGTTTTTCTCAGATTTGCGTCTGTGACTACTGAAGTAAAGCATGACATCAGAGGTTAGCCTCTTGGAGCAATCAAGATTCCATACGATGTGTGGAAACACAGATCTTCACACACAAAAAGAGAGATTTTCAGATCTTCATAGAAAAAGAGAGGTTGATAATTATTTTTTGGATTTGGGAGAGGAGAGACCACAAAACAAAGCACAAACACGATATTGCTTGAATTTCTTAAAATGAGCTTCTTATTCAGAAAGAAGGAGAGAGAGCCACTCCTTTGTTTTTTGTTTTTAGAATAAATGGGATCCACATAATTTAGATATTCTTTCAAGCCTTTGCTCAGATAAAGTTTAGTAACTAAATTTATTGTAACTTAAAATTACAATTTTACTCAATAAAATAAACAATTATTATATACTTTGAAAATCTAAGCGTTGAATTGCGTGTTTTTTACGCTCTTAATACACATATTAAATTTTGTGTCAACTGGATATTATTTATTATATAATTTATAAATTTATATTTTATGCATAATTTTAAACTACAAAAACTTGCAATTTAAACAATTTATTGATGACATAGCTATTGATTTTTAATTTTCTTGAAATTTTGCAAGTATGGAGGATATAAGAATAAGATGTAATCTAATGATGGATTTGTCAAAATTCATCTCTAATAAAAAGATATTGAGTAAAGTTGTAACTTTAAGTTACAACCAATTTTGTAATTAAACTTTGTTCTATTTACTTTTAGTTTTTGTTTTACTTGACACATCATACATTTTACAACTACTTGAGGTGGCAAAATTGGATACAACCATGAATCCGACACGACACGAAATTAGCAAATTATAGATTGGGACTGAATGAGTTAATGTCATATTCAGATTGACATGACTGACCCATTTATTAAACATGTTGGGTTAGTGTCAAATCAATGAAATATGTTTGACTTGTCTGACCCATTTAATTAAATAGAAATTTACTAATATACCCTTCAAATCCTAGATTTATAAACTTATTAGTTGCAGTAGTTTATTTTATTTGAAATATTATGATTGATTATTTATGATATTGAGAAATGTTTTAATTTTGAATGATTGTTTGTGATGCAGTTACTCATTAGTTCTGAATTTTATATTAAAAAAGAAATTTTTTTGGTTTTTCATAATTCAATTTGGTTAATACTTTTTTTTTTTCATTTTGAGAAAATCTGATAAATAGGTTGACACGATTAACCCATTTAATAAATGAGTCGTGTTAAGATTGAGGAATCTTAATCCGTTTCATAAACATGTTGGGTTAGTATTAACCCATATAGTTAGATAATCATGAGTCAACACGGCATGAACCCGACACGCAGACACTAATTGCCACCCCTACTACTACTTGTCCTCAAAAACAATATAATATAATATATATATTACCACTACTTGATAATTATGATTTAGCTTTAGATATTCATGGAATTTAGCTTTTTTTCTTCTTCTTATGATAATTATGATTAGAAAAAAATAGCAATTTTAATTAATTAAGTTATAAACTTAAAAGTTACTTAATTTTTCTCTAACATTAATTCATTAATATATATATATATATATATATATAATAAACTTTTTATTTTTAAGATTACAATTAAGCATATGTGATGGTCCATGCATTTGTGTCCCAAATGTTCTATTGGATTTATGGGTAGAAGACCAATTACTCTAGACTCACAATAATATTCACAAAATAGATTATTTATAATTCTTGAAAGTTAAATGATAAAATGATTTAAATAGTGAGTTCAAATAAGAATCAATAAAAAGTTCTATCTTAGTTGTTGTGAAAAACTTTATAAAAATTATTGTGTTTGTAAAATTACTTGTTGTAAATTGAGCATTTTAATCTTATGCACTACAAGTGTCTATGACACTCCTCTAAGTCCTCTCCCCTTG